>NC_048589.1:25079531-25398281 GCF_013265735.2 Oncorhynchus mykiss | reverse complement strand
CCAGCAAGAACCCTCTCACAGTCTTATAAAGCAGTCTTTATTGTCACGGGTGACTTTAATCAAGCCCGTCTCAAACACATTTTCCCAATAATATCACCAACATGTATCCTGCCCCACAAGAGGATCCAGCGTGCTTAACCATGTATACACAAACATCCATGACGCGTACAAAGCCATCCCCCGTCCCCACTTCAGCCAATCCGATCACGTCTCTGTTCCTACAAGCAGCAACTCAAGAGGAAGCTACCAGAGAATAATAAGGTGCTGGACAGAGGAGGCAGACTCAATGCTGCAGGATTGTTTTCAAAAAACTGATTGGAACATGTTCAAAGATTCATCCACCTAAGACTCATTCATCAACATTGAGGAATATATATTGTCAGTCACAGGATTCATTAGGAAATGTGTTTATGATGTATAGTACACACATTAAACTTGTTAGAGATCAGTGTCCCGTCTACTCAATTAGCAGAATGTGTCAACAATGTCGTTTTTACGAATAAATAAAATGTTGGTAAATATAAGTGTCTTATATGGGCAGAAAGCTTCTAACTGCAGTGTCCAATTTACAGTAGCTATTACAGCACAAAAAAATACTGTGCTAGTGTTTGAGGAGAACAACAATAAAACACTCTTGTCACCGTGACAGGTTTGATACATTCACATCTGAAGGATAAATGATTTACTTACATTCTGAAATATTGCTCTGATTTGTCCTAAGGGTCCCAGAGCTAACAAGTAGTGTAGTTTTGTTAGATAAAATCCTTTTTCATATCCTAAAAAGGTCCATATAGCATGCACAGTCGATTTTGTATTTCCACTCGTTCAACTTGCAAAGAAAGAACTCTGTGAAAATCTAACGCTAAACGTTGTTTCAACCAGTCAAACTACATTCGTATTTATTCCTCAGACACTCTGAAAAGTAACCAGTCTTTGCTATATCATTCTGCATTCAGTATATACACTGGAAAGCCAATTTTAGCCAGGATCATACGGCATCTTTGTGTGCAGATGACACCGGTGGTGTTCACTTGATTGACTGTATGTTTGGCAAATGACCACCTATCATTTTGAAACCAAGCTAGCTAGATAGCTAATGAGCTGTGCTTTACAGGAGCAGGTGGAAACCCTTTGTCCATCACACAATCTTTCAGCTAACCTCGTGTGCTAGGAGGCTACTTCCGTTTGGACATTTATGCAAGAATATGTTGAAGCGTGTTACGCATATCTGTGAGTTAACAGCTAATGGAGAGGACGCGAACGTTACCTTAGACTGGTAAGTGAAATAACAGTCTTTATATTTATATGATTTTATATTGTAAATCCGAAATTCACAATGTCAAAGTCAACATATAATACACATGAGGCTCCCGACTGGCACAGTGGTCTAACACACTGCAGTACCTGGTTCGAATCCAGGCTGCATCACATTCGGCCGTGATTGGGAGTCCCATAGGGCGGCGCACAATTGGCCCAGCGTCATCCGGGTTTGACCGGGGTAGGCGTCATTGTAAATAAGAATTTGTACTGACTTGCCTAGTTAAATAAAGGTTAATAAAAAATATAAATAATAAAATGGTACACACACTTCACCACAGTGTTCTCCACTCTATATAATATGTGTTTATAGATGTGTTGTTTTTTATTTGATGTATTGCTACAATAAAAGGTTCAATAAAATAAGTAATAAACTTGAGTTTTTACCGATATTGTTTTATATCTTCAATTGTGGTAAAGACTGACTTCAAAGAAACCACATTCAAGTCCTCCATCCCCCACTTAGTCTGACTGCTGCTCTCTCTGGCTCCACAACAAACCCCCGCCTGGCCATCTAGAGGTCTGAATACCCAGCCAGCCTACAAGTAGAGGATGGTAAGTGCTTTACAGCAGAACGAGACTTGGGACTTGTTCTAAATATTGTAATTGTAAATAGTGTGTACATTTATTTTTAAATGTTTTATTTTGTGTGTGGTCTGTGGTGTGTGGTGTGTTCACTTATGACATTGGATCAGTGTTAGCTGCTAACTTGACCCTTATCTTAAATTTTTCACTTCTGTGTTTGGAGACATTGGATCAGCATTCTTGTCGTTTCTCCTGCTAGTACATTGTATGTAGGGAAGCTAATGATCCATAATGTATGACATTCTTGGGAGTGCGTAAACTTGTATTTTTTGTTAGCATAGCATTTTTGTATATTTTTTACAGTTACGTTCTTGAAAAGTTATCAATTTACCAATTCGGCCACTTGGGTACATTTGGGCAAATTGTGAAGGACACCTGGGTGACTTCATACTAAATGTAATTTAGCTTGCTCATTCTTGAAGTTATCAGTCTGAAACTTTGCACATGTATTCTTTCCCTCTTGTGGACACCATCTAAATGACATCAGACTTCCTAGCTGAATGTGTGACCTTTCTCTTGCATTTCAAAGATGATGGTAGAAAAAAAAATACAAATGGTTTGTGTTAATGTGTTATATTCTCCTACATTCATTTCACATTTACACAAACTACAAAGTGTTACCTTTCAAATGTTATCAATATTATGCATATCCTTGCTTCAATGCCTGAGCTACAGGCAGTTAGATTTGGGTATATCATTTTAGGCAAAAATTGAAAAAAAGGGGCTGATCCTTAAGAGGTTTTTAATTATCCGGACATACCCCAACCAAAAACACTGGATGAACTGAGATATCCGTAGAATGCTGAATGACCGTACGGCAGCATTCAGTGTCAGCAGAACAAACCCTGATGACTCTGTGGTGCGCGACACGTCCATGGCAAGCAGGTACAAGCTCCGAAAAACAATTAGGAATGCAAAAGACAATACAGACTTAAACTTGAATTGATCTTTGAGAAGTCAGACTTGTGGACCATGTGGCAAGGAATACAGACTATCACAGACTACAAAGGCAAATCCAGCTGTGGTGCCCACTGAAGCCTCCCTCCCAGATGAGCTTAACACATTATATGCTCACTTCGAGGCAGACAATACCAAGCCATCCAAGAAGACTCTCACTGCTCTGCACAACCAGATGCTTTCGCTCTCCGAGGCTGACATGAGGAAAATAGTGAATACACACAAAGCCTATATGGCATCCCTGGCCGCGTCCTTAGAGTGTGTGCTGATCACCTGGCGGGCGTCTTTTCTGACATCTTCAACCTGCCCTGTCCCAGGCTGTAATCCCCACCTGCTTTAAGAAGACAGTGCACAAGGAAAACAAGGTGACATGCCCAAATGACTACCTCCGTCACGCTCACCTCAGTCATCATGAAGTGCTTTGAGAGGCTGGTCATGACTCACATCGCGGTACACTGGATCCACTCCAATTTGTCTACCGCTTCAACAGATCCATGGGAGATACGATTTCCATTGCTATTCACACATCCGTAACATATCTGAACAGGAGGAACACCTACAATATCTGAGAATGCTGTTCATTGACTACAGTTCAGCATTCAACACTATTGTTCCCTCTAAGCTCGACACCAAGCTCAAAGCCCTGGGTCTGGACACCACCCTCTGCAACTGGATCCTGGACTTCCTGATGGGCAGACCACAGGCTGTGAGGATTGGGAACAATACCTCGTCAACACCTCATAAGTCCTCTGCTGTATTCTCTGTTCACCCACAAATGTGTGACTTTGCACGACAGCAACTCTATCATCAGGTTTGCTGATGACACCACGGTTGTAGGCCTGATAACCAACAACGACGAGTCTGCCTATAGGGAGTAGGTGAGTGAACTGGCATTGTGGTGTCATGACAACAACCTCTTCCTCAATGTCAGCAAAATAAAAGAGTTGATTGGTGACTCCAGGAAGCAGTGGAGGGAACATGCCATGATCCACATCAACGGGACTGCAGTAGAGAGAGTCAGCAGTTATACGTTCCTCTGCGTCCACATAACAGAGGACTTGAAATGGACCAACAACACCACCACTCTTGTCAAGAGGCCGCAACAGTGTCTATACTTTCTAAGGTAGCTGAAGAAATTCAATATGCCGCCCCGGGTCCTCTCCAAATACTACCGCTGCAACATTGAAAGCGTCCTGACCAGTTGCATCACGGCCTGGTATGGGAATTTCTCTGCCCATGACTGCAAGGCCCTCCAGCAGGTGTTGAAGATGGCCAAGCACATCACTGGGACCTTGCTCCCACCCATCCAGGGTTCTATGAACATTTAATGGAAAGACAAAGTAATTAAATTATATATGATGGAATATCAACAGGGGTACAGTGTTTCGGAGTCTGCAATAAAAATACGTTGAGGGATAGGAAGCAATTTCAGTACTTAAAAGTTTAGCTAGCTAGTTTTAGTGACTGCAATAACAATGCTAAATAACTTAGTCACAGTTCAGGACTCGTAATGTGAGGAAAACGACTATAAATACACGGACGTGTAATTACACTGACGTGTAATCTATAAACCTGTGTGTAATTGGATTTTTAATCTGCTGTGTAAGCGCTCAATAAAGGTGTGTTATGAAAACGAAGTTGAATATAAATATGTCATGGAAACAATCAAGTCTTTCTGCTTTATGTAAAGGTATGTAATGCTGGCACAACAATAGCTCTGCCGGGTGGTGGGAAAATCAGGCTCACAACCCCAGTTTATGTTCCGAATTTAAACAACTAATTAGTGGTGTTTTAGAAGGAAAAATACCAAAAAGAAGACATCAAGAGCCTTGTTACTCTCATTTCAGCTGTGTGTAACACATACATTGTCCTGGACATGTATTGATCTTTGGAGAAATGAGAAAATAAATCAATCGCTTTTACATGAATGCACAACAAGCAGTTTCAGCGCATGGAGGAGAGGGTTTGAGAGAACTATTCCCCCCCCCCCCCCCCCCCCAATGGAGTCCAGAGTAGCAGTAACCTGCTATGCCAGCTATAGGGTTGAAACCCTTAAACCAACCATTCACAATAGTAGTAGATTGACATTATAAGTTGAGGCACTCCACTCCTCTCCACACTGGCTGTGCTCCTCTCTGTTCAGAATTAAGAGCCAGGGATTAAACCGCAGGGATTTGATTTCTTTGTGAGAATTAGGGTTGACAGTGATTTAGGTTCACTGTGATACAGAACCAATAAAACTATCAAAATGCATTCTCTCTCTGTTACGCCCTGATCTGTTTCACCTGTTCCTGTGATTGTCTCCACCCCCACCAGGTGTCACTTATTTTCCCCAGTGTATTTATCTCTGTGTTTACTGTCTCTCTGTGCCAGTTTGTCTTGTATGTTTAGTCAAGTCAAGCAGCGTTTTTTTCCCGTACTCCTTTTGCTATTCTCCTGTTTCTAGTCCTTTTTCTAGTCCCGCTGTTTTCCAGGCTTTGGTCAATGATGTGCTTCGGGACATGCTAAACCGGTTCGTGTACCTTGACGACATCCTGGTTTTCCCCCGATCTGCACAAGAACATGTTCTTCATGTCAGACAGGTCCTTCAGCACCTCCTGGAGAACCAACTGTTCGTGAAAGCTGAGAAATGTGAGTTCTACGGCTCTACAATCACCTTCCTGGGATATGTCATTGCTGAGGGAAAGGTTCAGATGTATCCTGGAAAGGTGAAATCAGTGGTGGATTGGCCTCAACCAACATCCAGGGTGCAGTTGCAATTGTTTCTTGGATTTGCACATTTCTACCGCTGTTTCATTCGCAACTACAGCACCCTGGTGGCCCCCCTCTCGGCACTCACATCTCCCAAGGTACCGTTCAAATGGTCTAAGCTGTTGACAAAGCCTTTGTGGCCCTGAAGCATCGGTTCACAACAGCACCCATCTTCATCCATCCGGACCCCTCACGTCAATTTGTGGTGGAAGTGGATGCTTCAGATGTTGGAGTGGGGGCCATCCTATCCCAGCGATCTGCCCAGGACCAGAAGCTTCATTCCTGTGCATCCCTGTCCCATCGTCTCAATCCTGCTGAAAGGAACTACGATGTTGGCAACCAAAAACTCCTGGCAGTGAAGATGGCGTTGGAAGCGTGGAGACACTGGCTGGAAGGAGCAGAACAGCCATTCGTGGTCTGGACCTACCATAAAAATCTGGAATATCTCCGTACAGCCAAGTGCCTCAACTCCAGATTTAACTTCACCATCTCCTACCGCCCAGGGTCAAATAATGTGAAGCCTGATGCACTCTCCCACCAATACAGTTCCTCTGCCACACCCTCAAGCTCTTGAAACCATTCTCCCTACCTCATGCTTTGCTGCCACTGTGGATTGGGGTATTGAGAACCTGGTCTGCGGGGCATAACGCTCCCAGCCTGGACCTGAAGTGGGCCCGGCTAACCGGCTGTTTGTCCCTAATCCAGTCCGGTCCCGGCTCATTCCTACACGCTGACCTGTTATCCAGGGTCCCATCGTACACTAGCCTTCCTCCGACAACGTGTCTGGAGGCCCACAATTGTCCCTGACGTCTCTGCCTTCGTTGCTGCATGCACAGTGTGTGCTCAGAACAAGACTCCACGGCAAGCTCCTTCTGGCCTCCATCAGTCACTACCGGTCCCTCATCGTCCCTGGTCTCATATATCTCTGGACTTCGTCACTTCGACACATATTATTAATTTCAAACAAGGGCATTAGCATGAGAAGAACTTACCAGTCCAAAACGGTGACATTGTTCCTCTTCTGCA
Source organism: Oncorhynchus mykiss (assembly GCF_013265735.2). Classification (NCBI taxonomy): domain Eukaryota; kingdom Metazoa; phylum Chordata; class Actinopteri; order Salmoniformes; family Salmonidae; genus Oncorhynchus; species Oncorhynchus mykiss. Next base: position 25,391,645 of record NC_048589.1, on the reverse strand, counting down.
GGCACGTTACAGATTATACACAGTGGCTACAAAGGTGTCCTCTCCGTTCAAAAAATATTCCTCCACTTGGGAATCGCTAAATGAATAGTCCTACAACAATCTCTGTCTCACTTTTCCGATCAATTTCTTCTAAAATTGTGTGTACATCTGTATATCTAGACTTAGATATAGCTTTCCCTGACTTAGTCACCATACTGATTGATATATAAACAGCTGAATCTGCGCATTTACCAAAACAACGCTGTGCGTAAAATGCGTAGCTCCTTCCGGAATAAAACTTCAATAGCGAATGACTCTCTTTACGCTGGAGTTTACGACATGGGTTGGTCTTCCCACACACAACCATTGCATACTGCCATTTACCTCAGCTCATTGGCTATCTACCCAGCAAGATTTCAAGACGATCAGTGGTCATTGGTTTAAAATATAGTCAATCAACAAAACAGTGGTCATATAATTTGTGCAGAGTGATGTCATTACTTGTTGTCTTCAAATCGGTTTCTTTCAGTCAATACGTCCCGCGAAATGGCCCATCAGATTTGGTTGTGTTACAAACAAACAAGCTGTGTTACAAACAAACCAGTTGATTGCAATGAAACCAAACATGACTGGAAAAGTCACGTTCTGTGTGGGTTGTTTAACTGAAATGTGTCGTCGAAAATTGAATGAGACGGAATTCACGACACAAGCGGTTCACAAAATGTTTCGGGTTAGGCTATAAAAACGGATTTTATCAAACAAAAGATCATTCATTGTGTAACAATGAGCATTGGGATTGCAAACAGACGAAGGTCGTCAAAGGTAAACAATTTATTTTAATGCAGTTTGTGATTATGTTACGCCTGTGCTGGTTGAAATTGTTTTTTTTTTTAATGGGGCTCTATGCTCAGATAATCTCATCGTATTCTTTCGCAGTAAATCCTTGTTTAAATCTGACAACGCAGTTGGATTAGCAAAATTCTAGGCTTTCGATACATGTGAGACACTTGGATTTTCATGAATGTTTAATATGACTATTTATGTAGCGATCACCGTATGTTGTGGAATTTCAGCCCGCTACCGGGTTCCGTGCTCAGAGAGGTTAAGGAGAAGTCTATCTTTAATTCTGTGAATAACACTTGTATCTTTTATCAATGTTTATTATGAGTATTTCTGCAAAATCACCAGATGTTTTGGAATCAAAACATTACTGCACGTAAGGTGCCAATGTAAACTGAGATATTTGGATATAAATATGCACATTATCGAACAAAACATACATGTATTGTGTAACATGATGTCCTATGAGTGTCATCTGATGAAGATCATAAAGGTTAGTGATTACTTTCATCTATATTTCTGCTTTTTGTGACTCCTATGTTTGGCTGGAAAAATGGCTGTGTTTTTTTGATTTGGCTATGACCTAACAATCATATGTGGTGCTTTCGCTGTAAAGCATTTTTTAAATCGGACACGATGGGTAGATTAACCAGTTGCATCTCTAGGGCCGCTATTTCATTTTTGGATAAAAAACGTTCCCGTTTTAAGCGCGATATTTTGTCACGAAAAGATGCTCGACTATGCATATTCTTGACAGTTTTGGAAAGAAAACACTCTGAAGTTTCAGAATCTGCAAAGATTTTGTCTGTAAGTGCCCCAGAACTCATTCTACAGGCGAAACCAAGATGATACGTCAAACAGGAAATGAGCAGAATTTCTGAAGCTCTGTTTTCTAATGTCTCCTTATATGGCTGTGAATGCGACAGGAATAAGCTTAGACCTTCTGCCGTTTCCCCAAGATGTCGGCAGCATTGTGACGTGTTTGTAGGCATATCATTGGAAGATTGACCATAAGAGACTACATTTTCCAAGTGTCCGCCTGGTGTCCTGCGTCGAAACTGGTGCGCAAAGCCATGTGCAAGTATTTTTCCATTTGATTGAGAGGAGAAACCATGCTTCCACGAACGATATATCATCGAAGAGATATGTGAAAAACACCTTGAGGATTGATTCTAAACAACGTTTGCCATGTTTTCAGTCGATATTATGGAGTTAATTTGGAAAAAAGTTCGCGTTTTGAGGACTGAATTTTCGTTTTTTTTTGGTAGCCAAATGTGATGTACAAAACGGAGCTATTTCTAATACACAAAGAATCTTTTTGGAAAAACTGAGCATTTGCTATCTAACTGAGTCTCCTCATTGAAAACATCCGAAGTTCTTCAAAGGTAAATTATTTTATTTGAAGGCTTTTATGTTTTTGTTGAAATGTTGCGTGCTGGATGCTAACGCTAATGCTAACGCTAAATGCTACGCTAGCTAGCTACTTTTACACAAATTATTGTTTTCCTATGGTTGAGAAGCATATTTTGAAAATCTGAGATGACAGTGTTGTTTACAAAAGGCTAAGCTTGAGAGATGGCATTTTTATTTCATTTCATTTGCGATTTTCATGAATAGTTAACGTTGCGTTATGGTAATGAGCTTGAGTCTGTATTCACGATCCCGGATCCGGGATGGGGAGATCAGAAAGGTTAACAAGATGTTTATCTTTCATTTGCTGTATTGGACTTCTAATGTGTGAAAGTAACATATTTCTAAAAAATATGTTTTAATTTTACGCACTACCTTTCAGCGGAATGTTGTCGAGGGGTTCCGCAATAGGATGTGGGTGTATAAGGGTGGACAATGTTACAAGGCCTTGGGCATGGGAATGGGCACTACCACCTGGATGGCACGTCAAAGACTCCACAAACAGTAATTATATAGTGTGTGTGTGTGCATGCATCTGCCCAGGTTTGCTCTGCTAATACCAGCTTTGAGAGGGAGACACACACAGCTGCCTATTAGTCAGTCCACTAAGGCCTGGTAGCCTGGTAGAAGCTGTCATAGGGAACCAATGTCAAAGCCCAGCTCAAAATCCAGGAGGTAAGTCACAGTGAGCCATGGGGGCAGTCAGACATAAAGAAGAGAGGAGGGGGTGGTACAGAACAAGTGTCCCAGAAGGAGAGAGGGGAGGATGAAAAAGAGTCAGAAGTAGAGATGGACAGAGATCATGACCCTGTGTAGGGCTTGGGGTCAGGGCTGGGGGCCAGAGGTGAGCCAGCATGACATGTCCTGTGCACAGGGGGAATGAACGTCTCTGTCTCAGCCTTCACTGAGACTGACAACCGACTTGGCTGGGTTATGTAACAGTTGAATCAGTTTGCTTTCTTATCATGCCTCCCACAGTAATATGATTGGGGTCTGGGCTCTCATGCCTGGCTGATAGACATTTAAAGTAGACACCTACTGCACTACACTATACTGTATCGTATCAAAGAATAGACTGAACATACTGTAGATATAGTTGACTCAAACATTATAACAGTCTAAAATATATTTTATATATGCTCATTATCTGGTTGTGTTTATGAAGGTCTTGGGTAAAATCTGAGTAATCCCCCCCCCCAAAAAAATATTCAAAGAACACAATAGCATTTTCATCAGTTTATGTTACTGTAGGCTATCTGTTGCCGCATGCTGAGGTGTTGAGTTCATGGAATTGTGTTTATTTTTGGAAAAGTTATATTTTGAAATAGAGCTCATCTCTTCCATTTAGAAAGTAATTTGTCAATTATAAGGTTTTTGGAAAGCTCAGAATCTTTAAGTTTTGTTTTTTCTTTTACTTTTAGTTTTGTACACCAACTTCAAACAGCTGAAAAGACTATATTTTTGGTTATGGAAAATATATTTCACAGCCATTTAGATGGTACAATGATTCTCAACACTATACTTGCTCTACGCTATATTTTTGCAACCAGGAAATATCGGAGCATATTCTTTAAAACTGCTAATAACACAAATTCTTACACCCGTGTGTTAAATAGTTGTATTTAGTCAAAGAAGGAGGGGGGCATGATTTAAAAAATATCTTATTCATATTGAGTCAAAATGACTCCCTCTGCTCTTCTAGTGTTAATACATTTGGTAGGTAAAACACTAACCCCTGATATAACTTGTCACACCAGCATTCACCTCGTATCTTAATAGAACTCTAACCTATTCCTAACTACAGTGGTGGAAAAAGTAGCCAATTGTCATCCTTGAGTAAAAGATACCTTAATAGAAAGTTACTCAAGTAAAATACTACTTGAGTAAAATATACCTTAATAGAAAGTTACTCAAGTCAAATACTACTTGAGTAAAATATACCTTAACCTTTCTGATCTCCCCATCCCGGATCCGGGTTCGTGAATACAGACTCAAGCTCATTACCATAACGCAACGTTAACTATTCATGAAAATCGCAAATGAAATGAAATAAATATGCTAGCTCTCAAGCTTAGCCTTTTGTTAACAACACTGTCATCTCAGATTTTCAAAATATGCATCTCAACCATTGCAAAACAATAATTTGTGTAACAGTATTGATGGCTAACGTAGCATTTAGCATTAGCATTCAGCTGGCAACATTTACACAAAAAAACAGAAAAGCATTCAAAAAAATCATTTACCTTTGAAGAACTTCAGATGTTTTCATTGAGGAGACTCTCAGATAGCAAATGTTCAGTTTTTCCTGAAAGATTATTTGTTTAGGACAAATCGCTCCGTTTTCTGCGTCACGTTTAGCTATGAAAAAACCCCTGTATCCAGGATTGTGTAAATCTATCAGCAAGCTCATTAGCATAACACAACGTTAACTATTTATGAAAATCGCAAATGAAATGAAATAAATATGCCATCTCTCAAGCTTAGCCTTTTGTAAACAACACTGTCATCTCAGATTTTCAAAATATGCTTCTCAACCATAGGAAAACAATCATTTGTGTAAAAGTAGCTAGCTAGAGTTAGCATTTCGCGTTAGCATTTAGCGTTAGCATTAGCGTTAGCATCCAGCACGCAACATTAACAAAAACATAAAAGCCTTCAAATAAAATCATTTACCTTTGAAGAACTTCTGATGTTTTCAATGAGGATACTCTCAGTTAGATAGCAGATGCTCAGTTTTTCCAAAAAGATTCCTTGTGTATTAGAAATAGCTCCGTTTTATACATCACATTTGGCTACCAAAAAAAATCCATAAATTCAGTCCTCAAAACGCAAACTTTTTTCCAAATTAACTCCATAATATCGACTGAAAACATGGCAAACGTTGTTTAGAATCAATCCTCAAGGTGTTTTTCACATATCTCTTCATTGATACATCGTTCTTGGAAACATGCTTTCTCTCCTGAATCCCAGGAGAAAATGCCTGCACCTGAAGATTACGCACAAATTTAGACAAAGGACACCGGGCGGACCTCTGGAAAATGTAGTCTCTTATGGCCAATCTTCCAATGATATGCCTACAAATACGTCACAATGCTGCTAAGACCTTGGGCGAACGACAGAAAGTGTAGGCTCATTCGTTGCGCAATCACAGCCATATAAGGAGAGAATGGAAAACAGAGCTTCAGAAATTCTGCTAATTCCTGGGTGATGCATCATCTTGGTTTCGCCTGTAGAATGAGTTCTGGGGCACTTACAGACAAAATCTTTGCAGATTCTGAAACTTCAGAGTGTTTTCTTTCCAAAACTGTCAAGAATATGCATAGTCGAGCATCTTTTCGTGACAAAATATCGCGCTTAAAACGGGAACGTTTTTTATCCAAAAATGAAATAGCGCCCCTAGAGCTCTAACTAGTTAATAGAAAGTTACTCAAGTCAAATACTACTTGAGTAAAAGATTCTCAAAGCTGAAATATATTTAGAATCTTTTTACAATTTTTTGGTTGCTACATGATTCCATATGTGTTATTCCATAGTTTTGATGTCTTCACTATTATTCTACAACGTAGAAAATAGGAAAAATAAAGAAAAACCCTTGAATGAGTAGGTGTGTCCAAACCAGTAGTGACCAGTAGTGTATCTTGCCAACCCTCCTCCCTGTAACTGTTTCCCACTCTGTGAGCTCTGCTACAGTGATCCACGTCTAAACACACACACGCCAAAGCCTCTTATGTCTGTGTGGCAGGCAGGGTCAGGCACCAAGGTTATTCACTCACACACACACACCACTCACACACACACACACAAGCTGCACCTCACACACAGGAGGACTGGACAGTTCAGAGGAGTGTAACTGGCAACCGTTGCCAAGGAAAAAACCACAGTTACCGTTTGTTGTTGTCTTGTGAGGGGCCAACCTCCACCTGAGAGAGAGAAAATAAAGAACAATGAGCTTTACCCCATAATGGCTAGCCTATCACAAGCCCCCCCCCCCCCCCCCCCCCCCCCGTTCTTCATCAGATCAATCTATCCTCATTAAAAGCGTAAAATCTCTCACTTCACCTCACCTGCTGCCATTATTACATGGACATAGGATACCAGCATGTAATCTATCCATCATACAGTGTGTGCCTGTGTCTCTCAGACAGCCGACCAGTGAGCAGCTCAAGGACTCCAACAGAGGTGATGCACGGCTAGTAGTCTCATGGAACACATCAGCTACATGTACATCACCTCTGGCAAGATTGGTGGCCCCTACTGCCCCTGCACATGAAGTGTGTGTGAGGTGTTCTTCATGAGGACCTCTTACTATAACCAGCCTGCTGGTATGCAGTCAATCTGACGAGCCAACACCCTGTCCTGCTGTGTTCACACTACTCTCGTTCTTCCCCCGTATCTCTTCCTTCCACTCCCCTCCCTCCCTCTCCCCACCATCTCTCTTTTTTCCAATTGTCTCCCTCTCTTACCCTTCTCTCGCAGCTCCTCCCGACCTCTCCCTCTCTCATCACCTTGTTCACTTAGAGAGGTCCTCCTCCCCCTCTATCTCACCCTGTGAGAAATAGATATTCCTTTTTGGAGCCAAGCACACAGACATACAGCTAAAGTGATACCTCTACTCTGAGGTTACTGCAGTAATCTGATAGCGCGTACGTGTGTGTGTCATGCGTGTCGTTGTCAACAGTGTGTGCATGTATGTTGACAGGGCCAGGTTGCAGGGGAGAATGATGATTAACAGCTTAATGGTTGATGCAGGCCACTCAAAAAGTTGTTAGGCTCTACAGGGAAACACTTTCTCTATGGATCGTAGATACATGATGATGGGGCTGCAGAGGTTGGAATGGATGGCCGCTTTAGATCATTTTATACAGTGTGTACAAATAAAGAGAACATGTTGATATAAGAAAGGATATATATATATATTCATATATATATGAAGACAGGTTTTTTTGTGATATTTTGCTGCAGCAATTCTGGCAATTTGCGTGGTAATATGCAATGGTTTTGTCAAATGTTTTGCTAAAATGCACAGATGATGGCTTGATTGAACCATATTATGCGGAAATAGTGCTGTGATTGTTCAAATTTGCAAGCCCTCATAATATGCAGGGAATTGTTGATTTTGCACAAAAAATTGCAATCGCGGATTCCTGGAGGGACTGGATATTGACGCTTTTGCGAATACAATACGTGGTTCTCTTTAGGTTGGTGCATGGTGATGTAAAGCCACTGTCTTCTTTTGTCTTTCATGTTTTCTTATGTTACTGAGAAACTGATGAGACCGTTGACATACACCTTCTAATCCCAGCAACAGGGAATTTGATACAATTCTGTACACTAGTACAATATGTCAGATCTAAGCCCTTGTTTTCCTAATAGGGCTATGCTAATTTCTCAATGACACAACCCTAAACCATATTAAACTGTTGACATAAAGCTAGAGCCCTAATGCGCTAATTTCCTACTCCTCGTCTCTAACCTCGTCTCTATCCTCTCTAACTGCCCTCAGAGAAGCACTTCTCATATCTGGGAAGCTCTGAAAAATCTCTGTGAATGTTTTCTACATAACTGTAATCAAAACTTTAGGGAAGATTTCAAGGATGCAATACAGTCAATAAATTCACTCGTTTTAATAATACTTCTCATATTTCCTCAGAGAAATCAAGTTGACCAACTCTGATAATGTAGCTGGCTTTCCTCAGACTTCCTGTCACTAATCCAATAGACGTACAGTTGAAGTCGGAAGTTTACATACACTTAGGTTTGAGTCATTAAAACTCGCTTTTCAACCACCCCACAAACATCTTGTTAACAAACTATAGTTTCGGCAAGTCGGTTAGGACATATATTTTGTGCATGACACAAGTCATTTTTCCAACAATTGTTAATAACAGACAGATTATTTCGCCTTATTCACTGTATCCCAATTCCAGTGGGTCAGAAGTTTACATACACTAAATTGATTGTGACTTTAAACAGCTTGAAAAATTCCAGAAAATGATGTCATGGCTTTAGAAGCTTCTGATAGGCTAATTGACATAATTTGAGTAAATTGGAGGTGTACCTGTGGATGTATTTCAAGGCCTAACTTCAAATTCAGTGCCTCTTTGCTTGACATCATGGGAAAATCAAAAGAAATCAACCAAAAAATGTTTAGACATCCATAAGTCTGGTTCATCCTTGGGAGCAATTTCCAAATACCTGAAGGTATTTGATTTTGACGTTCATCTGTACAAAGGCCATGCAGCCGTCATACCGCTCAGGAAGGAGACGCATTCTGTCTCCTAGAGATGAACGTACTTTGGTTTGAAAAGTGCAAATCAATCCCAGAACAACAGCAAAGGACCTTGTGAAGATGCTGGAGGAAACAGGTACAAAAGTATCTATATCCACAGTAAAATGAGTCCTTTATCAACATAACTTGAAAGGCTGCTCAGCATGGAAGAAGCCACTGCTCCAAAACAGCAATAAAAAAGCCAGACTACAGTTTGCAACTGCACATGGGGACAAATATCATACTTTTTAGAGAAATGTCCTCTGGTCTGATGAAACAAAAATAGAACTGTTTGGCCATAATGACCACTGTTATGATAGGAGGAAAAATGGGGAGGCTTGCAAGCCGAAGAACACCATCCCAACCATGAAGCATGGGGGTGGCAGCATCATGTTGTGGGGGTGCTTTGCTGCAGGAGGGACTGGTGCACTTCACAAAATAGATGGTATCATGAGGGAGGAAAATTATGTTGATATATTAAAGCAACATCTCAAGACATCAGTCAGGAAGTTAAAGTTTGAACATTTGTGGGCAGACCTGAAAAAGCGTGTGCGAGCAAGGAGGCCTACAAACCTGACACAGTTACACCAGCTCTGTGAGGAGGAATGGGCCAAAATTCATCCAACTTATTTTGGGAAGCTTGTGGAAGGCTACCCAAAACGTTTGACCCAATTTAAACTATTTAAAGGCAATGCTACCAAATACTAATTGAGTGTATGTAATCTTCTGACCCACTGGGAATGTGATGAAAGAAATGAAAGCTGAAATAAATCATTCTCTCTACTATTATTCTGAGATGTCAAGAATTGTGAATAACTGAGTTTAAATGTATTTGGCTAAGGTGTATGTAAACTTCCAACTTCAACTGTATATGAAACACAAAACATGAATAACAGAAAGAGGGGAGAGCAAACCCCATCCACATTGACAAGGCTGTTGTGGAGAGCTTCAAGTCCCTTGGTGTCAACATTACTAAGGAATGAACATGGTCCACTCACATCTGCACAGTCGTGAAGAGGGCATGGCATGGGCCCTCGGATCCTCAAAAAGTTATACAGCTGCACCACTGACTGGCTGCATCACCGCGTGGTATCGCAAATGCACTGGCCTTGACCGCAAAGCGCTACAGAGGGTGGTGCGGACAGCCCAGTACATCACTGGGGCCGAGCTCCCTGCCATCCAGGACCACTATATTAGGCAGTGTCAGTGGAAGGCCCAAAAAAATTGCCAGACTCCAGCCACCCAAGCCATATACTGTTTACTCTGCTACCGTCCGAGACAGCTTCTACCCCCCAATTCTACTACTAAATATCCAGACTGCTAAATACTCAACTAATGGTACCCAAACTATCTGCACTGACCCTACACACACTCACTGGACTATATATACACACCATATACACACTCACTCACACACACTACATTCACACTCCCACACAAAACCCACACACATTCACATACACTACATTCACACACACAACACAAACACAAACACATTACACACATATACAGTATGCACACTCACACACTTTTACACTCATCATTTGCTGCTGCTACTCTGTTATTTATATTACTCTTATTATTACATTTTGTATTTTTTTATTATAATTATTTTTAATTGAACCTTTATTTAACTAGGCAAGTCAGTTAAGAATAAATTCTTATTTACAATGACGGCCTACCATGTCCAAACTCTAACCGGGACGATGCTGGGACAATTGCGCGCCGCCCTATGGGACTCCCAATCACGGCCGGTTGTGATAGAGCCTAGAATCGAACCAGGGTCTGTGGTGACGCATCTAGCACAGAGATGCAATGCCTTAAACCATTTTCCATTGTCTAAAAAGTTATGGGTATTTTGAGTGAAACTATTCATTAAAGCAACATGCTAAGGAATATCATGCGATGGTAGCCTACCTTGAAACTACAATCAACCTCCACACTCATGAAGTCTGGAGAAATCTGTTGCCCCGGGTGTAACACCTCATACAGATTGAAAACCTATAATGTGGAACATATTCCCATTACTTTAAAAGCCCAAAGAAAACAAAATGGATGGAGGGATGGTGAGAGGGAGAGATCTGATATAAAAAAGCAAAGACCTCTGGGACCAGAACCATAACCCGTTGAGTCAGACCAGGGTTTCCCAATCCCACTAATTAAAATGGGAAAAGGGAATAATACATTTATTCTCCAGCTGTCACACCTGAATATACATGCATTTTCAGTAATACACTACATGACCAAAAGTATATGGACACTGCTCATCGAACATCTCATTCCAAAATCATGTGTATTAATATCGAGGTGGTCCCCCCTTTACTGCTATAACAGCCTCCACTAGATGTTGGAACATTACTGCAGGGACTTTCTTTCATTCAGCCACAAGAGCATTCGTGAGGTTGGGCACTGATGTTGGGTGATTAGGCCTGGCTCGCAGTCTGCGTTCCAATTCATCCCAAAGATGTTGGATGGGGTTGAGGTCAAGACTCTGTGCAGGCCTGTAAAATGTATGTATGAACCTCACTTTGTGCATGTTTCATGCTGAAACTGGAAAGGGCCTTCCCCAAACTGTTGCCACAAAGTTGGGAACACGGAATCGTCTAGAATGTCATTGTATAGTGTTAAGATTTTCCTTCAATGGAGTTAAGGGACCTAGCTCGAACCATGAAAAACAGCCCCAGACCATCAAACTTTACAGTTGGCACTATGCATTGGGGCAGGTAGTGTTCTCCTGGCATCCCCCAAACCCAGATTCCACTGCTCCAATGATGCAGAGCTTACACCACACCAGCCGACGCTTGCCATTGCGCATGGTGATCTTAGGACAAACAAAGACCAATGCAAAAATATACCAAAGGATAGTTTAAGTGGATTTGTCTGTTAACCTTTTTGGGATAGGGGATAGCATTTTCACTTTTGGATAAATAGCGTGCCGAGAGTGAACTGCCTCCTACTCTGTCCCAGATGATAATTCCTTTGAGACATTACCAATAGATCAGTCATTCCATCCAGCCTACAACAATCGATTTTGGAAGATTGAAAAATGGACATTGTTTTCTTGAGTAGCTGCTATTGAATACAGATCGCCCAGTGATCAATTTGATCGCTTATTAACGTTTACAAATACCTAAAGTTGGGTTACAAAAGTAGGTTGAAGTGTTTTGTTAAATAATATAGGTAACTTATATAATTTTAAAAAATGACGCTGCGTGTTGGAAGAGAGCTTTTTTCCTGAACCAGACAGGCTATACAAATGGATATTTTGGGCATACATGGACGGATTTAATCGGGAAAAAGACCCAATTGTGATGTTTATGGAACATATAGGAGTGCCAACAAAGAATATCATCAAAGGTAATGAATGTTTTATATTTTATTTCTGCGTTTTGTGTAGCGCCGGCTACGCTAATTATTTTGTTTACGTCCCCTTCAGGTATTTTGGGGTGTTGCATGCTATCAGATAATAGCTTCTCATGCTTTCGCCGAAAAGCATTTTAAAAATCTGACTTGTTGGCTAGATTCACAACGAGTGTAGCTTTAATTCAATACCCTGCATGTGTGTTTTAATGAACGTTTGAGTTTTAACGAGTACATTTAGCATTTAGCGTAATGCATTTGCATTTCCAGGTGCCTACTTGAGACGTCTGCGTCTCAAGAAGGATCAACAGGTTAAGTGGATTTTTCTGTTAACCTTTTTGGGATAGGGGACAGCATTTTCACTTTTGGTTAACCTTTCTGATCTCCCCATCCCGGATCCGGGTTCGTGAATACAGACTCAAGCTCATTACCATAACGCAACGTTAACTATTCATGAAAATCGCAAATGAAATGAAATAAATATGCTAGCTCTCAAGCTTAGCCTTTTGTTAACAACACTGTCATCTCAGATTTTCAAAATATGCTTCTCAACCATTGCAAAACAAGCATTTGTGTAACAGTATTGATGGCTAACGTAGCATTTAGCATTAGCATTCAGCTGGCAACATTTACACAAAAAAACAGAAAAGCATTCAAAAAAATCATTTACCTTTGAAGAACTTCAGATGTTTTCAATGAGGAGACTCTCAGATAGCAAATGTTCAGTTTTTCCTGAAAGATTATTTGTTTAGGACAAATCGCTCCGTTTTCTGCGTCACGTTTAGCTATGAAAAAACCCCTGTATCCAGGATTGTGTAAATCTATCAGCAAGCTCATTAGCATAACACAACGTTAACTATTTATGAAAATCGCAAATGAAATGAAATAAATATGCCATCTCTCAAGCTTAGCCTTTTGTAAACAACACTGTCATCTCAGATTTTCAAAATATGCTTCTCAACCATAGGAAAACAATCATTTGTGTAAAAGTAGCTAGCTATAGTTAGCATTTCGCGTTAGCATTTAGCGTTAGCATTAGCGTTAGCATCCAGCACGCAACATTAACAAAAACATAAAAGCCTTCAAATAAAATAATTTACCTTTGAAGAACTTCTGATGTTTTCAATGAGGATACTCTCAGTTAGATAGCAGATGCTCAGTTTTTCCAAAAAGATTCCTTGTGTATTAGAAATAGCTCCGTTTTATACATCACATTTGGCTACCAAAAAAAATCCATAAATTCAGTCCTCAAAACGCAAACTTTTTTCCAAATTAACTCCATAATATCGACTGAAAACATGGCAAACGTTGTTTAGAATCAATCCTCAAGGTGTTTTTCACATATCTCTTCATTGATACATCGTTCTTGGAAACATGCTTTCTCTCCTGAATCCCAGGAGAAAATGCCTGCACCTGAAGATTACGCACAAATTTAGACAAAGGACACCGGGCGGACCTCTGGAAAATGTAGTCTCTTATGGCCAATCTTCCAATGATATGCCTACAAATACGTCACAATGCTGCTAAGACCTTGGGCGAACGACAGAAAGTGTAGGCTCATTCCTTGCGCAATCACAGCCATATAAGGAGAGAATGGAAAACAGAGCTTCAGAAATTCTGCTAATTCCTGGGTGATGCATCATCTTGGTTTCGCCTGTAGAATGAGTTCTGGGGCACTTACAGACAAAATCTTTGCAGATTCTGAAACTTCAGAGTGTTTTCTTTCCAAAACTGTCAAGAATATGCATAGTCGAGCATCTTTTCGTGACAAAATATCGCGCTTAAAACGGGAACGTTTTTTATCCAAAAATGAAATAGCGCCCCTAGAGCTCTAAGAGGTTAAATAGCGTGCCGAGAGTGAACTGCCTCCTACTCTGTCCCAGATGCTAATATATGCATATTATTATTAGTATTGGATAGAAAATACTCTGAAGTTTCTAAAACTGTTTGAATGATGTCTGTGAGTATTACAGAACTCACATGGCAGGTGAAAACCTGAGAAGATTCCAACCAGGAAGTGGGAAATCTGAGGTTTGTAGTTTTTCAAAGCTTGGCCTACCGAATACACAGTGTCTATGGAGTCAAGTTGCACTTCCTACGGCTTCCACTAGATGTCAACCGTCTTTAGAAACTTGTTTCAGGCTTCTGCTATAAAGGAGGGGGGAATGGGAGCTGAATGAGTCATGGGTCTGGCAGAGTGTCTCAGGCTCGTGACGTGCGTGCAGAGTTAGCTCTCGTTCCAATGCTTTTCTTCAGACAATGAAATTCTCCGGTTGGAACCTTATTGATGATTTATGTTTAAAACATCCTAAAGATTGATTCCATACATCGTTTGACTTGTTTCTATGACCTGTAATGGAACATTTCAAGTTTTTGTCTGGACAAAGTGCTTGCGCCTCATGAAGATGGATTACTGGGCTGAACACGCTAACAACAAGTGGCTATTTGGACATAAATGATGGACTTTAAGGAACAAATCAGTCATTTATTGTCGAACTGGGATTCCTGGGAGTGCCTTCTGATGAAGATAATCAAAGGTAATTGAATATTTATAATGTTATTTCTAACGTCTGTTGACTCCAACATTGCGGATATTTCTTTGGCTGGATTGGGCTCTGAGCGCCATTCTCAGATTATGCTTTTTCCGTAAAGGTTTTTTGAACTCTGACACAGCGGTTGCATTAAGGAGAAGTCTATATTTAATTCTGTGAATAACACTTGTATCTTTTATCAATGTTTATTATGAGTATTTCTGCAAAATCACTGGATGTTTTGGAATCAAAACATTACTGCACGTAAGGCGCCAATGTAAACTGAGATTTTTGGATGTAAATATGCACATTATCGAACAAAACATATATTGTGTAACATGATGTCCTATGAGTGTCATCTGATGAAGATCAGCAAAGGTTAGTGATTCATTTTATCTATATTTCTGCTTTTTGTGACTCCTATGTTTGGCTGGAAAAATGGATGTGTGTTTTTTTTACTTGGCTATGACCTCATATGTTGTGCTTTCGCTGTAAAGCATTTTTGAAATCGGAAATTTGCTCTATTGGACTTGTTAATGTGTGAAAGTGACATATTTCTAAAAAATATTTTAATATTTTTTCAACTCTTTGCCATTCCAATATACAGTGTAAATGGGGTCGTTTTGCACTTCCTAAGGCTTCCACTAGATCAACAGTCAACAGTCTTTAGAACGTTGTTTGAGGCTTCTACTGTGAGGTGGGGGTGAATGAGAGGGGATTGAACCTGGTATCTGGCAGAGTGCCACAGGCTCTGCTGCGCGGTCACGAGATAGTTAGCTCTCGTTCCATTGCTTTTCTACCGACATGGGAATTCTCCGGTTGGAACAGTATTGATTTTTATGTTAAAAACATCCTAAAGATTGATTCTATACTTAGTTTGACAAGTTTTTGCGGGCTGGAACGGAACTTTTTGAACTTTACGTCCGGCGTTCGGCTGGACCTGAACGCAAGTTTGGATTTGTTCACCAAAGGCCCTAACAAAAGAAGCTATTTGGACATAAATGAGGAACTTTATCGAACAAATCAAACATTTATTGTGGAACTGGGATTCCTGGGAGTGCATTCTGATGAAGATCATCAAAGGTAAGTTAATATTTATAACGCTATTTCTGACTAATGTTGACTACACAATATGGCGGATATCTTTTTGGCTGCATTGTTGTCTGAACGCTGTACTCAGATTATTGCATAGTTTGCTTTTTTCTGTAAAGTTTATTTTTTTTCAATCGGACACCGCGATTGCATTAAGGAGAACTATATCTCTAATTCCATGTATAACACTTGTATTTTCATCAACATTTATGAGTATTTCTGTAAATTGATGTGGCTCTCTGCAAAATCACTGGATGTTTTAGAACTACTGAACGTAACGCGGCAATGTAAAATTTGATTTTTTGATATAAATATGCACTTTAGCAAACAAAACATACATGTATTGTGTAACATGAAGTCCTAACATAATCGTTTGTGGAGCTTTCGCTGTAAAGCATTTTTGAAATCAGACACTGTGGCTGGATTAACGAGAATTGTATCTTTACAATGGTGTAAAATACTTGTATGCTTGAGGAATTTTAATTATGAAATTTTAGTTGTTTTGAATTTGGCGCCCTGCACTTTCACATGCTGTTTGGCGAGATGGGACGCTATCGTCCCACATATCCCAGAGAGGGGCATCAAGTACTGCTGGAATGTCTACCAATGGCATGTCTATCTTTTGTGAGAAATTACACCGGTCACTCAAACATTTCTAAAGTAAAATAGCCCACACTTCAGATGAGGCCACACAACAAGACTTAACTAATGGTTAGTAAATGGTTTATACTTTAAGGACCTGTACCTAACATCTTATGAATAATAGAGTAATGATTAATAAATGATAAATAAACTATTTACTAATCCATTATACATGCTTTATTATAGGAGTTGCTATAAAGTGCTACCGCTGAGACTACCTTTAATTTAACGTTATTTCATAGTGGTATAAAGACCTAAGGTCTTAAATGATACACCATTAAATAGCCAGAAATTAAATGTGCTATAAACCTGGTGGGTAGTTGGGTAGGGCTTGACACACTACAATGATCACTTTCTCCAGTACTGAATTCTTCTGAGACTTTGAAAATATATTCAAAGACACAATTCAATCGTTAAAGGATAATAACGAGGTCAGGTATTGATCTGTATTTTAATATCATGAGGTCAAGTATTGCTGTTTTCCTCCTAACCAAGAACAATCGCTTCATTTTAAAATGCTCATTACAAACTGGGTGATTCGAGCCCTGAATGCTGATTGGCTGATAGTCGTGGTATATCAGACCGTATACCACGGGTATAACAAAACATGTATTTTTACTGCTATAATTATGTTGGTAATCAGTTTATAATAGCAATAAGAGAGAATTGAGAGAATGCAAAGAGTGTGCAAAGCTGTCATCAAGTCAAAGGGTGGCTACTTTGAAGAATCTAAAATCTAAAATATATTTTGATTTGTTTAACACTTTTTTGGTTACATGATTCCATATGTGTTATTTCATAGTTTTGATGTTTTCACTATTCTTCTACAATGTAGAAAATTGTAAAAATAAAGAATAACCCTTGAATGAGTAGGTGTCCAAACTTTTGACTGGTACTGTATATATTTTTTAACTGATATCTGAGGGAGTAGAAAATAAAAGAGAAACATTTGTGATAAAAATAGACTTATGGCTCTCTTATTTATGATCCACTAATTCCCTTTATTTCAGATAAATGTGCATAATTGCATACTGTGATCCCCCTACCTTTATACACAAACACACCCTCTTCTGAAAGTTATCTAATACAGTGGGATCACAGGTCCACCACCCAGACATTCCTCTGCACAAGATCCTCGTTAGATAAAGCACTGTAATTAAAGTCATTAAGCAGTCATTTCCCACTCATTGGTGTTTGTGCCTGTGAATGAGAACAGCCATGAGCCATCTCCTCTGAAGAGAGACATGGGTGATTGCCCATCACCAACGTCCTTATTTACAACCACAGAGACTTTCTAACCCTTTACCTTTAATGAGACAGTCAGTGGGAAATTAAAAACAAACACAATGTAGGTATACTACCATGCTCATGACTATTTCAATTAGATATAGTGGGCCATTTCAGTCAGAGGAGGAAAATGCAGACAGGCCCATATTGATATATATAAGGGCAACCACAATACTTGTAAAATAATTGTTTCTAATTCAACGGAATGCAATGGAGCCTGGAGGGTAAGCCTGCATAACCACTTCTTCTTTCTTGCTAATTGCAGATGGGGATTCTGATAGTGGTTAGCACTCCACTTCACTTAGCTCGTCTCTGGTACTGAGAGGAGGAGAGGAAAAGGGCAATGTGTAATCATTCCAATCTTGACTTTAACTTGTCCTGAAAATAGTTCATATTGTTTGCTGATAGAAGTAAACATATACAGTTCTCAACAATGTTAAAGCTTTAGTCTCAATGTTCTCATCTCCTCTGGTTCATCTGCAGTGGTCAGATTTTAGGTTAAAACCAGCCCAATGATAAGATTCTGCCGTATTGCTTACACCTGAAAATGCAGCTGGTTTTCATCCTCTAAGCCTTAACCCTTTATACAACAACTCATTTCAATTATAGATCAATGGAGTGTCAATCTGCCTGCGTATGTATGACTTACAAGAACATAGGTAAAAGCATGGGAAAAGGTATCTGTGTTTGAAGGACAGACCTTCACCTGTTAAGCACAAACTCAACTAATCCTCCACTCTGACTATTGAAAAGGCAACTAGGGACTCAACCCAAACAGACCTCATCCTCATATGAATAAATCTCTGAGACAGCCACTGACAGAGACTTGGCAGGGATCAGTGCTGTCTAAGCACTGACAGCAGCAGTCATGTCTCAAGGGCCTGCCTAAATCCTGGAGCACAGAATTGCATAATGACTGATCTAAAGTCAGCACTCTCCACCCTGCAGCGCAGAGCTGCTAACACCCTGTAGGTGATCTGAAACTCACTGACTGATCTCAAATCAGTGCCTAGTGTGTTTGAAACCCTATCCAACTCCAAACTGACTCACTGGGGCTGTCACAGCAGTCTGTACACTAGCACTGCTCTGCCAAGGACACAGGGGCATGCAAACACACACACACACACACGATCATGCACACAAACCCACACATGCAAACACAGATGGGCTCTACGCAGGGCACTCCAGAGGGTGGTGCGATCTGCACAACACATCACTGGGGGCAAACTACCTGCCCTCCAGGACACCTACAGCACCCGATGTCACAGGAAGGCCAAAAAGATCAAGGAAAATAACCACCTGAGCCACTGCCTGTTCACCCTGCTACCATCCAGAAGGTTAGGTCAGTACAGGTGCATCAAAGCTTGAACAGAGACTGAAAAAGTTTGTATCTCAAGGAGCTCAGACTGTTAAACAGTCATCACTAACACAGAGGCTGCTGCCTACATACAGACTTGATATCATTGGCCACTATAATAAATGGATCACTAGTCACTTTAATAACGCCACTTTAATAACGTTTACATATCTTGCATCACTCATCTCATATGTATATACTGTATTCTATGCTATCTACTGTATCTTAGTCTATGCTGCTCTAACATTGCTCGTCCATATATTTATATTCATATATTGTTTTTGTATTCCTTTACTTAGATTTGTGTGTATTAGGTAGTTGCTGTGGAATTGTTAGATATCACTTGTTAGATATTGCTGCACTGTCGGAACTAGAAGCATTTTTCTGCACTGATCTGTTTTACCTGTTCCTGTGATTGTCTCCACCCCGTCCAGGTGTTGCTTATTTTCCCCAGTGTATTTATCTCTGTGTTTCCTGTCTCTGTGCCAGTTTGTCTTGTATGTTAGTCAAGTCAACCAGCTTGTTTTTTCCGTACTCCTTTTGCTATTCGCATTTTGATAGTCTTCCTGGTTTTGACCACTGCCTGACTCTGGACTACTTTCCTGCCTGTCTGATCATCCTTCCTGCCCGGACCTTGATTCTGCCTGCCCTTCGGTACCTTTTGGATCTGGTTTTGACCTTTTTGCCTGTCCACGACCATTCTCTTGCCATCCCTTATTGGATTAATAAATATTGTAAGACTCCAACCATCTGCCTCCCGTGTCTGCATCTGGGTCTCGCCTTGTGTCATGATATACACTCGCAACAACATCTGCTAACCATGTGTATATGACCAATTTGATTTGATGCGCGCACACACACAAATACACATCACCAAGGGGAGAACACTAAATGACCGCGGCAGTAAGTGCAGACACACTAACGTAGATAAACACACACACTGGTGTGAATGCCCTATATGTGTAGAGTCAGATGTACACACATATTACCTCCTAGAAACATGACCAAGGGGAAAACACTCATCAGTACACCCACACACACACACACACACACGCACGCACGCACAAGTATACACACGCACGTACAAGTATACACACTCAGATAAACAAACACCACCTCACAGACCCATTACCAAGGGGAAGTCACAAACAAACTGTGACACTGACCACCCACCCTCTACCATGGTCAGCAGTATAACCAGGTCATCATGGTTCCCTCGAAAACACAAATTTTTACACAACCCACCTCTTCCCTCAAAAAGAGTGTGATTTGCTCGGGGCGTATGCAGCTCACATGTGCCAATGTGTTGTTGACCTATGACACAGAATTCTTCTGACACCTTCCATCTCCGTAGGGTGCCAGGTCAGGTTTGGTATTTGGTGTATGTGACGACTCGTCCTGTCCTGCCACCCTCTCCTGCGTCAACACATCGTCAAGGTCACAAATCAGAGGGAGACATTTTGAAAGATTAAGGACTTGTTGGTAAAATATATATATTTTTTAATCTCTCCTAGCTGTTTCCTGGCCACGGCAAAAGTTACAAGGGCATAAGGAAATTTGAGGCTGGATACTGTTCCTTTGATCGATAGAGACCAAACAGCCATCAGCCAGACTCATCATCTGTCTTCAACTCTACACGTTTCTCCCCAAAATTACAGAGCAGAGGGGCGTGAAAAAGGGAGGGAGAGCTGAACAAGGGATTGAAAGAGAAAGAAAAATAGTTACAGAGAGAAAGAGACCACACTGGTCTTGTCTGACAGATGCCCACTCAGGCACGTTCCAGGGAGGCGCAGTCTTAAGGTGACAGGGGTTGCCATGGTGAACAAAATTGATAATGACTTTTGGCTACTCAGTGGTGGAATTCCAGTCACGGAGTGATAAACCAGGAATAATCTTCCTGCCGGCTTTGTAGGACATTGTTTTACTGCCATACTAGATTGTTTTCTAGGAGGAGGGGAGGGAGAGTGAGAGAGACAGAGAGAGAGAGGGAGAGAAGGGGCGGCACTGCAGGCATGGCTGCAGTACTGATGATTCCTCTCCTCCCTCTTCTTCTCCCCTCGTCTGGCACATCCCTCACTCCCTTAGCAGAGATTTTACAAAAACACACAGTCCAAAGTGGGGACATTGGCTCCAGTGTTAGGCATTCAAAGTATAAACAGGTTTACAGGTACAGTGCATTCGGAACATGTCCCGACCCATTGAATTTTCCCACATTTTGTTACGTTACAGCCTTATTCTAAAATGTATTGAATTATACCTCATAATGACAAAGCCAAAACAGGTTTTTAGAAAATGTTCTACCTGAAACATAACATTTCAATAAGTATTCAGACCCTTTACTCAGTACTTTGTTGAAGCACCTTTGCCAGTGATTACAGCCTTGAGTCTTCTTGGGTATGACACTACAAGCTTGGCACACCTGTGTTTGGGGAGTTTCTCCCATTTTTCTCCACAGATCCTCTCAAACTCTGTCAGGTTGGATGGGGAGCATAGCTGCATAGCTATTTTCAGGTCTCTCCAGAGATGTTCGATCGGTTTCAAGTCTGATCTCTGGCTGGGCCACTCAAGGACGTTCAGAGACTTGTCCCAAAGCCACTCATGCACTGTCTTGGTTGTGTGCTTAGTCCTGTTGGAAGGTGAACCTTCACCCTGAGCACTCTGGAGCAAGTTTTCATCAAGCATCTCTCTGTACTTTGATCCGTTCATTTCCCCCCGATCTTGCTAGTCTCCCAGTCACTGACACTGAAAAACATCCCCACAGCAAGATGCTGTCACCACCATGCTTCACCGTAGGGATGGTGTCAGGTTTCCTCCAGACGTGACGCTTGGCATTCAGGCCAAAGAGTTCAATCTTGGTTTCATCAGACCAGAGAATCTTGTTTCTCATGGTCTGAGAGTCTTTAGGTGCCTTTAGGCAAACTCCAAGTGGCTTGTGACGGGCCTTTTACTGAGGAGTGTGTCTTCTGTCTGGCCACTCTACCATAAAGGCCTGATTGGTGGAGTGCTGCAGAGATGGTTGTCCTTCTGGAAGGTTTTGCCATCTCCACAGAGGAATTCTAGAGCTCTGTCCGAGTGACCATTGGGTTCTTGGTCACTTCCATGGCCAAGGCCCCTCTCCCCCTATTGCTCAGGTTAGCCGGGCGGCCAGCTCTAGGAAGAGTCTTGGTGGTTCCAAATTTCTTCCAGTGAACAATGATGGAGGCCACTGTGTTCTTGGGGACCTTCAATGCTGCAGAATATTTTTGGTACATTTCCCCAGATATGTGCCTTGACACAGTCCTGTCTCGGAGATCTACGAACAATTCCTTCGACCTCATGGCTTGTTTTTTGCTCTGACATGCACTGTCAACTGTGGGACCTTATATAGACAGCTTTTCAAATCATTTCCAATCAACTGAATTTACTACAGCTAGACTCCAATCAAGTTGTAGAAACACCTAAAGGTTGATCAATGGAAACAGGATGCACCTGAGCTCAATTTCAAGTCTCAAGGGTCTGAACACTTATGTAAAATAAGCTACTTCTGTTTATTTATTTATTTTCTGTTTTCGCTTTGTCGTTATGGGCTATTGTGTGTAGATTGTGGAGAAGTTTTCAAATTTTTAGAATAAGGTTGTAACGTAACAAAATGTGGAAAAAGTCAGGGGGTCTGAATACTCACCGAAGGCACTCTAAAATTGGGGACACTATTCCCTCAGTAGTGGGAGGAGGAACAGGCAGGTTGGTGGGGTGCAGTGCGGTAAGAAGTTATTAATTTAGGGCTTACAGCAGCAGTCGGCTGCGGAGGTTAGACTTAAATGGAGAGAGGCTGGGCTACAGGGAGAGGCTTAATTGTTCGATTGATTGGCTTAAGCTGCAAGGCACATTTCTGAAGCCCTCCGCGCCGATTAGTGAATGCCTTGCCAAACCCAGCAGCCTCAATATTAGATTGGTAACATATATTACATACAGTATCGGCCACAAATCGAGTTACCCCCCTAATCTGTCATTAAAACAAATTATTCCAGGCTGTGATGCATCAGCAGTATCACTCCAGTAGCGGGAGGAAGGGAGAGAGGGAGGGAGAGAGGGGGATGCTAATAGAGACACAGGCGAGACTGACACATTGGCAGGGGAATGAGGGAGAGAGGGGGAGGGATGGAGGTCGGGAATTGGAATATGTGACAGCGAAGGTGAGGCAGGGCGGAGGAGAAGGAGGAGAAGGAGGAGGAGGAGAAGGGGGAGCAGAGGGAGGGGGACACTCAGGGTTTTAATGGAAGACAAGAGAGGGAACAACAATGCAGATAGGAAATCAATGGTCCTCTCTCAGCAACTCACTGACTTGACCCCGAGAGAAGAAGAGTAGGAGAGAGAGGGGGAATGAGGGAGGAAAGCAAAAGAGAAAGGGGAGAACTGAGAAGAGAAAGAGAGATTTAGAGAGAGTAGGGAGATGGGGGGGATGGGGAGAAGGATGGGCAGAGGAAAAAAAGACGGGACAGTAGGAAATGTGACAAGAGAGGAAAGGGGAAGTGAATGATCAGGATGGTTGAGAAAGCGCGATAGAGGGGGTAAGGAATAAAGGAGGGGAGGAAGAAGGAAGGGAGTAGTGTGTGAAAAGAGAGAGAGGGATGTAAGAGAGATGTGAGATTCACGGCAGCCATATAAAGGTACCAGCTGGACTAGATGCAGGAAACATTGTAAAATGGACAGAGACAAATTGAGGCAGGTGATTGGTTAAGGTCAGGATCACAGCTAGACGCTACATTACTGTAGATTTACTGTGGAACCTGCTGGAAGCCATACAGGGAACAAAGACACTGAGACACACATACCATATACAGTCCATATGGGCCAAAATAAATATACGGTAGTCTTCTTCAGTTTTAAATCATAATTAAACCGTTTACATTTATTTGATCATACTTTTGAAATGCACAACAGCTCAATATAGGACAGCATTTCTGTGAAACTGGCTCCCAAAAACAGGAAAGATTGTAAGGATTAAGTGTATGTTTTTATGCTGATAGAATGTCTTCTAGTTGTGAAGGAGGAACTCAGAAGTGTGGATAATGCCGTAGCAGTAGCTGGGCTGATAGAGATTGGCCTAGACAAGCCATGAGCTCCCTTCCCACTGTTACTTAACTCACCCACACACAGCCACAATCACACATAGGCCTATACATACTCACGTACGCACACATAGTCTATGCACACACATAATTGCCTACGTTAATGCACACACTTACTCATACACACACAAGTGCTTAGAGATAACACACACAGGTAATTGCAATTAGTGCAGCAGGTGACTGAACAATCCTATATGATTTCCACGTCTTAACATGCTTTATAAACTGGGTAAACAAACCGTGACTTCAAGAGGCAGAGAACCCAAGTCACTAATTATTTCAGGGTCCACCACCAAACTATGCCGTCGATTCCATTGATCCCCATGTAGCCACATACAACATGTGTGAGCATTAACATGTGTAAAACTGCTGACAAGAGAAGACTCCCCCTCTTCACACACACACACCTCAGAGAAGACGACCTACCCCCAATCCCTATGACAGGTGTGTCCCCTTAACATGACCTCACAAAGATAACCTTACGTCAATACAAAATGTGAAAAAAGGTTGTTGTACAGTACTGTATGGTGCAGCCTACTGTGACATGACAGTATGCTAGGGAAGGAAAGCTTCATCTCTGAAGCTTGGTGTTCTAGAAAGTCTTCTTATCTAAAGCCTGGTGTTCTAGAATATATTCTTCTTTACAGCCTGGTGTTCTATAAGGTCTTCTTCTTTACAGCCTGGTGTTCCAGAATATCTTCTTCTTTACAGCCTGGTGTTCTAGAAAGTATTCTTATCTAAAGCCTGGTGTCCTAGAATATCTTCTTCTCTACAGCCTGGTGTTCGATAAGGTCTTCTTCTCTACAGCCTGGTGTTCTAGGAGGTCTTCTTCTCTACAGCCTGGTGTACTTATAAGGTCTTCTTCTCTACAGCCTGGTGTTCTAGAATATTTTATTCTCTACAGCCTGGTGTTCTTGAAGGTCTTATTCTCTACAGCCTGGTGTTCTAGAAGGTCTTCTTCTTTACAGCCTGGTGTTCTAGAAGGTATTTTTCTCTACAGCCTGGTGTTCTAGGTCTTTTTCTCTACAGCCTGGTGTTCTATAAGGTCTTCTTCTTTACAGCCTGGTGTTCCAGAATATCTTCTTCTTTACAGCCTGGTGTTCTAGAAAGTATTCTTATCTAAAGCCTGGTGTCCTAGAATATCTTCTTCTCTACAGCCTGGTGTTCGATAAGGTCTTCTTCTCTACAGCCTGGTGTTCTAGGAGGTCTTCTTCTCTACAGCCTGGTGTACTTATAAGGTCTTCTTCTCTACAGCCTGGTGTTCTAGAATATTTTATTCTCTACAGCCTGGTGTTCTTGAAGGTCTTATTCTCTACAGCCTGGTGTTCTAGAAGGTCTTCTTCTTTACAGCCTGGTGTTCTAGAAGGTATTTTTCTCTACAGCCTGGTGTTCTAGGTCTTTTTCTCTACAGCCTGGTGTTCTATAAGGTCTTCTTCTTTACAGCCTGGTGTTCCAGAATATCTTCTTCTTTACAGCCTGGTGTTCTAGAAAGTATTCTTATCTAAAGCCTGGTGTCCTAGAATATCTTCTTCTCTACAGCCTGGTGTTCGATAAGGTCTTCTTCTCTACAACCTGGTGTTCTAGGAGGTCTTCTTCTCTACAGCCTGGTGTACTATAAGGTCTTCTTCTCTACAGCCTGGTGTTCTAGAATATTTTATTCTCTACAGCCTGGTGTTCTTGAAGGTCTTATTCTCTACAGCCTGGTGTTCTAGAAGGTCTTCTTCTTTACAGCCTGGTGTTCTAGAAGGTATTTTTCTCTACAGCCTGGTGTTCTAGGTCTTTTTCTCTACAGCCTGGTGTTCTAGAAGGTCTTCTTCTTTACAGCCTGGTGTTCTAGAAGGTATTTTTCTCTACAGCCTGGTGTTCTAGAAGGTCTTCTTTACAGCCTGGTGTTCTAGAAGGTCTTCTTCTCTACAGCCTGGTGTTCTAGAAGGTCTTCTTCTCTACAGCCTGGTGTTCTAGAAGGTCTTCTTCTCTACAGCCTGGTGTTCTAGAAGGTCTTCTTCTCTACAGCCTGGTGTTCTAGAATGTCTTCTTCTCTACAGCCTAGTGTTCTATGTGCTGGGTGAGAACCCCACACAGGAGCTTCGCCCTCATTAAGGTCTTACATACATGCTAATTGGCCCCTTTCATAGACTTTTATCCCCAGACTCACTGCTGGCTTTGAAGTCTGGCGATGAAGGTAAACCCACAAAAACATTGTTCTTCAGAAATCACGACCAGGAGCGAGCGAGCGAGGACGCACGCACAAACGCAACCGCACACACACACACACCAGTGCCACCCGCTGTTTAATGCCTCCCTTTTCCACCTGCACACCAGTAATCACTGTGCGTCCCCTAACATTACCGGCACACGCCCTCAATCCATCTCCTTAACCATGGCTGAGTCACTGGTGAAACATCAGAGGTGGAGCACACACCTCTGCAACCCAGTCATTACTCTGTTGCGTGCCTTGTGGGGTACAGAATATATAGTACAGAAATAAAAACAACTCGGTTCAAACCTTCACCCTGACCGAAAGAAGCATGGCTTTAAAAAATAATCCACTTTTCAGCGGGAGAGAGAAACATTATCTCCCACACACAAACACATACTATAAATCTCATTTATCTTATTTGCTGAAGACTATTGCACTCAATAACTAAAACCTGTCATAGACTGCTATTCTCTGTGTCACGGCACTGCAGCAGACCATCTTTACTGAACAGACAGCTCAGAAAGCCCCGCTAAGTACTTACAAGCTCTGACTGGGGTACAAAGCCATTCAGTAACATGCAAAATAAGCCACAACTTTGTGGATATGAGGATATTTGTATGTGTATGTGAGAGTGTTTGACATACACTGTACAGTATGTGTTCTGTTACAGTATAGGCATATTCAATATATATATATTGTGTTCCATCCAACCAATCTATCCAGCCATCCCAATAGCCTCTAGCTAAATATCTGTTGAAATATGTTGTCAAAGACTGACCAGCCTGGCCATACTGCCGTGGCGCTCCAGTGGTCACAATGTTATTAGGATGGGCTGTGACATGGGGAGAGGTGAGGGATTAGGACTCCAACGACAGACAGCAATTAAAAACACCACTAACAGCCTGTCATCCTGGCCTGGGTGGCAGCACAGTGCAGCTTGTGTGTGTGCATGTGTGTGTGACAGGCAGGGGTAATGGCCAACGAGGACCCATGGTGGCCTGACCAGACATCCTCTCTCTAGCTGCCTGATTAAAAACACAGTCTGGATTTCCCAAACACATCCATATAACCAGGGTGTACAATTGTTTCTGTTCTGGTCAGCTGAAGTGTCAGTGAGACAGGGCTAGCTGGTACAGAGACAGGAAGCTTCCATCCAGGCTGACAGTACATTAGGACATCTAGTTTCTAAGACCCTCTCTGGCCTCTCTCTGTTGACCCAATAACACAACATAGTGGATATTACCACACTGTTCTTAGATTAAAAAGCTTCAAAAGTCACTGTTATATTTACCACACTCACGCACAGAAGGCTTTGGTTGACATTTGTTCACCTGCTGCCCCGGGACTCATGCTAAAGTAATGTGTGAGAGTGAGGAGAGCTTTCAGGACTAATGCCCAATGGAAAGCACCTGTTAGATCTGTATAAAGGGGATAAGGCTGCCTGGATGTACAGGACACTACCATTGGGTATAGAGTGAACCGGCAGGATGGAAATTAATTCATTTCTTTGTGTTTGCATGCCGCAGTATGTCACTGCATTATGTAATCTCCACTTAGTGGTATGCCTGTAGGCTATGTTGTATTCTGTAAATGTGTGGGTATTCTGTATAATCCATACGGGTGAATATTTGTGTGCATATGCAGGCTAGTACATGAGTGTTTGTCTATACTGCATCTAAAGTGCCTTCAGAAAGTATTTACACCAATTGACTTGTTCCACATTTTACAGACTGAATTTTTGTCACACACAATACCCCACCCATTTTCTCAAAGGAATTACATTTTTGCAAATGAATCACAAATGAAATGCTGAAATGTCTTCAGTCAGTAAGTATTCAAGCCCTGTCATGGCAAGCCTAAATAAGTTCAGGAGTAAAAATGTGCTTAACACGTGACATAATAAGTGGCATGGACTCACTCTTTGTGCAATAATAATGTTTAACATGATGTTTTTAATGACGACCTCATCTCTGTACCCCAAACATACAATTATCTGTAATGTCCCTCAGTCGAGCAGTGAATTTCAAACACAGATTCAACCACAAAGACCTGGGAGGGTTGGATAAAAAAAAACAGACATTGAATATCCCTTTGAGCATGGTGAAGTTATTAATTACACTTGGATGGTGTATAAATACACACAGTCACTACACAGATACAGGTGTCATTTCTAACTCAGTTGCTGGAGAGGAAGGAAACTGCTCAGGGATTCACCATGAGGTCAATGGTGACATTAACACATTTACAGAGTTTAATGTCTGTGATAGGAGAAAACTGAGAATGGATCAATAACATTGTAGTTACTCCACAATACTAACCCAATTGACAGAGCAAAAAGAAGGAATACAGAATACAAATATTCCAAAACATGGATCCTGTTTGCAACAAGACAGTAAAGTAATACTGCAAAAAATGTGGTAAAGCAATTCACATTTTGTCATGAATACAAAGTTTTATGTTTGGTTCAAATACAATACACACATTACTGAGTACCACTCTCCATATTTTCAAGAATATGGGTATGCTTGTAATCGTTAAGGACTGGGGAGTTTTTCAGGATAAAAAATTAACTGAATGGAGCTAAGCACAGGCAAAATCCTAGAGGAAAACATGGTTCAGTCTGCTTTCCACCAGACACTGGGAGATGAATTCACCCTTTAGCAGGACAATAACCTAAAACTCAAGGCCAAATCTACACTGGAGTTGCTTACCAAGAAGACAATGAGTGGCCGAGTTACAGTTTTGACTTGAATCTGCTTGAAAATCTATGACAAGACCTGAAAATGGTTGTCTAGCATTGTTCAACAAATCATTTGACAGAGTTTGAAGAATTTTGAAAAGAATAATGGGCAAATGTTGCACAATCCAGGTGTGGAAAGCTCTTAGAGACTTACCCAGGAAGCCTCACAGCTGTAATCACTGCCAAAGGTGATTCTAACATGGGTGTATTGAAAACGTATCTAATCAAGATACACTACATTACCAAAAGTATGTGAACACCTGCTCATCGAACATATCATTCCAAAATCATGGGCATTAATATGGAGTTGGTACCCCCTTTGTTGCTATAACAGCCTCCACTCGTCTGGCAAGGCTTTACACTCGATGTTGGAACATTGCTGCGGGGGCTTTCATTCAGCCACAAGAATATCAGTGAGGTTGGGCACTGATGTTGGGCAATTAGGCCTGGCTCGCAGTCGGCGTTCCAATTTATCACAAAGGTGTTCGATGGAGTTGAGGCCAGGGCTCTGTGCAGGCCAGTCAAGTTCTTCCACACCGATCTCGACAAACCACTTCTGTATGGACCTCGCTTTGTGCACGGGGGAATTGTCATGCTGAAACAGGAAAGGGCCTTCCCCAAACCGTTCCCACAAAGTTGGAAGCACAGAATCGTCTACAATGTCATTGTATGCAGTAGCATTAAGATTTCTCTTCACCACCCCCCCAACGCGTCTCGAAGCTGTCTGAAGAAGCCCAGTATTCAGTGTCTGCTCTCTGGCCTCATCTCATTCATGACAACAGAGAAACACTTTCAACTGTCACACAGTCATGTCTGTGTGACAAGACACGACCTATAGCAAGTAGAAACCCTTTTAGTCTTATCTCAAACTTATCCAAACGTTCGTTGTTTTAGCTGCATTGCAGTCATCCCATGCAGTACCCATATCACTGGGGAAATTAAGATTAAAGGAGGCAACTGAGGACACTGTTAGAGCTGAGAAAAATACTAAAAGAAAAGGAAAACCCTGTTAAGTTGTGTCTAACAAGGCCCTATTCATTCTCCCTACCATTACAATGGCTTCATTAGGAAGTCAGAGAGGGAACGAGGTGTGATGATTAGTCCAAACTGCCATTAAATAGAATGGGCCACCACAAGCAGATGTCACAATGGCCTGGATCAATTAGACCTCATTACCAATTAGCCCTAGACACTTCCTTGTTACCCAACAATATATAACACCTCAGGACTTCTTAGATCTCATTCTAGTCAGACTCCATTTCATGGAAAGTTACTTCTCTGAATGCCCCAGGAAGTAATTATACTGGTGAACATTGGGGGGCAAATTAAATCAGATGAAACCGTTGGTGTATGGGAGTTGACCTATAAATCTACAAGTGGGCTGCGCGTGGACAGGGGAGTTGGAAGTGAAAATAACGGTGGCTAGGGAAGAAAAGAAAATAAAGCTAGAAAGAGAAAGGGATCAAGAGGATACAAGAGAAAGACGGATAAAGAAACGAGGTCAAACAAATTCTCCCAGACGGTGAGGTCTCACACTACGTTTGCCCCCTGGCCCAGTTTTACCCAGGATCACATGAGAGGGGGAATAATCCACTTCCTGACACTGACATCATTCCTGTTCCTCCCCTGCCCCATGCAAATTGGATTTTATATTTCAATATCATGACAGGTTGAAGGGGAACCACAGTCAGAGATGATCTCTCACGGCAGGATGTTCTGTGCATTCCATAGTTATTTTTGTTTAGTTTTTTCCCAATATAGCTTTTAAGTAACGAGTTAGAGACAAAGAGAGGGCAAATTAGAGGGAGAGAGAGAGACAGTTAATAGAGCTCAATAATCCCATAGACACACATAACTGGATGGCTTCAGCAGAACACAGAATGAGAGAAAGTCTTGTTGGAAACCTTTCTATCAGTTTTGCTCAGACTAGCCCTCCCACTGCTAGTCACCGGTTAGGTATTGGTTTTCGATTGGTTCTCCAGGGGTTCAAATATACAGTTGAAGTCAGAAGTTTACATACACTTAGGTTGGAAGCATTAAAACTTGTTTTTCAACCACTCCATACATTTCTTGTTAACAAACTATAGTTTTGGCTAGTCGGTTAGGACATCTACTTTGTGCATGACACAAGTAATTTTTAAAACAATTGTTTACAGACGGATTATTTCACTTATAATGCACTGTGTCACAACTCCAGTGGGTCAGAAGTTTACATACTGTACACTAAATTGACTGTGCCTTTAAACAGCGTGGAAAATTCCAGAAAATGATGTCATGGCTTTAGAAGCTTCTGATAGTCTAATTGACATCACTTGAGTCAATATGAGGTGTACCTGTTGATGTATTTCAAGGCCTACCTTCAAACTCTTTGCGTGACATCATGGGGAAATCAAAATAAATCAGACCTCATAAAAAAATGTAGACCTTCACAAGTCTGGTTCATCCTTGGGAGCAATTTCCAAACACCTGAAGGTACCATGTTCATCGGTACAAACAATAGTAAGCAAGTATAAACACCAAAGGACAACGCAGCCGTCATACAACTCAGGAAAGAGACGCGTTCTGTCTCCTAGATGAACGTGCATTGGTGCGAAAAGTGCAAATCAATCTCAGGACAACAGTAAAGGACCTTGTGAAGATGCTGGAGGAAACAGCTACAAAAGCATCTATATCCACAGTAAAACGAGTCCTACAGTGGGGCAAAAAAGTATTTAGTCAGCCACCAATTGTGCAAGTTCTCACACTTAAAAAGATGAGAGAGGCCTGTAATTTTCATCATAGGTACACTTCAACTATGACAGAAAAAAAGGAGGGAAAAAATCCAGAAAATCACATTGTAGGATTTTTAATGAATTTATTTGCTAATTATGGTGGAAAACTAGTATTTGGTCACTTACAAACAAACACGATTTCTGGCTCTCACAGACCTTCTTTAAGAGGCTCCTCTGTCCTCCACTCATTACCTGTATTAATGGCACCTGTTTGAACTTGTTATCAGAATAAGATACACCTGTCCACAACCTCAAACAGCCACACTCCAAACTCCACTATGGCCAAGACCAAAGAGCTGTCAACTGACACCAGAAACAAAATTGTAGCCCTGCACCAGGCTGGGAAGACTGAATCTGCAATAGGTAAGCAGCTTGGTTTGGAGAAATCAACTGTGGGAGCAATTATTAGGAAATGGAAGACATACAAGACCACTGATAATCTCCCTCGATCTGGGGCTCCACGCAAGATCTCACCCCGTGGGGTCAAAATGATCACAAGAACGGTGAGCAAAAATCCCAGAACCACACTGGGGGACCTAGTGAATGACCTTCAGAGAGCTGGGACCAAAGTAACAAAGCCTACCATCAGTAACACTCTACGCCGCCGGGACTCAAATCCTGCAGTGCCTGTCGTGTCCCCCTGCATAAGCCAGTACATGTCCAGGCCCATCTGAAGTTTGCTAGAGAGTATATGGATGATCCAGAAGAAGATTGGGAGAATGTCATATGGTCAGATGAAACCAAAATATAACTTTTTGGTAAAAACTCAACTCGTCGTGTTTGGAGGACAAAGAATGCTGAGTTGCATCCAAAGAACACCATACCTACTGTGAAGCATGGGGGTGGAAACATTATGCTTTGGGACTGTTTTTCTGCAAAGGGACCAGGACGACTGATCCGTGTAAAGGAAAGAATGAATGGGGCCATGTATCGTGAGATTTTGAGTGAAAACCTCCTTCCATCAGCAAGGGCATTGAAGATGAAACGTGGCTGGGTCTTTCAGCATGACAATGATCCCAAACACACCGCCCGGGCAACAAAGGAGTGGCTTTATAAGAAGCATTTCAAGGTCCTGGAGTGGCCTAGCCAGTCTCCAGATCTCAACCCCATAGAAAATCTTTGGAGGGAGTTGAAAGTCCGTGTTGCCCAGCAACAGCCCCAAAACATCACTGCTCTAGGGGAGATCTGCATGGAGGAATGGGCCAAAATACCAGCAACAGTGTGTGAAAACCTTGTGAAGACTTACAGAAATCGTTTGACCTCTGTCATTGCCAACAAAGGGTATAAAACAAAGTATTGAGATGAACTGTTGTTATTGACCAAATACTTATTTTCCACCAAAATTAGCAAATAAATTCATTAAAAATCCTACAATGTGATTTTCTGATTGTGTCTGTCATATTTGAAGTGTATCTATGATGAAAATTACAGGCCTCTCTCATCTTTTTAAGTGGGAGAACTTGCACAATTGGTGGCTGACTAAATACTTTTTTTGCCCCACTGTATATCAACATAACCTGAAAGGCCGCTCAGCAAGGAAGAAGCCACTGCTCCAAAACCTTCATAAATCAGCCAGAATAGGGTTTGCAACTGCACATGGGTCGACAAAGATCGTATTTTTTGGAGAAATGTCCTCTGGTCTGATGAAACAAAAATAGAACTGTTTGGCCATAATGACCATCGTTATGTTTGGAGGAAAAAGGGGGAGGCTTGCAAGCCGAAGAACACCATCCCAACCGTGAAGCACGGGGGTGGGAAGCATCATGTTGTGGGGGTGCTTTGCTGCAGGAGGGACTGGTGCACGTCCCAAAATAGTTGGCATCATGAGGGAGGAAAATTATGAGGATATATTAAAGCAACATCTTAAGACATCAGTCAGGAAGTTAAAGCTTGGTCGCAAATGAGTCTTCCAAATGGACAATGACCCCAAGCATACTTCCAAAGTTGTGGCAAAATAGCTTAAGGACAACAAAGTCAAGGTATTGGAGTGGCCATCACAAATCCCTGACCTCAATCCTATAGAAAATGTGTGGGCAGAACTGAAAAATTGTGTGCGAGCAAGGAGGCCTACCAACCTGACTCGGTTACACCAGCTCTGTCAGGAGGAATGGGCCAAAATTCACCCAACTTATTGTAGGAAGCTTGTGGAAGGCTACCTGAAACATTTGAAACATGTTAAAGGCAATGCTACCAAATACTAATTGAGTGTATGTAAACTTCTGACCCACTGGGAATGTGATGAAAGAAATAAAAGCTGAAATAAATCATTATCTCTACTATTATTCTGACATTTCACATTTTTACAATAAAAGTGGTGATCCTAACTAACCTAAGACATGGAATTTTTACTTGGATTAAATGTCAGGAATTGTGAAAAACTGAGTTCAAATGTATTTGGCTAAGGTGTATGTAAACTTTCAACTTCAACTGTAGGTTTAGCATAGCATAAATTCATAAACTCCACACTTACATGCTGTTGCTGTTGCTGTTACTCCATTAAGGAGATTGACAGACTTGCCTTTCCTCTCTAAATATCACAGAGAGAATACATGAATCATAGCCTGGTTGCCAGTGTGTTTAGCTAACATTCCATTCCTTGTACTCCATGTCATGTGTCATCTCTTCCCTTTCTCGCCCTGTGTGCAGTGTCCCACCTCTCCCTCCATATCCCAGGAGCATCTGAATAGTCTAAAGTCCAATAGTCTCCATCTTCTTTCCCTGCACTGATGTGAAAGAACCAGACTGATGAAAGCAGCTTCTGTAGGGATCCACCATACTGTTTTCACCAACCCCATACTTTGAGCTCAGTACACATGAAGGAGATGATAATATATAATAATATATGACATTTAGCAGATGCCTTAACCCAAAGGAATTTGTGAGCATACATTTTACATATGGGTGGTCCCGGGAATTGAACCCACTACCCTGGCACTACAAGCGCCATGCTTGAGCGACAAACTACCACATGATGAGGAGAGGATGTACATTAGAATATGGAGATGCACCCCAGGGCTCTGACTCCCTGCCTGGGACACCACTGTTTCCATGAGCATGAGTGAACTGTATTACCCAGGGAGCTTGGAGAGAACAAAGCACCAGGGACCCTACTGTACTACAGCCTACTAACCAACCAACCACAGCTCCACCAATCAGACACCAGCTTAGAGAGAGCAGACAGGCACAAGTCAAGGATTTAATTTTTCAATGGCACTTTGTTGGGGAGCACACCCAGATGGTTTCATTGGTTTAAACCAGTCTCAGGTAAAAAGACAAGGGGAAATCAGCCAACTGTAAACTGTGGCCGTAGAGCATAGTTGTGTTTCTCTGCTGCCATAGAGATAGACCATACCGCTGCCATAGAGAGACCATACTGCTGCCATAGAGAGAGACCATACTGCTGCCATAGAGAGACCATACTTCTGACATAGAGAGAGAGCATACATCTGCCATAGAGACACCATACTGCTGCCATAGGGAGAGACCATACAGCTACCATTTAGAGCGACCACAATGCTGCCATAGAGAGCAAAATAATGCTGCAATAGAGAGACCATACTGCTGCCATAGAGAAAGACAATACTGCTGCCATAGAGAGAGACCATACTGCTGCCATAGAGAGAGACCATACTGCTGCCATAGAGAGAGACCATACTGCTTCCATAGAGTGAGACTATACTGCTGCCATAGAGAGAGACAATACTGCTGCCATAGAGAGAGACCATACTGCTGCCATAGAGAGAGACCATACTGCTTCCATAGAGAGAGACCATACTGCTGCCATAGAGACCATACTGCTGCCATAGAGACCATACTGCTGCCATATAGAAAGACAATCCTGCTGCCATAGAGAGAGACAATACTGCTGCCATAGAGAGACCAAATACTGCTGCCATAGAGAGAGACCATACTGCTGCCATTAGAGACCATATTGCTACCATAGAGAAAGACAATCCTGCTGCCATAGAGAGAGACAATCCTGCTGCCATTGAGAGAGACAATACTGCTACCATAGAGAGAGACAATACTGCTACCATAGAGAGAGACAATACTGCTGCCATAGAGAGAGACAATACTGCTGCCATAGAGAAAGACCATACTGCTGCCATAGAGAGACCATACTGCTGCCATAGAGAAAGACAATACTGCTGCCATAGAGAAAAACCATACTGCTACCACAGAGTGAGACTATACAGCTGCCATAGAGAGAGACAATACTGCTGCCTTAGAGAGAGACCACACTGCTTCATTAGAGAGAGACCATACTGCTGCCATAGAGAGAGACCATACTGCTGCCATAGAGAGAGACCATACTGCTGCCATAGAGAGAGACCATACAGCTGCCATAGAGAGAGAGAGACAATTATGCTGCCATAGAGTGAGACTATACTGCTGCCATAGAGAGAGACAATACTGCTGCCATAGAGAGAGACCATACTGCTGCCATAGAGAGAGACCATACTGCTGCCATAGAGAGAGACCATACAGCTGCCATAGAGAGAGAGAGATAATTCTGCTGCCATAGAGTGAGACTATACTGCTGCCATAGAGAGAGACAATACTGCTGCCATAGAGAGAGACCATACTGCTGCCATAGAGAAAGACAATACTGCTGCCATAGAGAGAAACAATACTGCTGCTATAGAGAGAGACAATACTGCTTCTATAGAGAGAGACCATACTGCTGCCATAGAGACCATACTGCTGCCATAGAGACCATACTGCTGCCATAGAGAAAGACAATCCTGCTGCCATAGAGAGAGACAATTCTGCTGCCATTGAGAGAGACAATACTGCTGCCATAGAGAGAGACAATACTGCTGCCATAGAGAAAGGCAATCCTATTGCAATAGAGAGAGAGAGACAATCCTGCTGCCATAGAGAGAGACCATACTGCTACCATAGAGAGAGACCATACTGCTGCCATAGAGAGAGAGAGACCATACTGCTGCCATAGAGAAAAATCATACTGCTACCACAGAGTGAGACTATACTGCTGCCATAGAGAGAGACCATACTGCTGCCATAGAGACCATACTGCAGCCATAGAAATACCATACTGCTGCCATAGAGAAAGCCAATCCTGCTGCAATAGAGAGAGAGAGACAATCCTGCTGCCATAGAGATAGACCATACTGCTGCCATAGAGAAAAACCATACTGCTACCACAGAGTGAGACTATACTGCTGCCATAGAGAGAGACAATACTGCTGCCATAGAGAGAGACCATACTGCTGCCATAGAGAGAGACCATACTGCTGCCATAGAGAGAGACCATACTGCTGCCATAGAGAAAGACAATACTGCTGCCATAGAGAGAAACAATACTGCTGCTATAGAGAGAGACAATACTGCTTCTATAGAGAGAGACCATACTGCTGCCATAGAGAGAGACCATACTGCTGCCATAGAGACCATACTGCTGCCATAGAGACCATACTGCTGCCATAGAGAAAGACAATCCTGCTGCCATAGAGAGAGACAATCCTGCTACCATAGAGAGAGACAATACTGCTGCCATAGAGAGAGACAATACTGCTGCCATAGAGAGACCATACTGCTGCCATAGAGAGACCATACTGCTGCCACAGAGAAAGACAATACTGCTGCCATAGAGAGAGACAATACTGCTGCCATAGAGAGAGACAATACTGCTGCCATAGAGAGAGACCATACTGCTGCCATAGAGAGACCATACTGCTGCCATAGAGAAAGACAATACTGCTGCTATAGAGAGAGACAATACTGCTTCTATAGAGAGAGACCATACTGCTGCCATAGAGAGAGACCATACTGCTGCCATAGAGACCATACTGCTGCCATAGAGACCATATTGCTACCATAGAGAAAGACAACCCTGCTGCCATAGAGAGAGACAATCCTGCTGCCATTGAGAGAGACAATACTGCTACCATAGAGAGAGACAATACTGCTGCCATAGAGAGAGACAATACTGCTGCCATAGAGAGAGACCATACTGCTGCCATAGAGAGACCATACTGCTGCCATAGAGAAAGACAATACTGCTGCCATAGAGAGAGACTATACTGCTGCCATAGAGAGAGACAATACTGCTGCCATAGAGAGAGACCATACTGCTGCCATAGAGAGAGACCATACTGCTGCCATAGAGAGACCATACTGCTGCCATAGAGAAAGACAATACTGCTGCTATAGAGAGAGACAATACTGCTTCTATAGAGAGAGACCATACTGCTGCCATAGAGAGAGACCATACTGCTGCCATAGAGAGAGACCATACTGCTGCCATAGAGAGAGACCATACTGCTGCCATAGAGAGAGACCATACTGCTTCCATAGAGTGAGACTATACTGCTGCCATAGAGAGAGACAATACTGCTGCCATAGAGAGAGACCATACTGCTGCCATAGAGAGAGACCATACTGCTTCCATAGAGAGAGACCATACTGCTGCCATAGAGACCATACTGCTGCCATAGAGACCATACTGCTGCCATATAGAAAGACAATCCTGCTGCCATAGAGAGAGACAATACTGCTGCCATAGAGAGACCAAATACTGCTGCCATAGAGAGAGACCATACTGCTGCCATTAGAGACCATATTGCTACCATAGAGAAAGACAATCCTGCTGCCATAGAGAGAGACAATCCTGCTGCCATTGAGAGAGACAATACTGCTACCATAGAGAGAGACAATACTGCTACCATAGAGAGAGACAATACTGCTGCCATAGAGAGAGACAATACTGCTGCCATAGAGAAAGACCATACTGCTGCCATAGAGAGACCATACTGCTGCCATAGAGAAAGACAATACTGCTGCCATAGAGAAAAACCATACTGCTACCACAGAGTGAGACTATACAGCTGCCATAGAGAGAGACAATACTGCTGCCTTAGAGAGAGACCACACTGCTTCATTAGAGAGAGACCATACTGCTGCCATAGAGAGAGACCATACTGCTGCCATAGAGAGAGACCATACTGCTGCCATAGAGAGAGACCATACAGCTGCCATAGAGAGAGAGAGACAATTATGCTGCCATAGAGTGAGACTATACTGCTGCCATAGAGAGAGACAATACTGCTGCCATAGAGAGAGACCATACTGCTGCCATAGAGAGAGACCATACTGCTGCCATAGAGAGAGACCATACAGCTGCCATAGAGAGAGAGAGATAATTCTGCTGCCATAGAGTGAGACTATACTGCTGCCATAGAGAGAGACAATACTGCTGCCATAGAGAGAGACCATACTGCTGCCATAGAGAAAGACAATACTGCTGCCATAGAGAGAAACAATACTGCTGCTATAGAGAGAGACAATACTGCTTCTATAGAGAGAGACCATACTGCTGCCATAGAGACCATACTGCTGCCATAGAGACCATACTGCTGCCATAGAGAAAGACAATCCTGCTGCCATAGAGAGAGACAATTCTGCTGCCATTGAGAGAGACAATACTGCTGCCATAGAGAGAGACAATACTGCTGCCATAGAGAAAGGCAATCCTATTGCAATAGAGAGAGAGAGACAATCCTGCTGCCATAGAGAGAGACCATACTGCTACCATAGAGAGAGACCATACTGCTGCCATAGAGAGAGAGAGACCATACTGCTGCCATAGAGAAAAATCATACTGCTACCACAGAGTGAGACTATACTGCTGCCATAGAGAGAGACCATACTGCTGCCATAGAGACCATACTGCAGCCATAGAAATACCATACTGCTGCCATAGAGAAAGCCAATCCTGCTGCAATAGAGAGAGAGAGACAATCCTGCTGCCATAGAGATAGACCATACTGCTGCCATAGAGAAAAACCATACTGCTACCACAGAGTGAGACTATACTGCTGCCATAGAGAGAGACAATACTGCTGCCATAGAGAGAGACCATACTGCTGCCATAGAGAGAGACCATACTGCTGCCATAGAGAGAGACCATACTGCTGCCATAGAGAAAGACAATACTGCTGCCATAGAGAGAAACAATACTGCTGCTATAGAGAGAGACAATACTGCTTCTATAGAGAGAGACCATACTGCTGCCATAGAGAGAGACCATACTGCTGCCATAGAGACCATACTGCTGCCATAGAGACCATACTGCTGCCATAGAGAAAGACAATCCTGCTGCCATAGAGAGAGACAATCCTGCTACCATAGAGAGAGACAATACTGCTGCCATAGAGAGAGACAATACTGCTGCCATAGAGAGACCATACTGCTGCCATAGAGAGACCATACTGCTGCCACAGAGAAAGACAATACTGCTGCCATAGAGAGAGACAATACTGCTGCCATAGAGAGAGACAATACTGCTGCCATAGAGAGAGACCATACTGCTGCCATAGAGAGACCATACTGCTGCCATAGAGAAAGACAATACTGCTGCTATAGAGAGAGACAATACTGCTTCTATAGAGAGAGACCATACTGCTGCCATAGAGAGAGACCATACTGCTGCCATAGAGACCATACTGCTGCCATAGAGACCATATTGCTACCATAGAGAAAGACAACCCTGCTGCCATAGAGAGAGACAATCCTGCTGCCATTGAGAGAGACAATACTGCTACCATAGAGAGAGACAATACTGCTGCCATAGAGAGAGACAATACTGCTGCCATAGAGAGAGACCATACTGCTGCCATAGAGAGACCATACTGCTGCCATAGAGAAAGACAATACTGCTGCCATAGAGAGAGACTATACTGCTGCCATAGAGAGAGACAATACTGCTGCCATAGAGAGAGACCATACTGCTGCCATAGAGAGAGACCATACTGCTGCCATAGAGAGACCATACTGCTGCCATAGAGAAAGACAATACTGCTGCTATAGAGAGAGACAATACTGCTTCTATAGAGAGAGACCATACTGCTGCCATAGAGAGAGACCATACTGCTGCCATAGAGAGAGACCATACTGCTGCCATAGAGAGAGACCATACTGCTGCCATAGAGACCATACTGCTGCCATAGAGAAAGACAATCCTGCTGCCATAGAGAGAGACAATCCTGCTGCCATAGAGAGAGACAATACTGCTGCCATAGAGAGAGACCATACTGCTGCCATAGAGAGAGACCATACTGCTGCCATTAGAGACCATATTGCTACCATAGAGAAAGACAATCCTGCTGCCATAGAGAGAGACAATCCTGCTGCCATTGAGAGAGACAATACTGCTACCATTGAGAGAGACAATACTGCTGCCATAGAGAGAGACAATACTGCTGCCATAGAGAAAGACCATACTGCTGCCATAGAGAGACCATACTGCTGCCATAGAGAAAGACAATACTGCTGCCATAGAGAGAGACAATACTGCTGCCATAGAGAGAGACCATACTGCTGCCATAGAGAAAGACAATACTGATGCTATAGAGAGAGACAATACTGCTTCTATAGAGAGAGACCATACTGCTGCCATAGAGAGAGACCATACTGCTGCCATCGAGAGAGACCATACTGCTGCCATAGAGAGAGACCATACTGCTGCCATAGAGACCATAATGCTGCCATAGAGAAAGACAATCCTGCTGCCATAGAGAGAGACAATCCTGCTGCCATAGAGAGAGACAATACTGCTGCCATAGAAAGAGACCATACTGCTGCCATTAGAGACCACATTGCTGCCATTAGAGACCACATTGCTACCATAGAGAAAGACAATCCTGCTGCCATAGAGAGAGACAATCCTGCTGCCATTGAGAGAGACAATACTGCTACCATTGAGAGAGACAATACTGCTGCCATAGAGAGAGACAATACTGCTGCCATAGAGAGAGACCATACTGCTGCCATAGAGAGACCATACTGCTGCCATAGAGAGAGACAATACTGATGCCATAGAGAGAGACCATACTGCTGCCATAGAGAGACCATACTGCTGCCATAGAGAAATGCAATACTGCTGCCATAGAGAGAGACAATACTGCTGCCATAGAGAAAAACCATACTGCTACCACAGAGTGAGACTATACTGCTGCCATAGAGAGAGACAATACTGCTGCCTTAGAGAGAGACCACACTGCTTCATTAGA
Organism: Oncorhynchus mykiss; assembly: GCF_013265735.2. Lineage (NCBI taxonomy): Eukaryota > Metazoa > Chordata > Actinopteri > Salmoniformes > Salmonidae > Oncorhynchus > Oncorhynchus mykiss. The sequence continues at coordinate 25,350,026 of NC_048589.1, read as the reverse complement.
GAGAGACCATACTGCTGCCATAGAGAGAGACCATACTGCTGCCATAGAGAGAGACCATACTGCTGCCATAGAGAGAGACCATACTGCTGCCATAGAGTGAGACAATACTGCTGCCATAGAGAGAGACCATACTGCTGCCATAGAGAGAGACCATACTGCTGCCATAGAAAGACCATACTGCTGCCATAGAGAAAGGCAATCCTGCTGCAATAGAGAGAGACAATCCTGCTGTCATAGAAAGAGACAATACTGCTGCCATAGAGAGAGACAATACTGCTGCCATAGAGAGACCATACTGCTGCCATAGAGAGAGACCATACTGCTGCCATAAAGAGACCACACTGCTGCCATAGAGAAAGACCATACTGCTGCCATAGAGAGTGAGACCATACTGCTACCATAGAGAGAGACAATCCTGCTGCCATAGAGAGAGACAATATTGCTGCCATAGAGAGACCATACTGATGCCATAGAGAGAGACCATACTGCTGCCATAGAGACCATACTGCTGCCATAGAGACCATGCTGCTGCCATAGAGAAATACAATCCTGCTGCCATAGAGAGAGACAATCCTGCTGCCATAGAGAGAGACCATACTGCTGCCATAAAGAGACCATACTGCTGCCATAAAGAGACCACACTGCTGCCATAGAGAAAGACCATATTGATGCCATAGAGAGTGAGACCATACTGCTACCATAGAGAGAGACAATACTGCTGCCATAGAGAGAGACCATACTGCTGCCATAGAGAGACCATACTGCTGCCACAGAGAGAGGCAATACTGCTACCATAGAGAGAGACAATACTGCTGCCATAGAGAGTGAGACCATACTGCTGCCATAGAGAAAGACAATTCTGCTGCCATAGAGAGAGACAATATTGCTGCCATAGAGAGACCATACTGCTGCCATAGAGACCATACTGCTGCCATAGAGAAATACCATACTGCTGCCATAGAGAGAGACAATCCTGCTGCCATAGAGAGAGACAATACTGCTGCCATAGAGAGAGACCATACTGCTGCCATAGAGAGAGACCATACTCCTGCCATAGAGAGACCATACTGCTGCCATAGAGAGAGACAATACTGCTACCATAGAGAGAGACAATACTGCTGCCATAGAGAGAGACAATCCAGCTACCATAGAGAGAGACCATACTGCTGCCAGAGAGACCATACTGCTGCCATAGAGAGAGACAATACTGCTACCATAGAGAGAGACAATACTGCTGCCATAGAGAGTGACTATACTGCTGCCATAGAGAGACCATACTGCTGCCATAGAGAAAAAATATACTACTGCCATAGAGACCATTCTGCACTCCCCTGTGCAAGAAGGTATGTGATATACATAGGCGGTGCTAAAAAGAGACACCAATTCTCACTGGCCAATGATGATAAATGACCATTGTAAACACGCCTGGAAATTGGATTAACAAAATAAGAGGGATTAGTTTATATTGGACCTCAGATCGATAGAACACATGCTGGTTTAACCCTCAACAGTGAGACTAGAAAGATAGAGAGAGATAGAAAAAGTTTAGATGGGGAGTTTGGGTTAATAAGTCGTACTGCAGTGGGTTGAAGAAGAGACAGCTCAGCAGATCTGGCCACCCCGGGTAACTTTTAGATGCTGGCACCGAAGTGAGCAGCTGACGCTGTCTTCGGTCCGATCCAGAAGTTCAAGTGGGTTTCTCTGCCAGGGCTGAGGTTGAGCGACAGCGCCTCTCGGTGGTGGCTGGTGGAAGTGCTACCTCATCCACACAGCCACTGTCGTACTTGTAGTCCCTATGTGTAGGACAAGAGACGAGGAGAGCAGTAAAGGAGGAGAGGAGGAGGGCTGGAGTCCTGCTGCAGCAAAAAGTGTTTGTATAAGAAGAGTATGACGAAAGCAGGCTTTATAGTTCCCTATTGCAGGTGGATCAAGTAGTGTTGCAGCTGGAACTAAAGCTGCAGTCTGAATACTCAGAAGGCCAACCTGGTCATTAATGAACGAATGCAAGGATCTTCACCTGTCTTCACCTTGTAACCTGTAGGGCAGAGATGAGAGAAGGCAATTAAGACCCTATTAATGAGGTTTAGCCCAAGGTCAATCTATGCATCACAGGTAGAGAGGCAGAGAGAGGGAGAGAGATAGAGGAAGAGAAGAATAGAACATGAGCTAAGAGACAGAGATGGGTCTTAATCAATGTGATTCATCCGTGCTACTTGTTGCCTGGAAGCAGCAGTGATACAGCTATCATTAATTGTTGATTCACCTGGTTTGGCCGTCACCTATCTGCCCACAGATAAATCTCCATTGTCAGTACAGAGACAGATGTAGAGACAAGACACACTCTGCTACTGCAAACTCCTGTTACCTCAGGGCCTGGTTCATCCATCCCTCCCATAGCTTAATCCTCCAGTGATATTTTGAAATATTAACCAGGCTGTGGTTGATGCATCAAAGACAAATGGCAAGTGACAGATTTAAGTTATGAATTCTCCCTCTGCATATTCCAGCTCAATTTAGTCTGTTCACGTTGCCTGCACTGCAAAACTGTGGGGTGTCGACTGAATATCAAGTATCCAGGCAGCTCATACTTAGAGTTGATCGATTTAGAGGCATTTTTCTTTTAGTTTGAATATCCTTTACAAAGAAATAGGTATTCAAAGGCACTGTCTGAGCATACGGTCAGGAACACACACAAGTATGGAAACACACACATAGCACTGTGAAACCCACAAAGTTGATGAGACACACATGCAAGCACTTATGCAACCCACACGGCTGGCCAATTGTAATCAGTGCTCTCACCTCTGGCCGTGGATCAATGTAAACAGAGGCTGACTGAGGCAGGCCGATCTATGTGAGGACGACTAATGACCAGCCATCCGTCACACACCACCACAAGCTATTGAGAGGTGTGTGTGTAGACAAGGAGCCAATCAGTAGCCGTTTGTCCATACTGCAGGTACCACAGGGGCCCATGTCTGTCCACACACTCAACAGCTTGTGGTGGTGTGTGACAGTTTGGCTGGTCATTAGTCATCCTTACATAGACAGTGGTCCATATTTAAAGGATCAGCTGGACTGAATCTCCACTGCTTTTTTATGGCCAATTCATTTATTACGGACACACACACTACATGTGAATATTCACACCCCTTCAAATTAGTGGATTTGGCTATATGTTGCAAAACTCACTACTGCTGCTGTCAGCAGAAGAACTGTTTGTCGGAAGCTTGATGAAATGGGTTTCCACGACCGAGCAGCCTCACACAAGCCTAAGATCACCATGTGCAATGCCAAGCGTTGGCTGGAGTGGTATAAAGCTCACCGCCATTAGACTCTGGAGCAGTGGAAACGCGTTCTCTTGAGTGATGAATCACGCTTCACCATCTGGCAGTCCGACGGACTAATCTGGGTTTGGCGGATGCCAGGAGAATGCTACCTGCCCGAAAGCATAGGCCCAACTGTAAAGTTTGGTGGAGGAGGAATAATGGTCTGGGGCTGTTTTTCATGGTTCGGGCTCAGCCCCTTAGTTCCAGTGAAGGGAAATCTTAGCGCTACAGCATACAATGACATTCTAGACGATTCTGTGCTTCCAACTTTGTGACAACAGTTTGGGGAAGGCCCTTTCCTGTTTCAGCATGACCATGTCCCCGTGCACAAAGCGAGGTCCACACAGAAATGGTTTGTCGGGAGCGATGTGAAAGAACTTGACTAGCCTGTACAGAGCCCTGACCTCAACCCCACTGAATACCTTTGGGATGAATTGGAACACTGTCTGCGAGCCAGGCCTAATCACCCAATGCTGAATGGAAGCAAGTCCCCTCAGCAATGTTCCAACATCTAGTGGAAAGCCTTCCCAGAAGAATGTGGGCTGTTATAGCAGCAAAGGGGGGACCAACTCCCATGATTTTGGAATGAGATGTTTGACGAGCAGATGTCCACATACTTTTTGATCATGTAGTGTACCTTCTTATAGCCAATGCAGCTGAGCCCAAGAAAGGGTCATTTACTACAGTACTATGACCACTCTGGACCAGGTCAGGGCCGTGTGTCACAGTTTGTAAACCACTTCACAGGCATCAAGGAACCCAAGGTCACAGTGCAATTTACACCAGCACTAACATAATCTGTAGTAACGCCCTATTTGACATGTGGCAATGGAAGAGCCCACTGGTTCATGTAATGAAGTTGTGACTGGTATCTCTGTTGGGGGTTCCTCTACTCTGCTATTAGGCAGAGATTGGCTGTTGTAGCTTGTTTGGAGGAAATCTGTATCCTTCCCTGCAAGTCAATATGGAGCGCTGGCATAGCTGTATTCCCAGGAACAATGTCCTGGGAATGTGATATCAAATCATAGCTAGGGCATTCTGGAGAGGGGGAGCTGGGATGGAGTATGGTGATTTTAGTGAGGGAAATTTGTAGCATACAGATACATTCTTGCATACTCAGCTATGCAAGTCCACATACACAGGAAGACATAATGCTTCAACTCGCACACACACTCTTCCTCATACACACAGTGTACACATGCATACACACACACACACACACACACACACACAGAGGTCCATAAGGAGTAGAAGTGGGTCACTGTGGCTCTTCTTTTTCTCTCTCAAAGCCTCTCAAATCCCATCTATCTCAAAGCCCATCTCCCTTCTTCTTTCCCTCTCTATCCCCCGTCTACTTCTTTCCCCCTCTATCCCCGTCTCCTCCTTCTTTCCCCCTCTATCCCCGTCTCCTCCTTCTATCCCCCTCTATACCTGTCTCCTTCTTCTTTCCCCCTCTATCCCCGTCTCCTCCTTCTTTCCCCCTCTATCCCTGTCTCCCTTCTTCTTTCCCCCTCTATCCCCCGTCTCCCTTCTTCTTTCCCCCTCTATCCCAGTCTCCCTTCTTCTTTCCCTCTCTATCCCCGTCTCCCTTCTTTCCCCCTCTATCCCCGTCTCCCTTCTTCTTTCCCCCTTTATCCCCCGTCTCCTTCTTCTTTCCCCCTCTATCACCCGTCTCCTTCTTTCCCCCTTTATCCCCGTCTCCCTTCTTCTTTCCCCCTCTATCCCAGTCTCCCTTCTTCTTTACCCCTCTATCCTCCGTCTTCTTCTTCTTTCCCCCGTCTCCCTTATTCTTTCCCCCTCTATCCCCCATCTCCTTCTTTCCCCCTCTATCCCCCGTCTCCCTTCTTCTTTCCCCCTCTATCCCCCATCTCCTTCTTTCCCCCTCTATCCCCCATCTCCTTCTTTCCCCCTCTATCCCAGTCTCCCTTCTTCTTTCCCCGTCTTCTCCCTTCTTCTTTCCCCCTCTATCCCCCGTCTCCTTCTTGCCCCCTCTATCCTCGTCTCCCTTCTTCTTTCCCCCTCTATCCCCGTCTCCTCCTTCTTTCCCCCTCTATCCCCCGTCTCCTTCTTCTTTCCCCCTCTATCCCCCGTCTCCTTCTTTCCCCCTCTATCCCCCATCTCCCTTCTTCTTTCCCCCGTCTCCTTCTTTCCCCCTCTATCCCCATCTCCCTTCTTCTTTCCCCCTCTATCCTCCATCTCCTTCTTTCCCCCTCTATCCCAGTCTCCCTTCTTCTTTCCCCCTCTATCCCCCGTCTCCTTCTTTCCCCCTCTATCCAAGTCTCCTCCTTCTTTCCCCCTCTATCCCTGTCTCCCTTCTTCTTTCCCCCTCTATCCCCCGTCTCCTTCTTCTTTCCCCCTCTATCACCCGTCTCCGTCTTTCCCCCTTTATCCCCGTCTCCCTTCTTCTTTCCCCCTCTATCCCAGTCTCCCTTCTTCTTTACCCCTCTATCCTCCGTCTTCTTCTTCTTTCCCCCGTCTCCCTTATTCTTTCCCCCTCTATCCCCCATCTCCTTCTTTCCCCCTCTATCCCCCATCTCCTTCTTTCCCCCTCTATCCCCCGTCTCCCTTCTTCTTTCCCCCTCTATCCCCCATCTCCTTCTTTCCCCCATCTCCTTCTTTCCCCCTCTATCCCAGTCTCCCTTCTTCTTTCCCCGTCTTCTCCCTTCTTCTTTCCCCCTCTATCCCCCGTCTCCTTCTTGCCCCCTCTATCCCCGTCTCCCTTCTTCTTTCCCCCTCTATCCCCGTCTCCTCCTTCTTTCCCCCTCTATCCCACGTCTCCTTCTTCTTTCCCCCTCTATCCCCCGTCTCCTTCTTTCCCCCTCTATCCCCCGTCTCCTTCTTTCCCCCTCTATCCCCCATCTCCCTTCTTCTTTCCCCCGTCTCCTTCTTTCCCCCTCTATCCCAGTCTCCCTTCTTCTTTCCCCCTCTATCCCCCGTCTCCTTCTTTCCCCCTCTATCCAAGTCTCCCTTCTTCTTTCCCCCTCTATCCCCCGTCTCCTTCTTTCCCCCTCTATCCCCCGTCTCCTTCTTCTTTCCCCCTCTATCCCCCGTCTCCTTCTTTCCCCCTCTATCCCCATCTCCCTTCTTCTTTCCCCCTCTATCCCCCATCTCCCTTCTTCTTTCCCCCGTCTCCTTCTTTCCCCCTCTATCCTCATCTCCCTTCCTCTTTCCTCCTCTATCCCCCAACTCCTTCTTTCCCCCATCTCCCTTCTTTTTCCCCTCTATCCCCCATCTCCTTTCCCCCTCTATCCCCTGTCTCCTTCTTCTTTCCCCCTCTATCCCCATCTCCCTTCCCCCATCTCCATCCCCTTCAGTGGATTTTCCCTTTAAAACATTCTCATCTCCACCAGGGTTTTAAGCTGTCATTAACAGTCAATCAAATAAGTGACTAACCCCTCCACACGTTGACCCACCGGCTCCCAAATAACTCACACCACTTGTTCCTAGACATAGAATTGCCTGTTGTGGGTGGCCATACCCTATCCTGTGTAGGTGTGTACAGTTAAACACACGTATAAACAGGTTTTCCACTCCCACTCCCACACACAGACACTGACCCAGATTCCCTCACACACAGGTTCACAGACATACACATGCACAGTTGCAAACACAGACCATTGCATTATTTTTTACCTTCTGTAGGCGGGGACAGAGTAGAGAGGGATGGATGGAGAACTGCAGAAAGAGAGCGGGAGATGGAGAAAAAGAGAGAGCGAGGGATGCATGCTGGCTGTGGATAATGAATGATTACTCCAGCGTGGCTGACATTGCACACCACAGGAACCCAAAGGCAGAGAAGGGGGGATGAGAGGATGAGAGTAGGATGGGAGCGGCGATTTAGAGTTGAGCAGCTGTTCTGCACCTCGCCTCACATCTGCCAAGTCGCTGTGGGCAGGGCGCCGAGGTGACTTCTACACTACAGTACACCTTCCCCAATCACACACATACATATACTTACGCATTCACGAACGCACCGGTGACACCCACTAATCATTTATCAGAGAAGTCATGGAGCCTAACATCTAAAGTTATTTTTATCTTGTGTTCTTAGACATAACAAAACTACTAACCAGGAATAATACTACATTAGCATGAAACCTGATTGTAAAATTATTATGGTGTAGTTGGTATAGTTATAGCATAGATTAAGATGTACAGGCTGTTCACCACTCTGTATAACATTATCACTTAGAGTACACAGACAACCAAAATAATGACAAGCCCCCCAAAACATTATCCATCAAAGCGAAAATCCCTGAACCTAAAAGTCCAGATGGAAAGCATTAGGAAACCACGTGACAAAAACACCTCTGAGGCACAGGCAGAAAATATCCTCCTGCAGTTAGGAACAATCATTTGGGTCAAATTCCTCTCCCAGGAAACAGAAATACCATTACCGAGAAAGGCGAATAGCCGTAATGAGAGAGAAAGAGGTACAACCCCTCACCTGTAGGTGTTAGGTGTAATCGCGTTGGTGGAACATTGGGCAGGTTGCCAGATTAGAAAGTGGCCTGCGGGCAGGGTTGCCAACCCAGCTCTGAACTAAATGAGGTCCTCAACTGGCTGACTGGAATCTAATGCATCGTAGCTGATGACTCAACTTGCGTCTCCCTCAAGTGCTTAATATCGTACCTCGTATGGTATATTTATTTTTTAACGTGTCAATGAAGATAGAAACCACACACACATAATCCCACACATGCCAAAGAGTGAGAAACTACATTACTTTTTTTTTTTTTTTTTTTTTATTTTACCTTTATTTAACCAGGCAAGTCAGTTAAGAACAAATTCTTATTTTCAATGACGGCCTGGGAACAGTGGGTTAACTGCCTGTTCAGGGGCAGAACGACAGATTTGTACCTTGTCAGCTCGGGGGTTTGAACTCACAACCTTCCGGTTACTAGTCCAACGCTCTAACCACTAGGCTACCCTGCCGCCCCTTTAGGGTTGAAACTTCATTGCTTTCATATAATCCGTATAGAATGAAATGACAACAGCTGAGTTGAAATTTTAGCTATATTTCACTATATTTGTCCAAAAAGAACAAGTTTTTTTTTTGAAGTCAGAAGTTTACATACACTTAGGTTGAAGTCATTAAAATTCATTTTTCAACCACTCCACAAATTTCTTGTTAACAAACTATAGTTTTTGGCAAGTCGGTTAGGACATCTACTATGTGCATGACACAAGTAATTTTTCCAACAATTGTTTACAGACAGATTATTTCACTTATAATTCACTGTATCACAATTCCAGTGGGTCAGAAGTTGACATACACGAAGTTGACTTTGCCTTTAAACAGCTTGGAAAATTCCAGAAAATTATGTCACGGCTTTAGAAGCTTCTGATAGGCTAATTGACAACAATTGAGACAACTGGAGATGTACCTGTGGATGTATTTCAAGGCCTACCTTCAAACTCAGTGCCTCTTTGCTTGACATCATGGGAAAATCAAAAGAAATCAGCCAAGACCTCAGAAAAACAACTGTAGACCAACCCAAGTCTGGTTCATCCTTGGGAGCAATTTCCAAATACCTGAAGGTACCACGTTCATCTGTACAAACAATAGTACACAAGTATAAAAACCATGGGAGAATGCAGCCGTCATACCGCTCAGGAAGGAGACGCGTTCTGTCTCATAGAGATGAACGTACTTTAGTGCTAAAAGTGCAAATCAATCCCAGAACAACAACAAAGGACCTTGTGAAGATGCTGGAGGAAACAGGTACAAAAGTATCTTTATTCACAATATAACGAGTCCTATATCAACATAACCTGAAAGGCCGCTCAGCAAGGAAGATGCCCCTGCTCCAAAACCACCATAAAAAAGCCAGACTACATTTTGCAACTGCACATGGGGACAAGGATCGTACTTTTTGGAGAAATGTCCTCTGTTCTGATGAAACAAAAATAGAACTGTTTGGAAATAATGACATCGTTATATTTGGAGGGAAAATGGTGAGGCTTGCAAGCCGAAGAACACCATCCCAACTGTGAAGCCCAGGGGTGGCAGCATCATGTCGTGGGGGTGCTTTGCTGCAGGAGGGACTAGTGCAAGTCACAAAATAGATTGCATCATAAGGGAGGAAAATTATGTGGATGTATTGAAGCAAAATCTCAAGACATCAGTCAGGAAGTTAAAGCTTGGTCGCAAATGGGTCTTCCAAATGGACAATGACCCCAAGCATACTTCCAAAGTTGTGGCAAAATGGCTTAACTTCTTATGGCTGCAGGGGCACTCTTGAGAAGCTTGGATGAAAATTGCCCAGAGTAAACGGACTGCTCCTCAGTCTCAGTTGCTAATATATGCATATTATTATTAGTATTGGATAGAAAACAGTCTGAAGTTTCCAAAACTGTTTGAATGATGTCTGTGAGTATAAAATAACTCATATGGCAGGCAAAAACCTGAGAACAAATCCAAACAGGAAGTGAGAAATCTGAGGTTGGTATACAATATATTCAACCCATTCCCTATTGAAATCCCCTTGGTATTTGAATGAAGAGACTTCCTAGGGCTTCCACTAGATGTCAACCATCTATAGCAATTTGAATGAGGCTTCTACTGTGTTGTGGAACTGAATGAGAGGGGAATGAGTCAGACTACTGGCAGAGAGCCAGTTCCAGGTCACGCACATACCGCATGATATCTTCCTGCGTTCCGTTCCTCCTCAAGACACAAAGGAATTCTCCGGTTGGAACTTTATTGAAGATTTATGATAAAAACATCCTAATGATTGATTCTGTACTTAGTTTGAAATGTTTCTTCGACCTGTAATATAACTTTTTGAAGTTTTTGTCCGAAAAAAGCACCAGCGTTTGGATAGGTGTACCAAACTCGCTAACAAAAGTAGCTAATTGGACATAAATAACGGACATTATCGAACAAATCAAGCATTTATTGTTGACCTGGGATTCCTGGGAGTGCATTCTGATGAAGATCATCAAAGGTAAGGGAATGTTTAGCATGTTAATTTATGGTTTATGTTGACTACAACATGGCAGGTAATTTGACTTGATTGTTCTGAGCGCTGTCTCAGATTATTGCATGGTTTGCTTTTTCCGTAAAGTTTTTTTGAAATCTTACACAGCGATTGCATTAAGGACAGGTATATCTATAATTCCATGTGTATAACTTGTATTATCATCTACATTTATGATGAGTATTTCTGTTGAATCGATGTGGCTATGCAAAATCACTGGATGTTTTTGGAACTAGTGAATGTAACGCGCCAATGTAAACTCAGATTGTTTTATATAAACATGAACTTTATCAAACAAAACCTACATGTATTGTGTAACTATGAGTCCTATGAGTGTCATCTGCTGAAGATCATCAAAGGTTAGTGATTAATTTTATCTCTATTTGTACTTTTTGTGACTCCTCTCTTTGGCTGGGAAAATGGCTGTTTTTATAGTGGTTTGGTGTTGACCTAACATAATCGTTTGTGGTGCTTTCGCCATAAAGCCAATTTGAAATCGGACACTGTGGTGGGATTAACAACAAGACTACCTTTAAAACGGTATACGATACATGTATGTTTGAGGAATTTTAATTATGAGATTTCTGTTGTTTTGAATTTGGCACCCTGCACTTTCACTGGCTGTTGTCATATCATCCAGTGAACGGGATTGCAGCCCGAAGAGGTTTTTAAGGACAACAAAGTCAAGGTATTGGAGTGACCATCACAAAGCCCTGACCTCAACCCTACTGAAAATTTGTGGGCAGAACTCAAAAAGTGTGTGCGAGCAAGGAAGCCTACAAACCTGACTCAGTTACACCAGCTCTGTCAGGAGGAATGGGCCAAAATTCACCCAACTCCCTGTGGGAAAGTTGTGGAAGGCTCCCCAAAACGTTTGACCCAAGTTAAACACTTTAAAAGGCAATGCTACCAAATACTAATAGAGTGTATGTATACCTCTGACCCACTAGGAATGTGATGAAAGAAATAAAAAGCTGAAATAAATCACTCTCTCTACTATTATTCACATTCTTAAAATAAAGTGGTGATCCTAACTGACCTAAAACAGGGAATTTCTACTAGGATTAAGTGTAAGGAATTGTGAAAAACTTCAATTGTACATACAGTGCCTTGTGAAAGTATTCGGCCCCCTTGAACTTTGCGACCTTTTGCCACATTTAAGGCTTCAAACATAAAGATATAAAACTGTATTTTTTTGTAAAGAATCAACAACAAGTGGGACACAATCATGAAGTGGAATGACATTTATTGGATATTTCAAACTTTTTTAACAAATCAAAAACTGAAAAATTGGGCGTGCAAAATTATTCAGCCCCTTTACTTTCAGTGCAGCAAACTCTCTCTAGAAGTTCAGTGAGGATCATGCGCAAAGAGCATCATGAAGAACAAGGAACACACCAGGCAGGTCCGAGATACTGTTGTGAAGAAGTTTAAAGCCTGATTTGGATACAAAAAGATTTCCCAAGCTTTAAACATCCCAAGGAGCACTGTGCAAGCGTAAATATTGAAATGGAAGGAGTATCAGACCACTGCAAATCTACCAAGACCTGGCCGTCCCTCTAAACTTTCAGCTCATACAAGGAGAAGACTGATCAGAGATGCAGCCAAGAGGCCCATGATCACTCTGGATGAACTGCAGAGATCTACAGCTGAGGTGGGAGACTCTGTCCATAGGACAACAATCAGTCGTATATTGCACAAATCTGGCCTTTATGGAAGAGTGGCAAGAAGAAAGCCATTTCTTAAAGATATCCATAAAAAGCGTTGTTTAAAGTTTGCCACAAGCCACCTGGGAGACACACCAAACATGTGGAAGAAGGTGCTCTGGTCAGATGAAACCAAAATTGAACTTTTTGGCAACAATGCAAAACGTTATGTTTGGCGTAAAAGCAACACAGCTCATCACCCGGAACACACCATCCCCACTGTCAAACATGGTGGTGGCAGCATCATGGTTTGGGGTGCTTTTCTTCAGCAGGGACAGGGAAGATGGTTAAAATTGATGGGAAGATGGATGGAGCAAATACAGGACCATTCTGGAAGAAAACCTGATGGAGTCTGCAAAAGACCTGAGACTGGGACGGAGATTTGTCTTCCAACAAGACAATGATCCAAAACATAAAGCAAAATCTACAATGGAATGGTTCAAAAATAAACATATCCAGGTGTTAGAATGGCCAAGTCAAAGTCCAGACCTGAATCCAATCGAGAATCTGTGGAAAGAACTGAAAACTGCTGTTCACAAATGCTCTCCATCCAACCTCACTGAGCTCGAGCTGTTTTGCAAGGAGGAATGGGAAAAAATGTCAGTCTCTCGATGTGCAAAACTGATAGAGACATACCCCAAGCGAATTACAGCTGTAATCGCAGCAAAAGGTGGCGCTACAAAGTATTAACTTAAGGGGGCTGAATAATTTTGCACACCCAATTTTTCAGTTTTTGATTTGTTAAAAAAGTTTGAAATATCCAATAAATGTCGTTCCACTTCATGATTGTGTCCCACTTGTTGTTGATTCTTCACAAAAAAATACAGTTTTATATCTTTATGTTTGAAGCCTGAAATGTGGCAAAAGGTCGCAAAGTTCAAGGGGGCCGAATACTTTCGCAAGGCACTGTATAAGACAGACCTACTGCTACACCTGCAGCTCATTAGGTTATCTGGAGTCATCTCGTTTTCACTGCAAATCTTCTTCTTAATTCCTTCATCGACACAATTAAATTCAAATCACATTTTATTAGTCACATGTGCTGAATACAACATTTCACCTTACAGTGAAAGCCCCTAACCAACAATGCAGTTAAAAAAATACAGATAAGAAGAGATAAAAGTAACAAGTAATTAAAGAGCAGCAGTGAAATAACAATAGCGAGTCTATATACAGGGGGGTACCGATTCAGTGTCAATGTGCGGGTCACCGGTTATTTGAGGTAGTATGTACATGTAGGTAGAGTTATTAAAGTGACTATACATAGATGACAACAGAGAGTAGCAGTGGTGTAAAGGGGGGGGGGGGGGGGTGGCCAAATAGTATGGGTAGCCATTTGACTAGATGTTCAGGAGTCTTATTGCTTGGGGGTAGAAGCTGTTTAGAATCCTCTTGGATCTAGACTTGGCGCTCCGGTACTGCTTGCCGTGTGGTAGCAGAGAGAACAGTCTACAACTAGGGGCTGGAGTCTGTGGCTGGAGTCTTTCACAATTTGTAGGGCCTTCCTCTGACACTGCCTGGTATAGTCCTTGATGGCAGGAAGCTCGGCCCCAGTGATGTACTGGGCCGTTCGCACTACCCTCTGTAGTGCCTTGGGGCCGGAGGCCGAGCAGTTGCCATGCCAGGCAGTGATGCAACCAGTGCTCTCGAAAGTGTAGCTGTAGAACCTTTTGAGGATCTGAGGACCCATGCCAAAACGTTTCAGTCTCCTGAGGGGGAAAAGGTTTTGTCATGCCCTCTTCACGACTGTCTTGGTATGCTTGGACAATGTTAGTTTGTTGGTGATGTGGACACCAAGGAACTTGAAGCTCTCAACCTGCTCCACTGCATCCCCGTCGATGAGAATGGGGGCGTGCTCAGTCCTCTTTTACCTGTAGTCCACAATCATCTCCTTTGTCTTGATCATGTTGAGGGAGAGGTTGTTGTCCTGGCACCACATGGCCATATCTCTGACCTCCTCCCTTATAGGCTGTCTCGTCGTTGTCGGTGATCAGGCCTACCACTGTTGTGTCATCGGCAAATTTAATGATGGTGTTGGAGTCGTGCCTGGCCATGCAGGCATGAGTGAACAGGGAGTACAGGAGGGGACTGAGCACATACCCCTGAGTGACCCCTGTGTTGAGGATCAGCGTGGCAGATGTGTTGTTACCTACCCTCACCACCTGGGGGCTGCCTGTCAGGAAGTCCAGGATCCAGTTGCAGAGGGAGGTGATGAGCTTTGAGGGCAATATGGTGTTAAACGCTGAGCTGTAGTCAATGAATAGCATTCTCACATAGGTGTTCCTTTTGTCCAGGTGGGAAAGGGCACTGCGGAGTGCAATGGAGATTATATCGTCAGGGGATATGTTGGGGCGGTATGCAAATTGGAGTGGGTCTAGGGTTTCTGGGATGATGGTGTTGATGTGAGCCATGACCAGCCTTTCAAAGCCCTTCATGGCTACAGACGTCAGTGCTACGGGTCGGTAGTCGTTTAGACAGATTACCTTAGTGTTCTTGGGCACAGACTTGGACAGGGAGAGGTTGAAAATGTTTGCGAAGACACTTGCCAGTTGGTCAGCGAATGCTCGCAGTACACGTCCTGGTAATCCGTCTGGCCCTATGGCCTTGTCAATGTTGACCTGCTTAAAGGTCTTACTCACATCGGCTGCAGAGAGCGTGATCACACAATCTTCCGGAACAGCTGGTCCTCTCATGCATGTTTCAGTGTTATTTGCCTCGAAGCGAGCCGAGAGGTAGTTTAGCTCGTCTGGTAGGCTCGTGTCACTGTCAGCTCTCGGCTGTGCTTCCCTTTGTAGTCTGTAATGGTTTGAAAGCCCTGCCATATTCAACGAGTGTCGGAGCCAGTGTAGTACGATTCAATCTTAGTCCTGTATTGACACTTTGCTTGTTTGATGGTTCATTGGAGGGCATAGTAGGATTTCTTATAAGCTTCCGGGTTAGAGTCCCGCTCCTTGAAAGCGGCAGCTCTAGCCTTTAGCTCAGTGTGGATGTTACCTGTAATCCATGGCTTCTGGTTGGGGTATGTACATACAGTCACTGTGGGGATGACGTCATCAATGCACTTATTGATGAAGCCGATGACTGATGTGGCATACTCCTCAATGCCATTGGAGGAATCCCGGAACATATTCCAGTCTGTGCTAGCAAAACAGTCCTGTAGCTTAGCATCTGCTTTCGCTGACCACTTTTTTACTGATCTAGTCGCTGGTGCTTCCTGCTTTAATTTTTACTTGTATGCAGGAATCAGGAGGATATAACTATGGTCAGATTTGCCAAATGGAGGGCGAGGGAGAGCTTTGTATGCCTCTCTGTGTGTGGAGTAGAGGTGGTCCAGAATGATTTTTCTCTGGCTGCACATTTACCATGCTAATAGAAATTTGGTAAAACGGATTTAAGTTTCCCTGCAATTAAAGTCCCAGGCTATTAGGAGCGCCGCCCCTGGGTGAGCGTTTTCTTGTTTGCTTATGGCGGAATACAGCTCATTCAATGCAGTCTTAGTACCAGCCTTTGACTGTGGTGGTTTGTAAACAGCTACAAAGAATACAGATAAACTCTCTCGGGAGGTAGTGTGGTCAAGTATTAGGTTTTCGAACATCCCTCAATCAGCCAGTGGTTCACACCTCTCCACTTCAGTCAATGGTCATTGTATCCACCAAAGACAAAAGCAATAGGCAATAAAGTGAAAAGTGTTAGAGTACTGTATGCCTGGGGACTGGAACATTTCTGATAGGGCTTTACTCCCTCTAGTGGTAAACTATGGAGGTGCAATACAACTCTCCTCCAGCCCTTGGGCATACAGTATAATAATAAATCAACCCCAAGGACCTCTGTCTCTCTGCACTGGGTTTGAAGTTCCTTTTCCTCAGAGACCAAATTCGATCTGGGGAAACCAGGTACAGATGGGTGCCCATATACAAATACTCTCCTGACACCCTGGTTAGTAGCTAAAATCTAGCAGGCGATCAAAGGGCAGCTGAGATGAGGACAGGGTCAGGTTTAGCTCGAGCATCGTCGTGAACTACCTGAAGTAAAATGTGCTAGTGTGCATTGGGAGAGGAGAGGCTGCAGCAGACCCATCAGCCTTGAAACAGGCTTAGGCTCCATCATGACAAGGCAGGGATCAGGTGGGTTATTGGGAGGTTTTTAGGAAGGATGGAATGGAGGAGAGAGGATGATTCAGTGGCTGTAGAAAATACACACAGTACAATACAATCAATGCCACTGTCAAAATGTCCCTATGGAGGGATTCCAGGGTCAGAGGTTGGTGGGAGGAGCTTCAGGAGAACACACTCATTGTAATGACTGGAATGGTATAAATGGAACGGTATCAAACATATGGAAACCACGTTTGACTCAGTTCCATTTATTCCATTCTAGCCATTACAATGAGCCCGCCCTCATATAGCTCCTCCCACTAGCCTCCACTGTTCAGGCTTAAGGAATGCTTCTATATAGGGATATACACTGCTCAAAAAAATTAAGGGAACACTAAAATAACATCCTAGATCTGAATGAATTAAATATTCTTATTAAATACTTTTTTCTTTACATAGTTGAATGTGCTGACAACAAAATCACACAAATTATCAATGGAAATCAAATGTATCAACCCATGGAGGTCTGAATTTGGAGTCACACTCAAAATCAAAGTGGAAAACCACACTACAGGCTGATCCAACTTTGATGTAATGTCCTTAAAACAAGTCAAAATGAGGCTCAGTAGTGTGTGTCGCCTCCACGTGCTTGTATGACCTCCCTACAATGCCTGGGCATGCTCCTGATGAGGTGGCGGATGGTCTCCTGAGGGATCTCCTCCCAGATCTGGACTAAAGCATCCGCCAACTCCTGGACAGTCTGTGGTGCAACGTGGCGTTGGTGGATGGAGCGAGACATGATGTCCCAGATGTGCTCAATTGGATTCAGGTCTGGGGAACGGGCGGGCCAGTCCATAGCATCAATGCCTTCCTCTTGCAGGAACTGCTGACACACTCCAGCCACATGAGGTCTAGCATGGTCTTGCAGTAGGAGGAACCCAGGGCCAACCACACCAGCATATGGTCTCACAAGGGGTCTGAGGATCTCATCTCGGTACCTAATGGCAGTCAGGCTACCTCTGGCGAGCACATGGAGGGCTGTGCGGCCCCCCAAAGAAATGCCACCCCACACCATGACTGACCCACCGCCAAACCGGTCATGCTGGAGAATGTTGCAGGCAGCAGAACGTTCTCCACGGCGTCTCCAGACTGTCACGTCTGTCACATGTGCTCAGTGTGAACCTGCTTTCATCTGTGAAGAGCACAGGGCGCCAGTGGCGAATTTGCCAATCTTGGTGTTCTCTGGCAAATGCCAAATGTCCTGCACGGTGTTGGGCGGCTGTAAGCACAACCCCCACCTGTGGAAGTCGGACCCTCATACCACCCTCATGGAGTCTGTTTCTGACCGTTTGAGCAGACACATGCACATTTGTGGCCTGCTGGAGGTCATTTTGCAGGGCTCTGGCAGTGCTCTTCCTTGCACAAAGGCGGAGGTAGCGGTCCTGCTGCTAAGTTGTTGCCCTCCTACGGCTTCCTCCACGTCTCCTGATATACTGGCCTGTCTTCTGGTAGCGCCTCCATGCTCTGGACACTACGCTGACAGACACAGCAAACCTTCTTGCCACATCTCGCATTGATGTGCCATCCTGGATGAGCTGCACTACCTGAGCCACTTGTGTGGGTTGTAGACTCCATCTCATGCTACCACTAGAGTGAAAGCACCGCCAGCATTCAAAAGTGACCAAAACATCAGCCAGGAAGCATAGGAACTGAGAAGTGGTCTGTGGTCCCCACCTGCAGAACCACTCCTTTATTGAGGGTGTCTTGCTAAATGCCTGTAATTTCCACCTGTTGTCTTTTCCATTTGCACAACAGCATGTGAAATGTATTGTCAATCAGTGTTGCTTCCTAAGTGGACAGTTTGATTTCACAGAAGTGTGATTGACTTGGAGTTACATTGTGTTGTTTAAGTGTTCCCTTTATTTTTTTGAACAGTGTACAAAAAAAATGAAGGGAGGAATGGAGGGGAGAGGAGGAGGATTCAGTGGCTGTTGGAGGAGAGAGTTACAACAGGAGAGCCCCGCTCTGGAGATGTTTTATGGGGTACTTAGTTACCCTCTCGGGCAGTAAAGGTATATCATGTATTTCTACATCACTACCGTTCCCCACTCCCCTGCTTGTCAAAAAGACGACATCATTCATTTTGGATTTAAAGCACTATTAGTGGGTGGGTGAGAACGGGAGGATCATTTTGATGCTATGAAGATCCAATTCCGCTCGCTTGTGCCTGACACACAAATGTAAGACTTCATCTGGGAGTCTGGATTAGCGTTCCGTCCGCATTGCTGTTCCATTGTTGAGAGATTTAATTACTATATACACCTCTCCAGATGTGGTCTGTGGAATAACATGGATAATTCATGTGAATAGCATCACTAGAAACTTCCTCAATAGTTGAATCATGTTAATTATATTTGCCCAAAATCTGAGTATTACATTTCAGTAATTTAGCACTCTCTTATTGAGAGCGACTTACAGTTAGTGCATTACTTTTAAGATTGATATGTGGTTGTCCCACCTAGCTAAGGCATAGCAAGTGCAGCAGAGCTTGAAAGGGGGAAATTAATAAAAGTCACATTTGGGGCTAACTGCTGAGGGACCGAACAAAAATATAAATGCAACATGCAAGAATTCATATAAGGAAATCAATCAACTGAAATAAATTAATTTGGCCCTAATCTATAGATTTCACATGACTGGGCAGGGGCGCACCCAATTTAGAGCCAGGCCCAGCCAATCAATTAATTTTTCCCTGCAAAAGGCCTTCATTTGAGACAGAAATACTCCTCAGTTTCATCAGCTATCCAGGCGGCTGGACTCCGATGATCCCGCAGGTGAAGAAGCCGGATGTGGAGGTCGTGGTTACATGTGGTCTACAGTTGTGAAGCTGGTTAGAATTACAGACCAATTCTCTAAAACAAAGGTAGAGGTGGATTAGGGTAGAGAAATTAACATTCAATTATCTGGAGGACATTCCTGCAAGCCAATTGCATGCTTCCTCAAAACCGGAGACATCTGTAGCATTGTGTTGTGTGACAAACTGCACATTTTAGAGTGGCCTTTTATTGTCCACAGAACAAGGTGCACCTGTGTAATGACCATGCTGTTTAATCATCTTCTTGACATGCCACACCTGTCAGGTGGATGGACTATCTTGGCAAGTGATAAATGCTCACTAACAGGGATGTAAACAAATGTGTGCACAAAATCTGAGAAATAAGCCTTTTTTTTGCATATGGAACATTTCTGGGATCTTATTTCAGCTCATGAAACATGGGAACACTTTACATGTTGCGTTTATATTTTTGTTCAGTATAGACACTTGGACATAGAAGCCTGCACACATGCTGTGTCACTGG
Source organism: Oncorhynchus mykiss (assembly GCF_013265735.2). Taxonomy (NCBI): domain Eukaryota; kingdom Metazoa; phylum Chordata; class Actinopteri; order Salmoniformes; family Salmonidae; genus Oncorhynchus; species Oncorhynchus mykiss. Next base: position 25,330,555 of record NC_048589.1, on the reverse strand, counting down.
GGTAAGAATGTTAGCTCTACAACAGAGACCCCAGTAGTGGATAACTAGGTGAAACACAAACTTCAATGACCTAAACAGTATACATGTCCCTCCCATTATTTTTTCTAGTTTTAACTACAAAATTTCACATCCAAAAAAGAAAAACATCGGCAACAATTTAAAGACAGACTTGAGACTGTGTTTATTTAGATGTTATGTAATCTGATATAAACAGAGGTTTTGGAATAATTCAATGTGTGACCTTCAAACTCCAAAAAGCATTGGTCTGTGATGTTTCATTGAAAAGAATGGTATAAGTCTGTATTACATGTGCCTAGTATTGAGACCATCTATAATAACTACCTTTTCATTCCATTAGCCTATTCTACCTACAGTACTGTGGCCTTCTGTATTCGCCACACAATCCACTTCCAACAAGCACCATACATCTTAAGGAACAACCCCCTCTTTCAAACCTGGTGCAACACATTCTTGATCTTCTACTTTTGGTTATCGATCTAGCAAGGCAGTGTTACCTTGGGATACCATGAGTGTTATCATAACACATTCACACTGCTCAAGTCAAACGACATGCTGTTGAAGTACTTATGAAAGAGTATGTTTAAAAACACTGATATAGAAGCATTGCACTTGGATTGTTCTGGACCGTAGCTAGTCATATGACATGTAAAAAGATGCTGACTTATTCACTGACCAATGGAGTGTAGACAACATGACTTGCAATAGTAGCTTGCAAATTGCTACAAAAACATTTCATAACTATCAGACAAATTACTTTCAATATTTTTTTATTAAAACAATGAACATCCAAAATGTAAGGATGAAGCGGATTAGAATGAGGCAACTAGAATTTCAGTAAGAACTTAATGGTGCTCGCTGCAAGGTAAGGTTGTCAATGCATTGTGACGGTTGGACAAATCCAAAATATAAGCGTAATAAACAAGACATATCCACACTGCGGGTGGTTTAGTTGCTTCAAATTGCTTGTAAGGAAGCCACGGTTACACAGTGAATGCAGACCAATATTGTACAATGCTGCTAGTGATGTGTCAATATGCTGTTTTACATATCAGAACAAAAAACTTTATATAAACACAAGTTAAACTATAAGTACAAGATGTGACCAAGGTAGGAGTTGAAAGGGTTACAATCAAAATTAGATTTACAGGGATGATTCGACACCAATTACATTGTAAATGGTGGTAGAATGATCTGATTACAGTCTTATAAGCTTGTTACACTAGCTAATTTACAACGATACTGTAGTCTCTTACCTTACAACAAACCGTCTGATCTCGTCCATACAGCCAAGTGCTTCAATAACACTTAAGAAATACCAACAGTGAAGCCTAAATACTTGTTTTTTCTGTGTGGGTTTTATTCAACCTTTTATAATGAAAGTGTATTTTGGTAGACCATGCACCTGAACCCTTGGTCACTGTAATGAATAGCTCACAGACTGTTTTGCGGAATATTAAACTTGGAAAACATACCATATTGGTTGAAATGTAAGCTTGCAGCAGTAGTTTTTAGAAGCCACATGAATGTCCTCCACACATTTGGCTAATATTACATCTGAAATGAATGTATGCACCAATGAGCGTTTCAAAACAATATGATGCCAAATAGTCAAACGACAAAAGCGAGTGAAGAGCTCATCTCCTTTCGACAAGTTGATGTTCACATACTGGGGTGTACATTGCTGACTCTGTACAGTAAAATAGCCATCATATGATATGCATGTGTCATGTCATACACTCTGCTGCAGTTATATTCTCCTCTTCCAGCACCGTATGTAAAGTCACTTCTTTGAGGGAGTTGAAGACCTGTTCCTTTTAGGGGGATTTGGACGGTGGTGTGTGTGCGTTGGGGTGGGGAGGGCAGTGACCATAGTCAGTCATTTCCATGGTTTGTCACAGTAAGGTCAAGGAGTACTTTGGGAGCAATGGAGGGAGTAAAAGACTTAGCCGTGAAACATTTGCTCTCAACCGTCTCATCTGTGTTCCGTCCCTCTTTCTCTCCCCCCTCCTCGTCATCAGATCTTCGTTAGAAACAAATAAATGTTACCTTCGTTACAAGAAATACAAATAATACAATCTGAAACCTGCCCTATGGCGTCTGGCACGCTTGGTGGACCCCTCTCCTCGAAGTTTAACATTTATGCTTCATGGCCAGCTGTGGAGAGGAAAAAGAGAGGGGAAGGGACAAAACGAGAGCACGTCAGCCATGTGGAGATATATAAACATCATGCAGTGACTAAGTGAAATGAGAAAGCAATTTAAGTGAACATTTCTTCAACAACCCCTATGGGTTTGCCAAAAATAACAAACAAAACACAATAAGATTAAAAATCTATTAATTTCTAGAAACTGCAAAAACTAAAATAAATTCCAAAGTTAGCTAGCACATTAAAATCCGACCACCAACAAATACAAGTAAAAGAACCTCATTGGCACTACTTTGTTTCCCACCTGGTGGAGGCTAACATGCTTGGCATCGTGAGTAGTAGAACAAGGACAAGCAGGGTCTATTCTCTAGGCAGAAAGGAATAATAGCTATTAGGGTGGTGTTATTCCCCAGGGGTTGGTAAGCGGCCCACGCCGCAGTGTTTTCATCAGGCAGTGACTGCTCACTCAGACTTCATCTCTTAAAAAGAGAGTTCTAGCGGGCTTGTCTGGAGGCTCATTAAGGAGAAGGCCAGAGCCACCAATCTAAATCTCTTTCTCACACACACCCACCCACCCACCCAACCACCCACCCACCCACCCACAGGTTTCAAAATAGAGGTGGGTGAAATCTCCAGAGCTAACAAGTGGGGGCAGCAGAGCTGCAGCACAGACCAGATGGCCATAGCTCCTTCTGTGGGGATGGTGAGAGCTCAACGGTGGCACTAATGGACTGATGTCACACAGAGCCTCAGCAGGTGGGAGACACTGCAGAGACAGACTGACTGAATCTGCAGTGTTGTTTCCCGCTACAGGTCACCTTAACACTTATGGAGTCCACTACAAGATACCATATGTTCTCAACTTGAACTAAAGTATACTGGATCACAGGTAGAAAGAGGGAGAAGTGGTGTCTTGTTCAATGGCATTACAGGGGGGGGAAGTAGCGCAGTTGGCAGATACAGGATGTTCCCAACTTTTATTTAACATCAAAAATTGAAGAGGGGGAAAGATACAACTTTCAAAACATGAACTAAATATTGTTCAACGTTATGACCAGTCAGAGAAGATGTTGCAGAATATGCACTGCTCAAAAAAATAAAGGGAACACTAAAACAACACAATGTAACTCCAAGTCAATCACACTTCTGTGAAATCAAACTGTCCACTTAGGAAGCAACACTGATTGACAATACATTTCACATGCTGTTGTGCAAATGGAATAGACAACAGGTGGAAATTATGGGCAATTAGCAAGACACCCCCAATAAAGGAGTGGTTCTGCAGGTGGTGACCATAGACCACTTCCCAGTTCCTATGCTTCTTGGCTGATGTTTTGGTCACTTTTGAATGCTGGCGGTGTTTTCATTCTAGTGGTAGCATGAGATGGAGTCTACCACCCACACAAGTGGCTCAGGTAGTGCAGCTCATCCAGGATGGCACATCAATGCGAGCTGTGGCAAGAAGGTTTGCTGTGTCTGTCAGCGTAGTGTCCAGAGCATGGCGGCGCTACCAGAAGACAGGCCAGTATATCAGGAGACGTGGAGGAGGCCGTAGGAGGGCAACAACTCAGCAGCAGGACCGCTACCTCCGCCTTTGTGCAAGGAGGAGCAGGAGGAGCACTGCCAGAGCCCTGCAAAATGACCTCCAGCAGGCCACAAATGTGCATGTGTCTGCTCAAACGGTCAGAAACAGACTCCATGAGGGTGGTATGAGGGCCCGACATCCACAGATGGGGGTTGTGCTTACAGCCCAACACCGTGCAGGACGTTTGGCATTTGCCAAAGAACACCAAGATTGGCAAATTCGCCACTGGCGCCCTGTGCTCTTCACAGATGAAAGCAGGTTCACACTGAGCACATGTGACAGACGTGACAGTCTGGAGGCACCGTGGAGAACGTTCTGCTGCCTGCAACATCTTCCAGCATGACCGGTTTGGCGGTGGGTCAGTCATGGTGTGGGGTGGCATTTCTTTTTTTGGGGGGCCTCCATGTGCTCGCCAGAGGTAGCCTGACTGCCATTAGTTACCGAGATGAGATCCTCAGACCCCTTGTGAGACCATATGCTGGTGCGGTTGGCCCTGGGTTCCTCCTAATGCAAGACAATGCTAGACCTCATGTGGCTAGAGTGTGTCAGCAGTTCCTGCAAGAGGAAGGCATTGATGCTATGGACTGGCCCGCCCGTTCCTCAGACCTGAATTCAATTGAGCACATCTGGGACATCATGTCTTGCTCCATCCACCAACGCCACGTTGCATCACAGACTGTCCAGGAGTTGTTGGATGCTTTAGTCCAGGTCTGGGAGGAGATCCCTCAGGAGACCATCCACCACCTCATCAGGAGCATGCCCAGGCGTTGTAGGGAGGTCATACAGGCACGTGGAGGCCACACACACTACTGAGCCTCATTTTGACTTGTTTTGAGGACATTACATCAAAGTTGGATCAGCCTGTAGTGTGGTTTTCCACTTTAATTTTGAGTGTGACTCCAAATCCAGACCTCCATGGGTTGATACATTTGATTTCCATTGATAATTTTAGTGTGATTTTGTTGTCAGCACATTCAACTATGTAAAGAAAAAAGTATTTAATAAGAATATTTCATTCATTCAGATCTAGGATGTATTATTTTAGTGTTCCCTTTATTTTTTTGAGCAGTGTATTTACTGTAGCTAGCTAACATCACCTTCCTACCAGTGGTTATCCACGTACATTATAGGGTTGCATCTTTTAACAAACGGACACAAACATGCTTTATTGAGTGCAAGACTAACACTGCAACACAACTAATTAGTTAAATGGTTCACAAAATGGAGCATCTAATTGCTGGAGCTCAATGTGGAAGTGGATGGAGTGTCTTATCTGTATGGGGAGTTAGTGCCTTCAGAAAGAATTCATACCCCTTGACTTATTCCACATTTTGTTGCGTTAAACCCCAAATTCATATTTGATTAAAAAAATAAAAGAACCTCACCCATCTACACACAATACTGCATAATGACAAACTGCAGACATGTTTTTAGAAATGTTTGCACATTTATTGAAAATGAAATATCTAATTTACATAAGTATTCACACCGCTGAGTCAATCATTTGTAGAAGCACCATTGGCAGCAATTACAGCTGTGAGTCTTTGGGTAAGTCTCTAAGAGCTTTGCACACCTGGATTCTACTATATTTGCCCATTATTCTTTTCAAAATTCTTCAAGCTCTGTCAAGTTGATTGTTGATCCTTGCTAGACTGCCATTTTCAAGTCTGGGCCATAGATTTTCAAGCCGTTTTAAGTCAAATCTGAAACTAGGCCACTCAGGAACATTGTCTTAGTAAGCAACTCCAGTGTAGATTTGGCCCTGTGTTTTAGTTTATTGTTCTGCTAAAAGGTGAATTCATCTCCAAGTGTCTAGTGGAAAACAGATATGCACAGTGGTACTCAGTGAGTTAGGAAGGACGCCTGTATAATTGTAGTGACTGGGTGTATTGATACACCATCCAAAGTGAAATTATGAACTTCCCCATTCTCAAAAGGATATTCAGCATTTGCCTTTTTATTTTATTACCAATCGATGTCCTTCTTTGCGAGGCATTGAAAAACCTCCTTGGTCTTTCTGGTTTAATCTTCGCTTGAAATTCAATACTGGATTATGAAGAGACTTCACAGATAATTGTATGCATGGGGTAAAGAGATGCGGTAGTCATTCAGAAATCATGTTAACCACTATTATTGAACACGGAATGAGTCCATGCAACTTATGTGATTTGTTAAGCACATTTCTACTCCTGAACTTATTTAGGCTTGCCATTACAAAGGGGTTGAATACTTACAGTATTGACTCAAGAAATGTCAGCTTTAAATGTTTTATTAATTTCCTAAATGTTCAACAAATAAATTCCACTCTGACATTATCGGGTATTGTGTGTAGATCAGTGACACAAAATCTCAATTTAACAACAAAATGTGGAAAGATTATGCGCTCTATCTGGAACAGTGGGTCACCAAAGTTGGGTGATCCTGTTTTTACAGGAGGTGCAAGAAGCCAGGTCAAAGACAATTATAGTTACTTTAAAAGTTATTGGAATTGATCACAGTCGTGAGTTAGAAGCGGAGCACGATTCGTATTTTTACAAATGATGTCCTTTACAATTTATTTCCTGTTTTTGCAGCCAAACCATATTATGATAATGGTATGGTTAAGCAGCGGGTGATTAGTTCTCCTTGTGTGACAAATACAGTTGGATTGAGAGGATGAGAGAAGCCCATGGAGAATAGCTGGGATAGAGAGAATAGTTGGAGGAATAAACTATGAATAGGAGGGATTCCTAACAAGAACATCTAGCTAGTGAGACACCCTGCTGGGCGGCCAGAAGCAACACACTATCCACTTAGACTGAATCAGCTGAGTTTCGAGCTCAAACTGAGTTTACAGAAAATCTGTTTGGGATGAATTGTTAGTCAAAGACAATGGGGAAATGTGGGTTACATAGTACCATTATGTGGTATAGCCTATACCCTTGGTAACATGTACTACTAGTAAGGTTATTCTGTTCAGTTCGTGTGGTTATGAAAAACTCCTCCAGCCCTTGTAATATGGTATGATACACTACATGATACACAAAAGTATGTGGACACCTGCTTGTTGAATATCACATTACAAAATCATGGGGATTAATATGGAGTTGGTCCCCCCTTTGATGCTATAACAGGCTCCACTCTTCTGGGAAGGCTTTCCAATAGATATTGGAACATTGTTGCTGGAAATTGCTTCCAATTCAGCAACAAGAGCATTAGTGAAGTCAGGCATTGATGTTGGGCGATAAGGCCTGGCTCGCAGTCAGCGTACCAATTCATCCCAAAGGTGTTCAATGGGATTGAGGTCAGGGCTCTAGCCCAAACCATGAAAAACAACCCCAGACCATTATTCCTCCTCCACCAAACTTTACAGTTGGCACTATGCATTCGGGCAGGTAGTGCTCTCCTTGCATCCGCCAAACCCAGATTAGTCTGTCAGACAGTGAAGTGTGATTCATCACTCCAGAGAAAGAGTTTCCACTGCTCTAGAGCCCAATGGCAGTGAGCTTTACGACACTCCAGCCGATGCTTGGCATTACGCATGGTGATCTTAGGCTTGTGTGCCATTGCTTGGTCGTGGAAACCCATTTCATGAAGCTCCAGATGAAAAGTTATTGTTCTGACGTTGCTTCCAGAGGCTGTTTGAAACTCTGTCGTGTGTGTTGCAACCGAGAACAGGCCATATTTACGTGCTTTAGCACTTAGCGGTCCCATTCTGTGAGCTTGTGTGGCCTAACACTTCGCTGCTGAGCCGTTGTTGCGCCTAGGCATTTCCACTTCACAATACAGCACTTACAGTTGACCGGGGCAGCTCTAGCATTGACGAACTGACTTGTTGGAATAGCATTGACGAACTGACTTGTTGGAAAGGTGGCATCCTATGACATGCCAAGTTGAAAGTCATTGAGCTCATCAGTAAGGCCATTCTACTGCCAATGTTTGTCTATGGAGATTGCATGGCTGTGCGAGCAACTTTTACACCTGTCAGCAAAGGGTGTGGCTGAAATAGGCAAATCCACTATATCCACTATATATATGTATATATATATATATATATAGTGGATTTTGCATATATATATATATATATATACACACACACACACACACACACTACCGTTCAAAAGTTTGGGGTCACTTAGAAATGGCCTTGTTTTTGAAAGAAAAGCACTTTTTCATCCATTAATATGTCAAATTGATCAGAACTACAGTGTAGACATTGTTAATGTTGTAAATGACTACCGTAGCTGGAAACAGCTGATTTTTAATAGAATATCTACATAGGCATACCGAGGCCCATTATCAAGCAACCATCACTCCTGTGTTCCAATGGCACGTTGTGTTAGCTAATCCAAGTTTATCATTTTAAAAGACTAATTGATCATTAGAAAACCCTTTCGCAATTATGTTAGCACAGCTGAAAACTGTGGTCATTAAAAAAACAATAAAACTGGCCTTCTTTAGACTAGATGAGTATCTGGAGCATCAGCATTTGTGGGTTTGATTACAGGCTCAAAATGACCAGAAACAAATAACTATCTTCTGAAACTCATCAGTCTATTCTTGTTCTGAGAAATTAAGGCTATTCCATGCGGGAAATTGCCAAGAAACTGAAGATCTCGTACAACGCTGTGTACTACTCCCTTCACAGAACAGCGTAAACTGACTCTAACCAGAATAGAAAGAGGACTGGGAGGCCCTGAGCAAGAGGACAAGTACATTAGTGTGTCTAGTTTGAGAAACAGACGCCTCACAAGTCCTCAACTGTCAGCTTCATTATATAGTACCCGCAAAACATCAGTCTCAAAGTCAACAGTGAAGAAGTTGATTCCGGGATGTTGGCCTTCTAGGCAGAGTTCCTCTCTCCAGTGTCTGTGTTCTTTTGCCCATCTTAATCTTTTATTTTTATTGGCAAAGCTGAGATATGGCTTTTTCTTCGCAACTCTGCCTAGAAGGCCAGCATCCCGGAGTCGCTTCTTCACTGTTCACATTGAAACTGGTGTGTTGCGGGTACTATTTAATGAAGCTGCCAGTTGAGGACTTGTGAGGCGTCTGTTTGTGCTTTTCTTTCAAAAACAAGGACATTTCTAAGTGACCCCAAACTTTTGAACGGTAGTGTGTGTGTGTGTGTGTGTGTGTGTGTGTGTGTGTGTGTGTGTGTGTGTGTGTGTGTGTGTGTGTTTCACCTTGTGTGCAGTGACGGCGAACTGCTCAGCACTGTTCTTCATCTCCCCTGTTTTCTCCTCAGCCCTGCCTAAGCGCTCCCCTCGCTCGTTCAGCGCCTGGCTGGCCTTCTGTACAGCGCTGGTCACACTGTCTGCTGCCGAGTGGAGTATACTGTTACCTGGAGAGGAGGGCAATATAGAAAGAGACAGAGAGAAAGAGTAAAATGAGAGAAGGCGGGAGGGGATGGGATAAATATAATAAATTATACATTGCCTTCTATCTCATCACTATCAACAAAATAACTCCATGCAGCACTACTGATATGAGTTTGGTAGAAATCCCCTGCTTTATAAGATAATGCTGATATTTCATTCAGCAACCTTGGCCGGACGTTGATTATTGACAAGGAACAGGTCAAAAATAAGGTTATTCCAAATCAGGAATGCCAAGGAAGCCAGCTAATGAGCTTTTCTACAGAGATTGGAATCCTGTGAGAAACAAGCCAATGAAATTAAAAACCACATCACACTCCTCATTTGCAAAGCTTAGACCGATGACGTCTATCACACCATTTCTCTCAAATTGAACTGAAACAACCTCCTCACTACTTGAAAGTGTACCAAATAGCTTCAGGTGTTCCTCTTTTCTTTAGTAAAACTTTAGTGCTCATTCTCTTTTCTTCCTCTCAGACTGAAGTGAGATAATGGTGGAGAGGGGAGGGAGTGTGTCTGACGATCCCTGGCGGCACAACTGTGTGGATGAGAGGAAAGAACAGAACAGTCTTCCTCCGATAGCACCGACCCTGCGGATGTTTCAAACTGGCAAGCTATTAATCTACGCTCTGGACAGCGCGGCCTGCCGTCGACCCATAACGCTAACAATCTTCGCGTGTTCATATATCCAAGGGAGGCGCCAATGTAAACAGTTTTGAGCAGTGTTTTTGCTATGAAGTTTCTTCTATTGTTGACCTTGCTTGGGTTATTTTGTTGTCTGGGAAGGCGGACAATGAAATGGTTTTTTCATCAGTTGTTCCAAAGTTGTGAACGAGCCATTCTTCAGCAGAACTGGGGACTGGTACTGCAATGTTCTGTATGCACAATGGACAAAAACACCACCAACATTTTTTTTTTTTTTTTAAAGGCCAGCTCTAACAATGTGCTCTTCTCAACTTGCTGGCTGTGGAAGGAATAGAAATACAACGGAACTCAATGTAACTGATGCTTTCACTGTTAGAAGAGGATGGCCTCTTGGGGTTACAGTTCAGGACCAAACATCCCACGCAATGACACTTACAAATGTAGATCCTTTGAACACTCCCAAACAGGGAAACAGATCCCAATCAAAGGTTTATTCACATGCTCCACTAAGGCAGTTATTTATCTTATAACTTGTCCTTATGTGGGAAAAACGAAGCGTGAATTAAAAGAAAGAATCTCGGACAGTCAATTTAACATGTCTTCCCAAACGGAATCCACACTGTAGAGTGTATACAGGTAGGCTGACTGACTGATAACTGGCAGAGTTGTGGTGCAGTGGAGTAGATGACAGCCCAAAGCAGATGGCATGCCAGCTGGTCTTACTCTCCTCTGCTTTCCTTCAAAGGAAGTTAACTTGATAAAGTCAAAGCCGTCTGCTCACACAGAACTACTGGGAGGAAGAAAAGCATTCCCCGGGTTCTCTCCCAGACTGGCTAAATCACCAATAGATAGATAGCGGATTTGCCCTTTCCTCAAGGCTATGGATTTCATTACAGTCCAGGGAAGGAGAAGTGTTTATTTAGCATCTTCCTCACAGTAGTAAAAAACGAAGTACTTGTATTGGGACACAGGTGTCAAGTCTTCCTCGATGTCTCCCTCCAATCCCTTAAAAAAACTCCTCTTCACCTGAAAACAGAGAAGGAGGGATGAGAGCTCTTTACCTCTATCCAGATCCCTTTTTATCCCCCCTTCTACTGAGATAGCCCAGAGACATCCCACACACACTCTTCAGTCTCTTTCTTGCTTCTCACTTGTTTCCCTGGGCAGGGTGGTTCCGGCCTGGCTGCTGGTGGAGTCCCCTCCTATGGTGAATGTCATTAAAGAGAATAGCAGGGAGGCAGGTTATGTGGTGACTGTATGGCCCTGGGTCTTTACTCTGTAGAGTTGATTTAGGTGCCGTCATGCTGTAAGGGGGATTTGTAGGAGTGAGGCATGGCATGGTGATTCAACACTGTCTTCGGATTCTGTTGAGATTTCTCTTCACAAGAACATGGGGGAGTGATGCCTTGCCTTTAACAAACACCTCTGTTTTTTTTGGGGGGGGGGGGGGGGGGGGCAAGGCAATCTCCGCTCATTGCAAAATGCCACTTCAGTGTTAAAGTCAGGTGAGAGAGCTGGCAAAACAAATTAGGGCGAAGTGTTGCTTTGACATTTGGTATGATAATGTACTTCTGTTTGGCTAGTGAGCTTTTCTGAAATGGGGCTTTCGTAAAGAATTAACGGTCTATCCCTGTGAAGGAACCTGACCTTCCTGAGTCCGTGTTCTATGTCTCAGGGAACTCCTACTTCAACAATGCAGGGAGAATGTGTTTCTACATGATATCAACATAATCAGGGCTCACCTGTAAAACAAAAGGGGACAGAACAAAAGACAAAACCCTTTTTCCGCAACAAAAAAGAAAGAAAAGTCAAATGCCCCATCAAGTGATCACAGGTCAGGCCAACACAATGTAATGTTGTGATTGTGATGATGAGGACTGTCAACCGCCATTTACTGTCAAAGCCTGCTTGATTGGTTCTGTAACTCACCCAGTTCAGACACTCACACCAATGCACGCACACACTCAGGCATATATTCTAACAGGGACACACATGCTTGCAAGCTCAAACACACTCTTGCATTAGCCTACATGTTTGCTATATCTCCAAAATGCAAGCTCAAGCAGAGTCAATTACCATCCATTATGAATTGTGTGCCAGTACGCTGCCCTGAAGTCTCAGTGGGTGTTTTAAGAGAAAAGGGGCTAAGAGACACTCTCCTGTAGAGTAGCAACACTATCTACTTATCTGTACATTATAGATTTTATCAAACACTTTCCATAATATTATGACTAAAGGCCTTTGTTGTTGTTCACCTTAAACTAGTGCTACTTGAAAATGTAACAGTTGTAGCATTGTGTACAGTAGGGATGTCTTGGCTGTGTGCTTAGGGTTGTTGTCCTGTTGGAAGGTGAACCTTCACCCCAGTCTGAGGTCCTGAGTACTCTGGAGCAGGTTTTCATCAAGGATCTCTGTACTTTGTTCCGTTCATCTTTCCCTCAATCCTGACTAGTCTCCCAGTCCCTGCCGCTGGAAAACATCCCCACAGCATGATGCTGCCACCCCCATGCTTCACCGTAGGGATGGTATTTTGCCAGGTGATAAGTGCTGCCTGGTTATCTCCAGTTGTGACGATTGGCATTCAGGCCAAAGATTTCAGACTTGGTTTCATCAGATCAGAGAATCTTGTTTCTCATGGTCTGAGAGTCTTTAGGTGCCTTTTGGCAAAGTGGCTCTACCATAAAGGCCTGATTGGTAGAGTGCTGCAGAGATGGTTGTCCTTTTGGAAGGTTCTCCCATCTCCACAGAGGAACTCTGGAGCTCTGTCAGAGTGACGAACGGGTTCTTGGTCACCTCCTTGACCAAGGCCCTTCTCCACCGATTGCTCAGTTTGGCTGCGCGGCCAGCTCTAGGAAAAGTATTGGTAGTTCCAAACTTCTTCCATTTAAGAATGAGGGAGGATAATTTGTTCTTGGGGACCTTCAATGCTGCAGAAATGTTTTGGTACCCTTCCCCAGATCTGTGCCTCTACAAAATCCTGTCTCGGAGCTCTACAGACAATTCCTTCGACCTCCTGGTTTGATTTTTGCTTAACTGTGGGACCTTCTATAGGCAGGTGTGTGCCTTTCCAAATCATGCCCAATCAATTGAATTTACCACAGGTCGACACCAATCAAGTTGTAGAAACATCAAGGATGATCAATGGCAACAGGAGGCACCTGAGCTCATTTCAAGTCTCATAGCAAAGTGTCTGAAAACTTGTGTAAATAAGTCATCTGTTTTTTATTTGTAATACATTTGCAACATTTTCTAAAAACCTGTTTTCACTTTGTCATTATGGGGTATTGTGTGTAGATTGATCAGGGAAAAAATAATTTAATCCATTTTAGAATAAGTCTAACATAACAAAATTTGGAAAAAGTGAAGGGGTCTGAATACTTTCCGAATGCACTGTACAGTATATCTACCACAGTCATATACCCTTGAAAGTGCCTCGGCTATGGTATGTTTGTTTGTTTGTAAGGTTACACTATGGCTTTTAAAACGCCAACACAAAACCTTCTCTGGTGATAGTTTCAAAGTGCCACTGAATAGGCATTTTTCTTGTCTGTAAAGGAATGCCACTTCTGAAGCGGAAATAACGCCCATCACTAGGCGGACAGAACTGTCAATCCAATAATCGAGCAGCCTGTGCATAGACCACACTCTTCTAAAACAGTACTTTAGAGTTTGTTAAATACCGTGATTTCCCAATACATTTAGTAGAAGGAAAAAAAAGGAGAGAGAAGAAAGATCAACTGAGACTGGCGTAACCAACACAGGATGAACTTAAGTGTTACCACCCAACAGGATGGTATCACGCTGGCACAAACCGCTACCGCTGTGCCCACCAAAACCCCCAGCTGGCAGCCTGGCAGCAGGGAAACCAACCGCCCTACTATACAGATTAGGAGACAAATCAAATCGGATGTTTCCAACTCCTCCTTCACGTATTTGCCATTTAATTCAAATGCAAATCCTGACATTAACTTCTAACCTGAGCTGCCCGATGCTCTTAATACTGTGTTAATCATCATTCGACCCTGAAGTTAAAGTAATAAGGAAAAACAGGGAAGATTCTTCTGACATGGAGGAGGGAATTCAACTTTGCTACAGTAGCTAGTAGGGCGTCACTGCTCTGCTGATAGGGGTGCAGCAGTCAGGGACTGGGGATGCTAATGGGAACAAACATGGAACATTCTGCATCAATGTACCATAGAGACACTGTCTGTCTAGTTGAGCAAATTGCCCAGATGAAAGTTTAGAGGCGATAAATGTCAGTGCAGAACAATCTGGCCTTAATGGCCATATATTCTAATCATCTCCACCCGACACAGCCAGAAGAGGATTGGCCACCCCTCAGAGCCAAGTTTCTTTTTAGGTTTCTTCCTAGCTTCATGCCTTTCTTGGGAGTTTTTCCTAGCCACTGTGCTTTCACATCTGCATTTCTTGCTCTTTGGGGTTTTAGGTTGGGCATCTGTATAAGCACTGCTGATGTAAAAAGGGATTTATAAAATACATTTCACTGATTGATTGATTGAGGGTGGCATATTATACTGAAAAACCATAACCCTGGTCATAATTGCCTTGTTAATATTAGTTCAAGAGGAATTTGAGCATTAATTGGTATTGAGGTGAATATAGAAATTCATGGTCATTTTGTGACTGCACTTAGGGCTGTAACGGTAACTGGATAACCTTGACATTGGCGGTCTTGAATGAAGACAGTCATGAAAATGAAATAAACATCAAAACTGTATAAAAAAGCATTTGTTTTGAATAAAATAAATGATGAACTTTATTTTAATGTAGATATACTTTACCCATAGCGGGAGTGTTAACTATTGATTATATGTTATTGTTTTGCTAACTGTATACATCTCCTCGTCTTTCCAACTATCTTTTGATGCACCATAATCAGCATATCCCCTATACACGGGGGTGGGGTGCGGATAGGAAAGAAGTTGGGACCGGGGGTACCTATAGTACCTATCGATCCTATAGCCTACAGGGTAGGAGGGGGGGTAGCCTCTGACTTTCACCTCTGGCCTTATCATTGTCACAGTAGATCGGAGGAGTGAGGTGAAAAAAAATAGAATTGCCAAAACTATAGTTTATTAACAAGGAATTTGTGGAGTGGTTGAAAAAACTATTTTTAATGACTCCAACCTAAGTGTATGTAAACTTCCGACTTCAACTGTATATGGATGAGGAATTGGTATATAAACTATGTTTAATTCCACAGGATTGATTAACACGGTGGGGAACGAAACAGACAATGGTGGAGTATTTTGGAGCGAGCAACAGCCATCGAACAAGTCCTGGTCTTGGATCGTAAACATAATCACCTCATGGCAGGACAAGACGTCTTCATCCGTCCAAGCAGCATTGAAACCTGTGGCTGTCTTCACTGATGTTCTCTCTGGTGAGTTACGTCACAGTCTCGTCAGTGAAGCCTGTGGCTGTCTTCACTGATGTTCTCTCTGGTGAGTTACGTCACAGTCTCGTCAGTGAAGCCTGTGGCTGTCTTCACTGATGTTCTCTCTGGTGAGTTACGTCACAGTCTCGTCAGTGAAGCCTGTGGCTGTCTTCACTGATGTTCTCTCTGGTGAGTTACGTCACAGTCTCGTCAGTGAAGCCTGTGGCTGTCTTCACTGATGTTCTCTCTGGTGAGTTACGTCACAGTCTCGTCAGTGAAGCCTGTGGCTGTCTTCACTGATGTTCTCTCTGGTGAGTGACGTCACAGTCTCGTCAGTGAAGCCTGTGGCTGTCTTCACTCATGTTCTCTCTGGTGAGTTACGTCAAAGTCTCGTCAGTGAAGCCTGTGGCTGTCTTCACTGATGTTCTCTCTGGTGAGTTACGTCACAGTCTCGTCAGTGAAGCCTGTGGCTGTCTTCACTGATGTTCTCTCTGGTGAGTTACGTCACAGTCTCGTCAGTGAATCCTGTGGCTGTCTTCACTGATGTTCTCTCTGGTGAGTTACGTCACAGTCTCGTCAGTGAAGCCTGTGCTTCCGTTACTGACGGGAGATCTGCTGAAGCCCGACCTCTCCAAAGACACCAACCTAACGCAAAGCCTCCAAAAGATGATGTCCAGTGTCCTCGAGGACATGTACAGCCTACTGACAATAACATAACTTCTGTCCATCTCTTCCCTCTTCGACCTAAAATACAGAGGTGAAGGGGATGATTTGAATGAGATGAGAGAAGGACTCCTGAAAGAGATGGTGGCGGGGGGCGGAGGCAGGGTGGTGGTGCTACTGGTACTGGGGGAGATGATGACTCGAACGATGGAAAGATAATTAATTTAGAGGGATCTCCTCCAGAAGTGAATGGCCCAAACCACAGCCAATGTACCCCTCACAGTCTGTGAAGACACCAAACTGACTCGCTACCTACAGGAACAGCCTGACCCAAAGGATAATCCCCTGACCTGGTGGCGAGACAACCAGACTTGCTATCCTTTGATGTGGAAGCTGGCACGCAGATACATGAGCACCGCATTAGAGCGAATGTTCAGCACTGCAGGGAACATTGTCACCCCTGTCAACTCATGCCTCAAGCTGGACAAAGTCAATAAGCTCACTTTACTGGCACAAAACCTGGAGCTAGAGGTAGAAGATGATGCGTAGTTTGCATTTTACTAGCCGTCGCCGTTTGCAATAAAATAAAGATTTTTATTCTATTTTTAATGATTTTTGTTTTATTATAGGCCTATAGATCTACTGTTAATATGTGCTCTTACCTATGTATGTTGCTGCTGTTAGTAGTAAGTTATTGTAGAAGTGCTAGCACATGGCACTTTAGTAACCTGGACTTTCTTTAATACACTGCACATTTTTATTGCTTTATGTTAAATAAATAAATGGCTCTTCTTAAAAAAGATTGTGTGTGTCTGACAATATGAATTATTCAACAGCAAGAGTCCCATATGCGACACATCCATTAGGCTAGTAAACTGAACTAAATTGCAACAATTGTAGAGTTAATTAGCCTACTCCTGTCTATACAGAAATGCATCCAATCATTTCAAATAGGCTACTACACCAGAAAGCAAGATTTGGAAGATCAGAGGCTCATTAGCTTATTTAAAATAACATGAGCTGTGGATTGTTTTAAAAGGTCCAATGCAGCTGTTTTTATCTCCAAATCAAATCACTTAGGGGTAACAACGACAGTGCCTTCAGAAAGTATTCATACCCTTGACTTATTCCACATGTTGTGTTACAGTACCAATTCAACATCTATACATATTTCTCTCTCACCCATCTACATACCCATAATGACAAAGTGAAAACTTGCTTTTAGACATTTTTACAAATGTATTGATAATGAAATACAGAAATCTAATTTGCATAAATATTCACACCCCTGAGTCAATACATGTTAGAAACACCTTTGGCAGTGATTACAGCTGTCTTTTTTTTTGAGTCTTTCTGGCTAAGAGCTTTGTGCACCAGGATTATATTTGCAAATTTTTCTTCAAAACATTTGTCAAGCTCTGTCAAGTTGGTTGTTGATCGTTGCTAGATAGCCATTTTCAAGTCTTGCCTTATATTTTCATGCCGATTTAAGTCAAAACTGTAACTAGGTCACCCAGGAACATTCAATGTTGTCTTGGAAAGCAGGTCCAGTGGATACTTGGTTTCGTTGGTTTTGTTTTCATTTTATTGTCCTGCTGAAAGGTGAATTTGTGTATGTTGCAAAGAGGAGTGAACCAGGTTTTCCTCCAGGACTTTGCCTGTGCTTAGCTCTTTTCCATTTATTTTATCCCCCCAAAAAACCCTCCCTAGTCCTTGCTGATGACAAGCATACTGTACCCATAACATGATGCAGCCAACACCATGCTTGAAAAATGAAGAGTGGTACTCAGTGATGTTTTTGCTCAAAACAAAGATCTGTATTCAGAACATAAAGTTTATTTCTTAGCCCAACATTTTTTTTTCCAGTTTTACTTTAGTGTATGTTTTGAATATATATATTCTGTACAGGCTTCCTTCTTTTCACTGTCATTTAGGTTAGTATTGTGAAGTAACTACAATGTTGCTGATCCATCCTAATTTTTCTCCTATCACAGCCATTAAACTAACTGTTTTAAAGTCACCATTGGCCTCATGGTGAAATCCTTAGGCATTTTCCTTCCTCTCTGGAAACGTAGTTAGGAAGGACGCCTGTATCTTTGTAGTAACTGGGTGTATTGATACACCATCCAAAGTGTAATTAATAACTTCACCGTTCTCAAAGGGATATTCAATGTCCGTTTTTTTATTATTATTTTTTACACATCTACCAATAGGTGCCCCTCTTTGCGAGGACTTGGAAAAGCTCCTTGGTCTTTGTGATTGAATCTGTGTTTGAAATGCACTGCTCGAGAAATGCACTGCTCGACTGAGGGACCTTACAGATAATTGCATGTGTGGGGTACAGCGATGATGTGACTTGTTAATCAAATGTTTACTCCTGAATGTGTTTAGTCTTGCCATAAAAAAGGGGTTGAATACTTAAGACTCAAGACATTTCAGCTTTCTTTTAATAAAAAATAAAATACAGTTTGACATTATGGGGTATTTATTGTGTGTAGGCCAGTGACACAACATTTTAATTTGATCCATTTTAAATTCAGGCTGTAACAACAAAATGTGGAAAAGTCTAGGTGTGAATACTTTCTGGAGGCACTAAGCACCTTGCTTTGGCTGTTTCCATTAAAATGAAGAAACAAAAATAGCTTCTTAGCAAAGAGCAATTTCTCAAGCAAAAATATTGTGAGAACTGTCTGAACATTAAAAAATATCTGTTATTGGCAAAGATTTGGAACTAATTTACCACCTAGTGATGTTACCAGGCAGGCCAAAACTCCATCCCACCAATTTCAGGCAGTCTTTTAAAACAGCTCTTACACTAAAAGGTCCTCGTCATAATTTTCACAAGTTCACAGTATTATTTCAACCTCATAGTGTGGAGATGTATATAGAAAACATAGAAACATCTAGTTTTTGACTGCACTGGGCCTGTCGGATAGGCGCACAATTTGGGGCAGTGCGCACAGCAAATAGACAATTGTTGAGTTGTGAAAGAGGCATTTTGCAATATTTCCCAATACAATCACAGCAAAACCTAGTTTAGAAAGCAAATGGCTATTGCTGTAAAGAGAGGACAATGAAGAGACTGTCTTTTAGTTGTCAAAATAAAAAAAACTGTAGCCTATCTTATTGGCACCATATACACTGAGTGTGCATATTCAATGTCTTTATTATTGGGTCAATGCCACTTGAAAGTCGTGTTAAAAAAGATTATGCTAATCTTTCCATTCATAAAAAAAGTGTAGTAAAATTTAATGCAATGTGTTGATAAAAGGCCACATTTTTCCCTTGCAAAAAAGGGAAATGTATATGATATAGCCTAGCCTACTCCATTACTTGCTGCATTGAAGTCCTTTTTGCAAACAGTGATTAAATTATAGTATTATCCTTCATTATCCAATTTCTCATCACATTCGGGATAGTAGTATCTTACATAAGTCTACAAATGTGATGATGCATGCAATGCTTTATAATAAAGGTTCATTTTTATGGTGAAAATTAGCTTCCCCAAACTGACCGCGTACATATGACACGCCAATCACAGACACCAGAAATTCCATGACCGTCCCAACCCGAATGTTACTGTCCTTGTCAGATTTCAGATTGAGGGACTTAACTGCCTTGTTAGTAAAAGTATATATAATTTGAGTTGAATATATCATTTCTTCTGTGCTTACCTTGTAAAAGTAGATGCCGACCTTGCCGTCGACCGTTTATAACAACTTCTTTCCTCATTCTGTTCAAAAAGACCTTGCAACGGAAAACGACTGAATCTACAGTTTCATCGTCTGTGACAAGAAAATGGAAAAGGAATATCTCAATTTTGGTTTGTTTTTTTGTTATTTTATGTTGGACCCAAGAGATTACTACATTTTGGATATTACTTGTTAATCCACAGTACAGTTTGTTCTAATATGGTAATTTTGGTTCACTTTGGTTAACTAATGTAATGTACTTGTTATGTTATTGAAAGGGTTTCATTCTAACAAAAGGTATTTCGAAAAAAAATACATATTTCAATTTAGGGTAACTGGAATTACAGTGCCTTGCGAAAGTATTCGGCCCCCTTGAACTTTGCGACCTTTTGCCACATTTCAGGCTTCAAACATAAAGATATAAAGCTGTTTTTTTTTGTGAAGAATCAACAACAAAGTGGGACACAATCATGAAGTGGAACGACATTTATTGGATATTTCAAACTTTTTTAACAAATCAAAAACTGAAAAATTGGGCGTGCAAAATTATTCAGCCCCCTTAAGTTAATACTTTGTAGCGCCACCTTTTGCTGCGATTACAGCTGTAAGTCGCTTGGGGTATGTCTCTATCAGTTTTGCACATCGAGAGACTGACATTTTTTCCCATTCCTCCTTGCAAAACAGCTCGAGCTCAGTGAGGTTGGATGGAGAGCATTTGTGAACAGCAGTTTTCAGTTCTTTCCACAGATTTTCGATTGGATTCAGGTCTGGACTTTGACTTGGCCATTCTAATGTTTATTTTTGAACCATTCCATTGTAGATTTTGCTTTATGTTTTGGATCATTGTCTTGTTGGAAGACAAATCTCCGTCCCAGTCTCAGGTCTTTTGCAGACTCCATCAGGTTTTCTTCCAGAATGGTCCTGTATTTGGCTCCATCCATCTTCCCATCAATTTTAACCATCTTCCCTGTCCCTGCTGAAGAAAAGCAGGCCCAAACCATGATGCTGCCACCACCATGTTTGACAGTGGGGATGGTGTGTTCAGCTGTGTTGCTTTTACGCCAAACATAACGTTTTGCATTGTTGCCAAAAAGTTCAATTTTGGTTTCATCTGACCAGAGCACCTTCTTCCACATGTTTGGTGTGTCTCCCAGGTGGCTTGTGGCAAACTTTAAATTACACTTTTTATGGATATCTTTAAGAAATGGCTTTCTTCTTGCCACTCTTTCATAAAGGCCAGATTTGTGCAATATACGACTGATTGTTGTCCTATGGACAGAGTCTCCCACCTCAGCTGTAGATCTCTGCAGTTCATCCAGAGTGATCATGGGCCTCTTGGCTGCATCTCTGATCAGTCTTCTCCTTGTATGAGCTGAAAGTTTAGAGGGACGGCCAGGTCTTGGTAGATTTGCAGTGGTCTGATACTCCTTCCATTTCAATATTATAGCTTGCACAGTGCTCCTTGGGATGTTTAAAGCTTGGGAAATCTTTTTGTATCCAAATCCAGCTTTAAACTTCTTCACAACAGTATCTCGAACCTGCCTGGTGTGTTCCTTGTTCTTCATGATGCTCTCTGCGCTTTTAACGGACCTCTGAGACTATCACAGTGCAGGTGCATTTATACGGAGACTTGATTACACACAGGTGGATTGTATTTATCATCATTAGTCATTTAGGTCAACATTGGATCATTCAGAGATCCTCACTGAACTTCTGGAGAGAGTTTGCTGCACTGAAAGTAAAGGGGCTGAATAATTTTGCACGCCCAATTCTTCAGTTTTTGATTTGTTAAAAAAAGTTTGAAATATCCAATAAATGTCGTTCCACTTCATGATTGTGTCCCACTTGTTGTTGATTCTTCACAAAAAAATACAGTTTTATATCTTTATGTTTGAAGCCCGAAATGTGGCAAAAGGTCGCAAAGTTCAAGGGGGCCGAATACTTTCGCAAGGCACTGTAATTGGGGAAGTTAGTGGACAGTTTAAATAGAAATTTAGCTTTTTTAGTTATTAATTTGATGAAAAGGTAGTCAATATTCTAACAAGTTTCACTTGAGGTTAATTTGACTGCATAATAATGTATTAGTTCTGTATCCCATAAGATATCTCACAACAGTTTACAATGGAACAAAGATGTCTGCTTGAAGTGCCATCCTGACAGTAGGCATTTGCATGACAGTTTCCAAAATGGTTCAATGGCAAGAAAATACGACTAGATTACCATTTAGCATCCTAGAATTCAAAAAGTGATAAAAGAAGCAGGCAACATTTTAAACTCCCTCTCACCATTCTAAGACAAGATCTGCCACTGCAGCAAAGAGGCCTGGGAGAATCACGGGGATGAGTGCGCGCTGCAGCTTGGCAGTCTAGCCTGATAACGAGGCTATTAACACATTAGTCTAGCAATGCTGTTTTATTTCAGGCCCTATTACACGGCCCATCAAGTATCCCTAAACAGGTGTCTGGCTGCACATCTCCTCTACACAGATCTAAAAAGGGACTATGCCTCTGCCTCGGAAGTTGAGGGAAACACCAACACAACACTGATGAGGACAGAGACAAGCAATGACACGTGACCGTGATGGAAGTCTGATGAGATAAATATGCACGTCTTTATTCAATCAATAGCAATAAAATTGCACTCTTTAGTTTCAATTTCCAATCAATGAATAAGAGAAACCAGTATTAGGTGTATTTCGATGCGCTTTTTTTGTTGTCTCAACATCCATTGTGTATGTAGTTCATCCCGCCACCACAAGGGGAAGCAACGGAGTGCGTTTTAGAGCACCCCCCTCTTAAAGCCCACCTATGTATTATGATTTCAGACCTTTCTTCAGATTAAGTACATCTGCCAGAGTGAATCAGCAGGCCTAATATGTCTCTTAGATAAAGGGTGAACAAGGTTCCTCATAAACTAGCAGAGTCCACAATAAGCCTGTCGACCTTGTCCTGTCCTATCAAGCCTTTACAATCTCCTCTCAGCCCATAACAACTGTCCCGGAGATCAGACCAGCCAATTAATATCATGTTCACTAAGACATACGACTCTGCCGCATACAAACGGTGGCAAAGTGACAAGCCATTTCTTTGTGTTTTCACGGCTAACAAAGAGGACAAGATATGGAGTGGAGATCTTGTGTAGAATACATAATTGCCTGTCAGGATGATCCAGTGTAGAGTAAGTGTCTCTGTTCTGTTCATAGTTTAGTGTTAATAAAGGCAAATCTAATCAGCACGAAACGGCAATATCCCAGAATCCTCCAGTGGGTCATTAGCCCCTGTGTGTTCTAGCTGAGAAGTAATACGATGTTATCGAAGGCATCTTAGTCACAACAAGTAATCTATACAAGCCTTCAACACACAACAACAGGCACCATTATAGTGACCATGTCAACCCCAACAAGGTAGTGCATAAACGACAACATGGTGCCTCTGACCCGTTGACTCGATTTGTGTTCTTTGTGACAATCAGGTCAGGTTCAATGGAACGAACCTTGTTCATTGTTACATGGACTGATGGAATGTTCTTGTTATCTGGGAAGGTACAAGTCCAGTGTAGCTAAATGGATTTTTCTATAGTACAGTCCTGTGCAATACAATACTGTAGTTGCACTAAAGGGTTGAGCTATACCTATAGCAAACTTTCTAATATATTACTGCATATGTGTATGAATCTGGACTGTGGTTCTGTTCCACTAAACTGAGAACTTTGTAGTTGGGTTTCTGTCATCCCCAGATAGGTGAGTCAGAAGAGAGGCGTCCCACACAGTTATTGTCCCACACCTGAGCAGCGTCATGATTTTTGTTTTGCACTGGTGTGAGACTTAAACTGGAGGGGACAGTGGTGGCAGCACTCGGACATCCTCTCCTCCTGTCACTAGGTCTCTGGCTGGGCTGTCAGTCACACTACTCATTATGGCATGTGAGATGAGAGTCATGTGAGAAGACTGAGCAGGAAGCGCAATGTCAGGTCAATTTCTTTCTAAAGCCTGTATCTAATATAACGTGTATTCAATTGATAACAGAATTGTGGATCGGATAATGATAGTGAAACGAATCTCTTAAGTCAATTACCGGTTGAGCAGGTTGACATTAAAACAATGAATAACCGATGCCAAATACTGGAGCTACTGTTCCATAAGAAACCAATATTGCAAGTGCTTTGTGTAAAGGGTTTGACATCTACTACACATGTATAGGCCTAGAGTACCAGTTAGAAGTTTGGACACACCTACTCATTCCAGGGTTTTTCTTTATTTGTACTATTTTCTGCAATTTAGAACACTATGAAAAAACACATACGGAATAATTTAAGCTGGTTGAGAGAATGCCAAAACTGTGCAAAGCTGTCATCAAGGCAAAGGGTGGATACTTTGAAGAATCTCAAAATATATATTTTGATTTATTTAATGCTTTTTTAGACACTACATGATTCCATATGTGTTATTTCATATTTTTGATGGCTTCACTGTTATTCTACAATGTAGAAAATAGTAAAAATAAAGAAAAACCCTGGAATGAGTAGGTGTGTCCAAACTTTTGACTGGTACGGTATTTGTTGTTGCACAAGGGTGAAACATTCACCGAGTATACCAAACATTAGGAACACCTTCCTAATACTGAGTTGCAAGCCGACCCCCCCCCCCCCCCCCCCCCCCTTCCCTTTTGCCCTCAGAACCACCTCAATTTGTCGGGGAATTGACTCGACAAGTGTCAAAAGCATTCCACAGGGCTGATGGCCCATGTTGACTCCAATGCTTCCCACAGTGCCAAGTTGGCTGGATGTCCTTTGGGTATGGGATTATTCTTGATACACACAGGAAACTGTTGAGCGTGAAATACCCAGCAGCCTTGCAGTTCTTGACACAAACCGGTGCGCCTGGCACCTACTATCTTCACCTTTACAAAGGCACTTAAATATTTTGTCTTGCCCATTCACCCTTAGGAATGGCACACCTACACCATCCATGTCTCAAGCCTTAAAAATGTATCCTGTTTATCCCGTCTCCTCCCCTTTATCTACACTGACACACAAGTGTATATAACAATAAGGGATCATAGCGTTCACCTCCTACGTCTATGTTATAGAACGAGCATAACATAATGTTTTGTATACTCAGTGTATATATTCATTTTATACAACGGGTGGGTCTAATCCTGAATGCGGATTGGTTAAAAGCGCTATCCAGCCGGTGTCTATTCCACAAGTTACCACCGGATACATCTATGATGTTAAAATGCCTATTTCCTCTGTTCCATCTGACTGCGCAATCCACTGTCTCATCAGCCCTGACAGGGAAGTTATAAACTTGATCTCCACTATAAAAAGCATCTATACATTATCTCACATTTCTTTTAGACTAACATTTAGTTCTCAACAGCAGAGATTTGTATAAAACTTGTCTGTCTCTCTGACATTTGCAACATTATTTCAATATTCAAATTCGATCTCCAACTGTCCCATAGTAATGAACTTGTAGGGGTCGGGAGTTGGGAGGAGAGAGAGGGAGAGGCAGGCAGTTTTTCTCAGCCCGTCAAAATCATGAATCATTTTTATGGCTATATACAAAGAAATGTCAATTGAAAAAATTTAAAACGAAACAAAGTGCAGCTAGTTTGCAGTCTTAACAGCTTCAGTGTTTAAAGTGTTTGTGTTAGCTGTGTTGTTGGCTAGCTCCTCTGAACAACAGTGTCCTAACGAGAGAGCACATTTTCTATGCCAGGCAAAATCGTGCCTCATTAGCTCATTGTTATGGATGAATACAAATAAATGTCAATGGAAAACAGCTTAAACAAATGTCGTTACTGTTGTTATTATTTCTGCATTGTTTTACATGACTGTAGGTTAGCGGTCGTTTGCTAGCTAGCAAGAAAGAGATAAGAATGTTGCTAACCCGAAGTATAAAAGTGATAATGCCCTCGAAGCTGGTGTTTGGAGGATATATTAGCACAGTTTGGGTAGAGTCCATGGAGCTAGAGACCACTGGGGAGAGACCATGGAGCTAGAGACCACTGGGCAGAGACCATGGAGCTAGAGACCACTGGGGAGAGACCATGGAGCTAGAGACCACTCTGGAGAGACCATGGAGCTAGAGCCCACTGGGGAGAGACCATGGAGCTAGAGACCACTCGGGAGAGACCATGGAGCTAGAGACCACTGGGGAGAGTTCATGGAGCTAGAGACCACTCGGGAGAGAAGATGGAGCTAGAGACCACTCTGGAGAGACCACTGGGGAGAGACCATGGAGCTAGAGACCACTGGGGAAAGACCATGGAGCTAGAGACCACTGGGGAGAGACCACTAGGGAGAGACCACTAAGGAGAGACCACTAGGGAGAGACCACTAGGGAGACCACAGAGCAAGATATCATTGGGCAGAGGCCACAGAGCTAGAGGCCACGGAGCTAGGGGCCACGGAGCTAGGGGCCACGGAGCTAGGGGCCACGGAGCTAGGGGCCACGGAGCTAGGAGCCACGGAGCTAGGGGCCACAGAGCTAGGGGCCACAGAGCTAGAGGCCACAGAGCTAGAGGCCACAGAGCTAGAGGCCACAGAGCTAGAGGCCATGGGTTCTGAGGATCAGGATGTGTTACCATTAATACCACCATGAACAATAAAAGAGCCTCAGTGTTGTTGAAAGATGAGGCTAGAGGGTAAACAGATCAATAGCTGATTAAGAAGAGGAGCAGGGTCTTACACAAATCCTTGGAACACAGAAGAAACGTTCCATCTCAACCAGTACCTTCTGCCTGTAACTCTAACATGCTACACCCCGGAAATGACTACATATGACTTGTGTAGGTTTCCAAATCATAAGGGAATTGAATGCGTTGTTAACTTAGGAATGTGAAGTATGTTTTTTTAATAAGCTTGAGTTTATGTTTAGTAATTAGAGGAAGTGGGAGTGTGTTTTTATTTCTTGGGACTAAAGGTTAGTTCCCAGTGGACTGGCTTTTCCATCGTCTCAGGATAAATGATCCTCAAAATGAATATTCTGCAAAGCCAATGGGAATAATTACTCAGTGTCGTTATATAAATGAGAACTGAACATTCTCTACATACAGAATGAAGTACTTTCCAGTAGAATGCCTTAAAATGCAAGTTTTCCTTTTTAGAAGTCGAAAAACCAGTCCACAAACCTTTGAGTGAGAACACTAGCTCTGACACTTTCATAAAGATAGCGAAAGTGAGAGAGAGCACGAGAGAGAGATGTCTTGTCACTGTGTCTCTTACCTCCCAGCAGTTTGGGCTGACAGTTGACAAACTCTGGCTTGCTCTGAGAGCTGTAGCGCTGGCAGGTGTGGTGGAGGATCTGGATAAAGGTGCACTTCTCGCCGGCCGAACCAGCCACCCACTGGTCAAAGGCATTGTCGAACGCCAAGTCAAACTCCGGACAGTCCTTGGAAAAAGAGACGGAATTATAGAAACAAAGAGAGATAGAAAAAGACTGCACGCATGAACCAGTCTCTAGGGGGTGATTTGGAATTTGTCCTGCTGAAACAGTCAGGTCATGTGGTCAGGAAAAATGAATCCCTGGAGATATAAGTTCAGTGTACTGTAAACTCACTCGGTTGGGGTCACAGCCGTTGACCTGTCTCAGCTGGTCGATGGTCCACATTGACCTCTTACTGAAGGACAAGGAGCCCTGGAACTGCTTCACCTTGGTGATGGACACATGGGACGGCTTCTTATTCGTCACTGTGGATAGAAAATAATGTAATATTTAGGATAAAAGTCATATGTAATGGAGAAAGTAGGCTGTTGATGGACTAAAGTTAGATGCCAAATGTTCCTAAAAAAAGGTGCCGTTTTGGACATATTGAGTGACAAGTTTACTCCATAGCAGCTGTGTTCAGGAATACAGACTATAGTTCATTAACAATAGCCATTGGCTGCTTGTGCCAAAAACAGCATAGGCTTATCAGGAAAAGTAATAGAATATAACAACAAGCACTTTTTTTTTCCTGAGAGAAAGCCCTGCCTAATGTGGACTGGGCATTCTTGTGGCCGGGCCTTGGACATTATCATAGGTTACCCACTCAAAATATGTCCTCTTATCTTAAATTTACTTCCAATGGGGGCTATCTTCTTTAACCCAACCACACAGTGTCTGACAGTATGATAAGCTGCAGTGTAAATAAAAAGCTGACTTAATTGGTCTTGTCAGCGTCTGCATCCACTCATCCAAGTGCCGATGTATTTGTGGCATGATGTGAACAGTACGAATGTGTGTCACTACCAAAGTCTAATGGTTTTAAATTACTTTTTTGTACTGTCTGGAAACTCACTTGTAGAATTCGCTTGCAGAAGATCTCTTAAAAAAGAGAAGCCGTGCACGGTTATTAAACAGAGGTGCCTCGTTATCCTTCTATTGTTGATATCAGGTAACGTGCAACCTAACCCTGGCCCTGATATGCAATGTCTCCAAACCCCCTCTGATTTTAAATCAAGATCTGGTTTTGGTATTTTTCATGTAAATGTATGCAGCCTGTTGTCAAAAATTGGTGGGGTTAGGATTTGGGCTAAATCAACTGATGCTGATGTAATTGTGTTTTCTGAAACCTGGCTCAGCAAATCTGTTTTTGATAAGGATATTTGTATAAGTGGTTACAATGTTTATCGCACTGATCGAGTTAAGAAAGGTGGGGGTGTGGCTATATATGTAAGAACTAGAGTCCCTGTAAGTGTGGCAAAGTCTGACACTATTTGTAAACAGTTGGAATTTCTTGCTTTGAATGTTGAGGTTTCAAAGGGTCTCTCTATAACTGTGATTGGCTGTTATAGACCCCCCTCTGGCTCTTTATAACTGTGATTGGCTGTTATAGACCCCCCTCTGCTCTCGGTGATTCATTTTCTTCTTTGACGAACCTTATATCTAAACTTCTTTACAGTGAAATGATCTTGATTGGTGATCTCAACTGGTGTTGGTTAAAGCCGGTGTCTGATGATTTAAAAATGTTTTGTAATTCTATGAATCTTACTCAGTTGATTAATTCACCCACTCACCCAAATCTTAAATGCCCAGATAAATCTACCCTGATTGATTTGATATTGACCAATGTTCCACATAAATATTCTGCGGTTGGTGTTTTTTTGTAATGATTTAAGTGACCATTGTGCTGTTGTTGCTGTTAGAAAAACTAAGGTTCCTAAGACAAACCCACATTTTATTCATAAGAGACATTTGAAGTGTTTTAATGAGCAGGCTTTCTTTCATGATTTGTTTTATTTTGACTGGGGCAAGATTGAGCTTATCCCTGATGTGGAAACTGCCTGGAAATTCTTTCATGATGTTTTTTTCCAAATAGTAAACAAACATGCCCCATTCCGCAGGTTCAGGGTTAAAGGGCGGGATAATCCGTGGTTTTCTTCTGAGCTGTTTGTATTATTCACGACCGTAATCTAGCCTGGGCTAAAGCAAGGAAATCATGTTCTGATGCTGATTGGCTTATTTTTAGGCAGTTACGAAAGAAGTGTTATTTTCTTCTCAGGAAGGCCAAGTCTGAATATTTTATGTCTGTTACCACTGATAACCTGAATGATCCTAGATAATTTTAGAAGGCTATTAAGTCTATGTCTGGTAACAGTAATGTTAATGAATTACCGTCATGTGTGTTGAAGGACTCTGTTGCTGTATATGACAAAACTGAAATGCTGAATTGTTTCAATGAGCACATTGTATCATCTGGTAGGCTGTTTGATTCAGTGTCCTCTGTCTCTGTACAACCCTGTGTGGGTGAACCAGTGAGAGCTGGTCAAACTTTTAGCTTTTTGCCATTCTCAGTGCAGGTGGTACATAAAGCCATGAAATCCTTAGATCAGAGAAAGCCTGCAGGTCCTGATCTTTTGGATCCCTGCTTTTTAAATCTGGCAGCTGATTTCATAGCTGAACCACTTACATATCTGTTCAATCTAACCCTGGAATGTAATGAAATTCTGAAAATCTGGAAATCAGTATGTCCTACCACTTTTAAAAGGGGGAGATCCAACTCTTTCAAATAATTTTAGGCCAATCTCAAAGCTGTCACACCTGGTGAAAATACTTTAAACCCTTGTGAGTGAACAGCTAAAAGAGTTTCTATTTACTAACTCTATTTTATCAATGTACCAATCGGGCTTCAGGAAGAAGCATAGCACAATTACAGCAGCCATGAAGGTTTTAAATGATATCACTGAAGCCCTTGAAAAAAACAGCACTGTGTCTCACTTTTTATTGATCTCTCTAAGGCTTTTGATACAGTTGATCATGCTATACTAAAGGCAAAGATTGTCGAGTGTAGGTCTTTCAGATCATGCAGTTGCATGGTTTGCTAACTATCTGTCTAATAGAACTCAGTGCACTCAATTTGATGGGCTTATGTCTGTTAAAATTGTCTGTCTTTAATGGTGTGCCCCAAGGCTCTGTACTTGGTCCTCTCTTATTCACTATTTATATATAAATGATTTAGACAAAAATGTACAAAATGAGCAACTTAAATTTTTATGCTGATGATACTGTCATTTACTGTTGTGCCTCGTCTCTAACAAAAGCTTTCCAGAACTTGCAAACAGCTTTTTATACTGTTCAACATACCTTGTGTCAATTGAAGCTTATCCTCAATACTGACAAAACTAAACTAATGGCGTTTTCTAAAGCAAGAAATATTCCTCTGAACCTTTCACCCATTACTACCTGTCAGGGCAAGGAGATTGAGGTTGTAAACTCATATAAATATCTTGGAATTTTAATTGATGACGGCCTCTCTTTTAAATTGCATATTCAACAACTTACAAAAAAATTGAAGCTGAAATTAGGATTTTATTTTAGGAATACGGACTCTTTTTCTTTTGAAGCCAGAAGGATGCTAGTATCAGCTACATGTATGCCTTTACTAGACTATGGGAATATTTTATATATGAATGCTTCCGCTCAGTGTTTGAGATCAATTGACACCCTTTAACATGGCACTTTTTGAGATTTATTTTAAACTGCAAATCCCTTACCCACCACTGCACTTTGTATACCAGGTTGGCTGGCCTTCTCTAGTCACTCGTAGGCTCAGGCACTGGTATACTTTTATTTACAAAGCCATTTGGGGTTTACTACCTTTTTATTTGGGCATTTTTATTGTTCAGAAATGTGGTGGGTACTCTCTTCGTTCGCTGGACTTTATCCTGCTAACTGTTCCAAATGTCCGAACTGAATTTGGTAAAAGGGCTTTTATGTACTCTGCGCCATCATCTTGGAACGCCTTACAAAATATTTTTAAACTGGAAGAACTTGTCCCGATTGGTATTTTTAAATCACTGATGCATGATCTTGAGTCTGATTCCCTGACCTGTCAATGTTTTTAATTTGCTGTTTTTGATTTTGTTATACTCTATGTGAATTCTATGGTTTTTACTAGATTACTTGTAGTTTTTCATGTTGTTTGTCTGTCATTTTTGTAATGACTTGGTGCTGCCTATCTTGGCCAGGACGCTCTTGAAAAATATATTTTAAATCTCAATGAGCACTTCCTGGTAAATAAAGGTTAAATAAAATAGATTGCACTTTGCCAGATGAAATTTGCATAAAAAAGCAAAATAATTTCTTGATAAAGTGATATATTGCTTCCAGTCCGATGTCGACTAAATTAAAGTGGATATCAAAATTGCCTAAAACATTGTGGTAGATAATCTTCTCTTAAAGGACTATATAGAGAAAGAGGGAAAGTATAAATCAACTCAGATGTGGTTGAGCCAAAGAGGAACTTACTCATGGTATGGGACGGGGCCAACTATCCCGTATCCATATCCTGCCCTGGGACACCACCACAATGTCCTGGGCTATTCCCCTCACCCCCCTACATTCCAGATGTGAGTCTTTCCAGGGATCAAAGCCCTGTGTTTACAGATCATCCTGCTCAGAGTTCCGTCATGTGTCCGGACCACTGCATGCGTGCATAGCTGGATCCAAGCGGCCAGATATCTTACGGAAGGGCCAACGTGCTCCTTTGTTGTTTTTACAAGCCAAAGCACCAGGCCCCTGTTTCCACTCTCCCCATCTGTCGTTGTGTCATCCTGGATAATTAGGCCCTGTTTAGGTCACTCCGCTGTTCTGAGTTTCGTTTCCATAGTACCATCTGGATAGGCAGCTATCGGTTACTGACAGGTCTTTGTGGCTTTTTCGTGGAATCGTCTGAAGTCGGACCAAGCCCTCTTGTTTTTCACATTATCTTTTCAATAACACAGGTAGGGCTAGATCCTTGTATTTTCTTTGCATCATCCTGTTTGTTGTGATAGTATCTCTCTGGTGAGGGGAGATGTTTGGATATATTGTACATGATAGGGAAAATAGTGGCCTTTGGTCTCAGTTTGTGACAGACAGTCAGGGACTGGGCTGGACATGAAGAGTCCTTTTTCTACCAGAGCCCTGTGATGCTTCTGGTTAGACATACTCTGTTCATTTTGATTTTACAAGATTTCCAGTGAGCACTAGAAGCACTGCCTGTTCACCCAGCAACAGTATGCTTCTACAAAGTGGAACTTCTCTTAAAAATTGTTCTTCTTGACTAATTCAGACCTCTGGACTTTCTCAATTTTGTTACATTACAGCCTTTTTACTAAAATGGATTAAATAACTTTTTCTCCCATCAAAATACACACAATACCCCATAATGACAAAGCGACAAGGCTTTTAGAAATGTTTGCAAATGGATAAATAAAAAATAATAAAAACAGGAATACCATATTTACATAAGTATTCAGACCCTCTGTTCTGTTTCCATTGATCATCCTTGAAATGTTACTACAACAGGGTTGACGTCCACCTGTGGTAAATTCAAATGATTGGACAGGAGTTGGAAAGGCACTTCTGTCTACATAAGTTCCACAGTTGACAGTGTATGTCAGAGCAAAAACCAAGCCATGAGGTTGAAGGAATTGTCCGTAGAGGTCCGGGACAGGATTGTGTCGAGGCACAGATCTGGGAAGGGTACCAAAACATTTCTGCATCACTGAAAGTCCCCAAGAACACAGGGGCTCCATCATTCTTAAATGGTTTGGAACCACCAAGACATTTCCTAGAGCTGGCCGCCCAGCCAAACTGACCAATAGGGGAAGAGGGGCCTTGGTCAGAGAGGTGAACAAGAACTCATTGCCACTCTGACAGAGCTCCAGAGTTCCTCTGTGGAGATGGGAGAACCTTCCAGAAGGACAACCATCTCTGCAACACTCCACCTATCAGGCATTTATGGTAGAATGGCCAGACGGAAGCCACTCCTCAGTAAAAGGCACATGACAGCCCGCTTGGAGTACTTTATATATATATATATATATATATTTATGATTATTTTTTTCTTCATTATTATTGAATATTAAAACATAAAATCTACTTGCAATGAAGCTGCTCAACATCTACACAGAAGCAACCAAATCTACAGATCACCCACAAGGTCAAAAACAGGGACCCAAACCAGCAACCTATCAGCCACCGGCCCAAGCTCCCAACCACCAGGCCACCAGCCCTCCAAGATCCCCCCCCACAGTTCCCCAAGAGCTGCCCCTCAACGATCCGACCCCCCCCCCCCCCCCAGGTCATGTTTCGGAGGACGCATGACTCGATCTTCACCTCCCGAGCCCATTTGGGAGTTGCAGCAATGAGACACGATCGAAATTGGGGAGAAATAGGGTATAAATGTGCAAAAACTATGGGGTATTGTGTGTAGAGTCATTTTTTTATTTTTTTTATTTTACCTTTATTTAACCAGGCAAGTCAGTTAAGAACAAATTCTTATTTTCAATGATGGCCTAGGAACAGTAGGTTAACTGCCTGTTCAGGGGCAGAACGACAGATTTGTACCTTGTCAGCTCGGGGGTTTGAACTTGCAACCTACCGGTTACTAGTCCAATGCTCTAACCACTAGGCTAATATATATATTTTAGTATAAGGCTGTAACGTAACAAAATATAGAAAAAGTCAAGGGGTCTGAATACTTCCCGAATGCACTGTATATAGAGCAGAGAGAGAAATAGTCAACCAGCCATGAAGAAATCCAATCCTATATCATGGATTACACAGGGGTCAATTCAACTTCTCCACATCAAAAGATATCTGAAAACAATCACTGATAATAAAAGAGAAGTGATGAGCCAATTCAGAAAGGTCAGAGGGTACAAGGAGAGGTCATCTTTATACAGAACCAGCGAAGATGCTCTTTATCCAGTTCGCTCATCCAACAGTCATACTGTACCCACAGCAAAGCAATTCTCCCAAAATGTATTAAAGAGCTAAGTGGTTCTACTGCGTCACCTGTTAAGTGGGGAGGGGAGGTGGAGAGTCTCATAGAAAATATTCAAATCATAGAAAGTTGGGCTGGGAATTGCCAAGGACCTGCCGATAAGATATGATGATACTCAAGGACCTGCCGATAAGATATGATGATACTCAAGGACCTGCCGATAAGATATGATGATACTCAACGACCTGCCGATAAGATATGATGATACTTAAGGACCTGCCGATAAGATATGATGATACTTAAGGACCTGACGATAAGATATGTTGATACTCAAGGACCTGCCGATAAGATATGATGATACTCAAGGACTTGACGATATGATGATACTTAAGGACCTGCCGATAAGATATGATGATACTCAAGGACCTGCCGATAATATATGATGATACTTAAGGACCTGACGATACGATAATATGACTATACTTAAGTGCCGAAACAGAATTTATTGTGATTCTCACGATTCAATATATATCGCAATTAAAATACTGTGATTTTATCACAATCTGATGTTTCAATCATGTTGCTCACTATACTGTAAGTCTGCTGCAGAGAGACGAGAGAACATGAGGAAAACTAGTTTTGTCAGTCAGGGAAAATAAAGTGTTGAAAACATGTTGGCTCATTATTTTAAAAGATGCAGAATAAGCTATAGGATTAAAAATGCCAGAGTTTTGGCGCAGGTACAGCAGACTAGCGCTGTAGTAAAAAAAACTGTAGCAAAAAAAAGATACTTGGTTGTCAAATATCGATATAATATTGTCCCAAAATAAAGTCATATGTAACTATACATTTTTCCCCATCACTAATAGAATAAGAGACACCAGACTACTCTCTGCTGAGACCATAATATATCTTCCACCCCTATTCCCCCACCCCCTGACTCTTTGGCACTGATGCCGTGAAACCAAATTAAAAGTGTGAGCTGCTTGCTGATCAGAGGACAATCCCAAATTGTACACAGAAATGAAGAGGAATAAATAAATGGAGCTGAAAGTAAAGTAAGCGCTTTAAAAGACATGGTACTGGAGTTCAGCTGAAATGGCAGACTTACACTACATGGCCAAATGTATGTGGACATCTGCTCATCAAACATCTCATTCCAAAATCATGGACATTAATATGGAGTTGGTCCCCCCTTTGCTGCTATAACAGCCTCCACTCTTCTGAGAAGGCTTTCCACTAGATGTTGGAACATTGCTGAGGGGACTTTACTCCATTCAGTCACAAAAGCATTAGTGAAGTCGGGCAATGATGTAGGGCGATTAGGTCAATCAAATTCATCCCAAAGGTGTTCGATGGAGTTGAGGTCAGGGCTCTGTGCTGGCCAGTTAAGTTCGTCCGATCTCAACAAACCATTTCTGTATGGACCTCGCTCTGAGCACAGGGGCATTGTCATGCTGAAAGAGAAAAGAGACTTCTCCAAACTGTTGCCACAAAGTTGGAAGCACAGAATTGTCTGGGATGTCATTGTATGCTGTAGCATTACGATTTCCCTTCACTGGAACTAAGGGGCCTAGCCCAAACCATGAAAAGCAGCCCCAGCCAATTATTTGTCCTCCACCAAACTTTATAGTTGCCACTATTCATTGGGGCAGGTAGTGTTCTCCTGGAATCTGCCAAACCCAGATTTGTCTGTTGGACTGCCAGATGGTGAAGCATGATTCATCACTCCAGAGAACGCGTTTCCACTGCTCAAGAGTCCAATGGTGGCGAGCTTTACACCACTCCAGCTGACGCTTGGCTTTGCACATCGTGATCTCTGGATTGTATGCGTCTGCTCAGCCATGGAAACCCATTTCAGAAAGCTTCCAACAAACAGTTCTTGTGCTGACGTTGCTTCCAGAGGCGGTTTGGAACTCAGTAGTGAGTGTTGCAACCGAGGACAGACGATTATTTACGCAATACATCACTCGGCGGTCCCGTTCTGTGAGCTTGTGTGGCCTACCACTTCAAGCTTAGCCGTTGTTGCGCCTAGATGTTTCCACTTCACAATAACAGCACTTACAGATGACCGGGACAGCACTATCAGGGCAGATATTTGACGAAGTGACTTGTTAGAAAGGTGGCATCCTACGACGGTGCCACATTGAAAGTCACTGAGCTCTTCAGTAAGGCAATTCTACTGACAATGTTTGTCTACAGAGATTGCATGGCCGTGTGCTCGATTTTATACACCTGTCAGCAATGGGTGTGGCTGAAATAGCGAAATCCACTAATTTCAAGGGGTGTCCACTTTTGTATGTATAGTGCATATTGTGGAACGAACAGCTGACTGAAGATGGGGCGGCCGGGCATTTGAGTCCACTTCTGCTGTAATTTAATTTAACTTTGTTTCTCCTTGCTGCAAAGAGTCTTAGGTTGTCTAAGCAATGCCCGCCTACCTGCAACAGCAGCACACAGATAAATAATTTGTTATATTTCTACGGCAACACATGCAGTCAAGTGCGGAAGAGAAAATGTGCTATTCAAACGGTTATTACGGTGACCATGGTCATTTGGTTGGCTAATTACTATCATCCAAAATTCCATGAACGCCACAGCTCTTCTCTGTGCATACACATCTGAGAACATCTCTCCACTACTGCAAACCCAGTCAGCCCTTCAGCCAAGTGTGACGACCATGTACAGTTCTCCTGCTTTCTCCTCACTACTTTGACCATTAATACAGTTTCACCATTAGGATGCGATCTGGAGGGATGTAGAAGACAAAGTGTTTTTTTTTTATTTTTTTTTATTTTAACATTTAAAAAACATATAATATACTTGCAGTGAAGCATCTCAACAACTACACCACATTAGTCATCTAACAGCCTCCCACCCCCCAGAGCGACACACAGAAGCAACCAGGGTCAACGCCTTGCTCAATGGCATGTTGACAGATGATGCAGTGTTGTTTGATCCAACCTGCAAGCCTTTTCATCTGTAAACGACTTCAGCTTGCTTGTCACTAAATGAAGCAGCAACAGACAGCAACCCTCCAGCGAAATCAGGTGTTGTTTTGATACCATGCATATTGGATTACCATGGTAACCCTCTCTCTCTCTCCAAAGTGGCACCCTGGAAAGCAGATCTGACTGGGGGACTGAAGGGTCTGATTTCTCAAGAGGGTCTCACCCACCTGGTCCGGCGAAAGCTTTTGAAATGCATCGTATAGAGTAGGAGAAAGAAAGTGTGCGAGAGAAAGAGTCAAACAGTGCAAATCAAAAATCCCTTTCATCTTCCAAGCCTGACAAGCACTTTATTTTCCTCCTTTACCTTTGTGCTTTATGGAAAGAGGGTTAACAAATTCAGAGCTACAGAAGTGTGTTCATGCACAAAATGTGGAGGGGTAATCATGCCGTTTCAGAACCTCCTACAGTGGCGTGTGCATGTAATGAGAAAATATTGGGTCCAACTCAGTCCCGTGGGCAGTAATGTGTAATCGAAACTGCCCTGTACCATTCAGAGTTTTTTTTTGCATCTCGATGTGGACTCCTTTAAGTCAATTTTCTCTTTTACTTTAGACCAAATTACTGAGGTGAGATACTGTGGGAAGTCCTTCATGATGTAGGTTGTTAACATAAGGACTCTGTGATGTTATGCAACGGAGTTATAATATTATCAGTCTTGGTCACACTTGTGGGTGGTCCATCACATTCAACAAACCTTCATTGTCATTGGCTGGATCAGAACTCTCATTACGTATCCATAAACGAACAATTTGGATTGGCCCACTGTTGATTACCATGGATCATATTCGTTTTCTAAGGCTCTGTTAATTTAAATTCAAATGTTGTTCCAATGGGATGTTTTCCTAGTTATCCTCATACAATGGGAATTGTAGCGAAGGGGTATTGAAAACCTCAAACCTGCACACTTCTCACATTATTATTTGTGCATCTTGGCAATGTATGTTTTCGCTAGCATTAGTAACGTCACTCCTGTTGCCATCTCAGCAACCACAACAATATTTTCCTTAAGAGTAAGCTAAGTCTGGGAAATGTCCCTCTTGTGTCCCCTGTCTGCGTATGGTAGATGAGTTTCCTTCTGGCCACAGGACTGTACACAGCTAAGAACAATAAGCCCCTGACCCACTGGAGGGAATTAGATTGTGTCATTAGCAAGAGCATGTGAGAATAGGAACTCCTACTTGGTGCTTCCTCTCACATTGACTTTGGTTTGACATTTGGCCTTACACATGGAATACCTTTAGCTGTGTCTCCATGATGGTTGAATGGTATTTGGAAGGTTTCTCACTGAAAATGACTGAAAGTCTGCCATTGACATTGATTCATGATTTACGTGCTGTTCAATTAACTGAGTTTCATGATTGTTTGTAAAAACCCTTATCTCAATTGTGAATTATCTGGTGGAACACTCTAGAGCAGGGGTGTCAAAGTCAAATGGACGGAGGGCCAAATAAAAAAATCAGCTACAAGACGAGGGCCGGACTGTTCGAATGTTCATTGAAAAATTTTTAAATGACGCATATAGTCTAGTGAACCTAATTGAACCTACTGAAAACCTAACAAATATATTACAATATGATCAGATAAATAAAGCAATATTTTCTTATGGCTCTGTCAGTAATCTTTAATTTTCAACAGACACAAAAGACAAATTTCCTTTATATAAATATCCCCATAACATGAACATTAAATGAAAGAAACCGGTATTCAAGGCACCATCAGTAGACTATATTTTCTATTTTAGCAAAAGTGGGCTAAATTTACTTCAAAGAAAAAACAATAATAGCAATTTTCTATCATCCACTCAACTGAAATATTTTTAAAATATAATTGGATTGAAATACAAAAAAATAAAGTGCAAAAATCTATTAATCAAAAACAACACTTTGTTTAAGGAGAAGTAACATGCAGTGAAAACAAATATTAAATTTTAACTTTTAAACTTGAACTGAGTAAAAACTCTAAATATGTGATTGCACAGTAATGTTCACTTGTTTGAGGTTGAGGGTGATACTTGGTGGTGTCCCATCTTTTCCACAAGTTCATCAATGTTCGGGGTAAGGCTCTGAGCTGAAGAAATCCTCAGAATTGAGTGGAGGTGTTCAGCAGTAAGTCGACTTCTGTGTGATGTTTTGTTCAGGTTCATCAAAGAAAACAGTTGTTCACACAGGTATGTGCTGCCAAACATAGACAACGTTTGAGCAGCCTGGATGCGCAGCTGGGGCATTGTGCCGGGGAGGAAACGGGCGAACTCCGCAGCACCCACTGCCGCATATTTTGCCCTCAGTGCATCATTGCATTGGAGGTCAATCAACTCCATTTGGAGGTTTGGTGGTGAGCTTTCCACGTCAACAGCAAATGGGTTACCGAGCAGTTCCAACCTGCTTTTTTGTGCTTCAAAGTCAGCAAATCGGCGTCGAAAGTCAGCGGCAAGCATACCTATTTTATCAGCCAACTGTGTGCTCGGGAACGCACTGGTAGAGAGCTTCTCTTTCATGGTCTGGCAGCTGGGAAAGTGGCTCAAATTTTCTTTCCGCATCTGCGTCTCCCACAGAGTCAGTTTGGTTTTAAATGCCTTCACTGTACTGTACATATCAGAGATGACACGATCCCGACCCTGCAGCTGCAAGTTTATTGCATTCAGATGACTCGTAATGTCACACAGAAAAGCCATTTCACACAGAAACATTTCGTCTCGGAGTTGTGTTGTGTCTTTCCCTTTGCTGTCCAAGAACAGACAAATCTCCTCACGAAGCTCGAAACATCTTTGAAGCACCTTTCCCTGGCTTAGCCATCGCACCTCTGTGTGATAAGGCAAATCACCATGCTCCGTTTCTAACTCCGTCAGAAATGCCTTGAACTGGCGGTGATTCAAACCTTTGGCTCTGATAAAGTTAACTGTGCGCGTGATGATGCTCATTACATGCTCCATTTTCAAGGCTTTACCGCACAACGCTTCCTGGTGTATGATACAATGATAAGCTGTCAGCTCACCTGTCGCGTTTTCCTCTTGCATCTT
The DNA here is from genome assembly GCF_013265735.2 of Oncorhynchus mykiss. Classification (NCBI taxonomy): domain Eukaryota; kingdom Metazoa; phylum Chordata; class Actinopteri; order Salmoniformes; family Salmonidae; genus Oncorhynchus; species Oncorhynchus mykiss. The sequence continues at coordinate 25,290,826 of NC_048589.1, read as the reverse complement.
TTCCCGTATCTTCGCCACCAGTCCGCTCCTGTGTCCACACATCGCAGGTGCTCCGCCGGTTGTCAAACCCACGAGTTTTTCCCAAGGCAGCTCCATCTCATTTACACATCTTGACACCTCTTCATACAAATCATGCCCCGTAGTTGTGCCATGCATAGGACGTAAAGCCAAAAATTCCTCTGTCACGCTTAGGTTGGAGTCCACTCCGCGGATGAAAATTGACAACTGGGCAATGTCAGAAATGTCGGTGCTCTCATCCACAGCCAAGGAATATGCAATAAAATCTTTTCCCTTTTTCACAAGCTGCTCTTTTAGATTGATGGACAACTGGTCTACTCTCTCGGCAATGGTGTTTCTGCTCAGACTCACATTTAAAAAGAGTTGCCTTTTTTCTGGGCAAACTTCGTCACAAACTTTAATCATGCAGTTTTTGATGAAATCCCCCTCCGTAAATGGCCGGGCTGATTTAGCGATCTCTTCTGCCAAAATAAAACTGGCCTTGACAGCAGCCTGGCCTTGTGATTTGGCTTTTTTGAACAGAGCCTGTCGAGATTTGAGGCCTCGTTTTAATTCCTCTGCCTTTTGTAGCCTTTGTTCCATGTCCATATTCTTGTTTTTGTCCGCGTGTTTCGTTTCATAATGTCGTCTCAGATTATACTCTTTCAGTACCGCCACACTTTCTCCACACAGAAGACACACAGGTTTTCCAGCTACCTTCGTGAACATATACTCCGACTCCCACCTTGTTTGAAACCCCCGGTTCTCAGTATCCACCTTCCGTTTTGCCATTTTTGATGGGTATCTGAAAGTTAATTTTACTGTGATGCTGACGACTGCTGTGCCAATAAATATTGAAATGAAGCAGCCTACTGCTCGGTGCGTCACCTTTGCATTGTGGGAAATGTAGTATTGGTGCGTGTAAAAGATCTGCGGGCTGCCGGCTTGCTGCGGGCCGGTTCTAATAATAAATCAAGATCATCCCAGGGGCCGTAAAAAACCTTCTTGCGGGCCGGATGTGGCCCGCGGGCCTTGACTCTGACATATGTGCTCTAGAGTCTCAAGTGAATGAGAACATAATCATGATAACAACAGAGACATTTGTTTTATCACAATGTTTTGTTTACATTGACAATGGAGCCAAGGTCTCCGATGGCATGTAATAATGTTAGGAGGGGGGGTTGCAACTTAACCCCCAGGGCATTAATGTAGAGCAGGGTTCACTATATACCAATGTCAAAATACCCAGGAGGCCATCTTTGGATTTGAATTGCATGTTAAGCTAAATTCTGCAGAGAGTTTGCTCACTTGGCACCAACCCAGGTTCTTGAAGGCTTGTTAACAGAATTAAAAAGTGGACATTCAGAAACACTGTGGTGAGTGTGGTCAAATGATTTTCAAAAAGCTGTATGTCCAAACACAGCTTAAAAGTAGGCTAATGTTTTGAAGACTCAAAAAGCTCTCTTGCTGCCCTTGACTCCATGTACAAACAGGGTTAAACGAACAGTCGAATTGGCTGGGTTCTGACTCAGGGAAGTGGAGCTGTCTTCACCATGCTCTAACTTGTTATTATAATGCTGGAACAGCCCAAACCGTTCTCTGTCTGGGCCTACTGTATCATTACTGGTCTATTTAAAACCTTGCCCCGCTCCGGCTAATCTGGAACACGTTGTTATACTCCAACAGAGCCCGTCACTGTAACACACATTAGGCTAACCCTGGAGACAGCCCACAACAATCCCCTCCGCAGTCAATGCATCAGCTCAGGGACAAGGACCTGCTGTGTGGCCCGTGTTAGTACAGGATGGAAGCCATGCCATGGCACGAGGGGCCACACCATGGTACATAACGACTGGGGAATGCAGAGCAGCTTTGCTATGTGAAACTCAGAAAATCAGACAACCAGCAGATGCAGAGGACATCGTTCATTTACACATCATGTGGAAGAAACAATACAGAAGTGTCTGTCTGTGTCATCAGAGGAATCATGTGCTTTCTCTTCAACAGTTAATACCAAAGACAATATTATAGTGGTTATTGTGCACGTTCTGTAGGCTTATGTCCACAAAGTTTGAATACATGTAACTCCTGTCCTGTGAGAATTCACATCCTTCCAATTCTACAGGGCCTTGAGAAAGTATTCACATCCTTCCAATTCTACAGGGCCTTGAGAAAGTATTCACATCCTTCCAATTCTACAGGGCCTTGAGAAAGTATTCACATCCTTCCAATTCTACAGGGCCTTGAGAAAGTATTCACATCCTTCCAATTCTACAGGGCCTTGAGAAAGTATTCACACCTTGATTTTTTCCACATGTTGTTGTTACAGCCTGAATTTAAAATGAATTCATTTGAGATTTTTTTTGGCCTACACACAATACCCCGTAATGTGAAATTGCATTTTTGTTTTTAGAAATGTTTACAAATTAACCAAAAACGGAAAGGTGAAATGTCTTGAGTCAATAACCCCATTGTTTTGTCAAGCCTAAATATGTTCAGGAGTAAACATTTGCTTAACAAGTCACATAATATGTTGCATGGACTTACTCGGTATGCAATAATGTGTTTAACATGATGTTTTAAAAATGGACTGCCTCATATCTGTAAGAAGTTTCTGTAAATAATTTTGGTAGCATTTCTATATATATATATATATATAAAATAATATATTACACTTGCTCTTTCTTGAATAACTTCCTCCAGTTCATTTGTTTTTTCCTTTAACTTATTCTGTGCCTCTATGGTCCAGTTTGTATTGCTATCTATCTGGACTGTTAGTTCCTCTATTTGCTTTGTTAATAACAACTATTTGGACCTAAATTGTTTTTCTTTAAAAGATGAGTATTGAATTGCATGTCCTCTAAACGCACATTTGAAAGTGTCCCATCCAATAAGGGGATCTGCTGTACCTATGTTATGTAGGAAGAGTGAATAATAAATCATTCTTTCTCAGTTAAAAACAAGTTGTCATCCATTAGGCTTTGATTCAATTTACAATATACTGGCCCACATGGAAATTCTGTAAGATTAATGTGTATGCCAATAATTTGATGGTCCGACGGCATTCTGTCCCCTATGAACACTTTTTAAGTGAAAGAAGTCAAGATGACTAGCTTGATTGAGTCTCCACCACATACATCTCACTTGGTCTGTATATTAAAGCAGCAATATACAGTGCCAGTCATAGTTTTGGAAAAACTCACTCATTCAAGGGTTTTTCAAATGTTTTACAATTTTCTACCTTGTAGAATAATGTAATAGTGAAGACATCAAAACTATGAAATAACACAAGGCAGACAGCTTTGCACACACTTGGCATTCTCTCAACCAGCTTTTTGAGGTAGTCACCTGGAATGCATTTTAATTAACAGGTGTGCCTTGTTAAAAGTTCATGTGGAATTTCTTTCCTTCTTAATGCATTTAAGTCAATCAGTTGTGTAGTGACACCAAGCGCTATGATGAATAAGTTCATTAGAGCCTTACCAGCCTGAGAAATTGCAGCCCAAATAAATGCTTCAAAGAGTTTAAGTAACAGACACATCTCAACATCAACTGTTCAGAGGAGACTGTGTGAATCAGGCCTTCATGGTTGAATAACTGCAAAGAAACCACTACTAAAGGACACCAATAAGACAAAGAGACTTGCTTGGGCCAAGAAACACGAGCAATGGACATTAGACCGGTGGAAATCTCTCCTTTGGTTTGATGAGTCCAATTTTGAGACGCAGAGTAGGTCAACGGTGTGTTGTCTTCTCAGTCGACCCCCACTTCCCTTTTGTCCACCAAGCCGCGATGCCGGTTTATCCCACTAAGGAAACTCCGTTATCATTACCTTGTAACTATCTACTGTTTGTTTATGCATTTCTGTGAATTACTTAGTTAGTACATCAATGATTTAAGACAATTGATGTATGGATTACTCATAGTGAAGACTGGGTTCGTGCAGATAACCAACAATTTACAACGTTTGGAATGAGACTAACGTGAGGTAAAGAAGAATTCATTAATCAGAAGACTATTGATCAGATATGAAAATATCTGAAAAGTTATATTAGGAAAATTATAACTTTGTAATCTGAATATTTTCCTTGGTGCCCTGACTTCCTAGTTAATTACAGTTACATGATGAATCAGTTTAATCACGTAATAATAATTACAGACAGTAATTTGATAAAGATTAATCTTCAGTTTAATGATGCCAAAGACACGACACCGCTTTGAGGATAACACAGTGCCACCGACGCGGCCACCTACCAAGGACTGTGGGCTCTCCTTCTCCATGGCCGAAGTGAGTAAGCCATTTTGACGTGTTAATCCTCGGAGGGCTGCCATGATTATGGACTTCAGGAAACAGCAGACGGGACACCAGTTGAGAAGGTGGAAAGTTTTAAGTTCCTCAGCATACAGATCAACGACAAACTGAAATGGTCCACCCACACAGACAGTGTGGTGAAGAAGGTGCAATAGTGCCTCTCGACCTCAGGAAGCTGAAGAAATTTGTCTTGTCACCTAAAACCCTCACAAATGTTTATAGATGCACAATTGAGAGCATCCAGTCACGCTGTATCACCGCCTGGCGGCAACTGCACCGCCACAACCACAGGGCTCTTCAGAGGATGGTGGGGTCTGCACAACACATCACCGGGGGCAAACTACCTGCTCTTCATGACACCTACACCAGCCGATGTCACAGGAAGGCAAAAAAGATCATCAAGGATATCAACCACCCAAGCCACTGCCTGTTCACCCCGCTATCATCCAGAAGGCGAGGTCAGTACAGGTGCACCAAAGCACTCAAGGCCATCAGACTGTTAAACAGCCATCAGTAGCACAGAGAGGCTTCAGCCCACTTTAAATAATGTCACTTTAATAATGTTTACATCTCTTGTATTACTCATCTCATATGTATATACTGTATTCTGTACTATATCTCAGTCTATGCCGCTTTAACATTGCCGTCCATATATTTATATATTCTTAATTCCATTCTTTCACTTAGATTTATGTGTATTAGGTATTTGTGGAATTATTAGATATTACTTGTTAGATATTGCTGCACTATCGGAAACTGTCGGCACAAGCATTCTGCTACACCCGCAATAACATCTGCTAAACACGTGTATGTGACAAATAACTTTTGATTTGATCAAGGACTACTTGACCAAGAAGGCGAGTGATGGAGGGCTGCATCAGATGACCTGGGCTCCACAATCACCCGACCTCAACCCAATTGAGGTGGTTTGGAATGAGTTGGATCGCAGAGTGAAGGAAGAAGCAGCTAACAAGTGCTGTGTTTGATCGAACATCTCTGCAGAGATCTGAAAATAGCTGTCTAACGACATTCCCATCCAACCTGACAGAGCTTGAGAGGATCTGCAGGGAAGATTGGGCAAAAACTCAACAAAATGCTGAGTAAATTGTCTGAATACTTACATAAATGTGATATCAGTTATTTATTTTTAATACATTTTCACACATTTCTAAAAACCTATTTTTGCTTTGTCATTATGGAGTATTGTGTGTAGATTGACGAGGGAAAAAAATATTTTATCCATTTTAGAATAAGGCTGTGACGTAACAAAATGTGGAAAAAGTCAAAGGGTCTAAATACTTTCCGAATACACATTATATTTTCACTGTTAATAAGCATACTGTAGATGCAACTGAGTAAATATTCCACCTGCTAAAACATCCCCTCATCCCAAGTTGGGTTATCGTCCCAGTGACTGGCAGACCACCCCTGTACACATGGATCCTAGGTCCTTTAATAGATTGGGACCCATCCCTTGAAAAGAGCAAAGTGCCACCTATGGAACTGAACCAGATTAGCAGCCAACAGCATTTCCAACGCATCTTGTTTGCAAGAAGGCACTAAAGTAATACTGCAATTAACTTTTTGTCCTGAATACATAGTGTTGTATTGTATTTTCCCCAAACATTATTGAGTACCACTCTCCCTATTTTCAAGCAAAGAGGTGGCTGCATCATGTTATGGGTATGCCTGTAAATGGTAAGGCCTTTTTCAGGATAAAAAAAGTACAGGTTCAGTCTGTTTTCCACCAGACACTGAGAGAATTCCCTTTTCAGCAGGACAATAACCTAAATAAAGTTTGTGAATTTTCCTGAGTGTCCGAGTTACAATTTTGACTTAACCATTTAAGTCTTGCCGTAGATTTATATACCAATGATTAACAACCAATTTGACAGAGCTTGGAGAATATAGATAATAATAAATAGGCAATTGTTGCACAATCCAGGTGTGGAAAGCTCTTAGAGACTTATACCCCAAAAGCCTCACAGCTGTAATCACTGCTAAAGGTGCTTCTACAAAGTATTCACTCAGAAGTGTAAATACTTATGTAAATTTGATATTTCTGTATTTAATTTTCAATATATTAGCAAAAATATCTAAAAACATATTTTCAATTTGTCATTATGGGGTACCGTGTGTAGATGGGTGAGAGAGACAACAAATATTTAATCCATTTTGAATTCAGGCAGTAACACAACAAAATGTGGAAAAAGTCAAGGGGATATACTTTCTGAAGGCACTGTATATTTCAATGACCGGGATAAATCCCAGACAGGGTTTTTCATGGATGTTATCTATTTTTAATCCCCCTATAATGATATACTCAGAGAGTATTTTCACAATATGAAAGGGTCTTAGCTGTGGAGATAAACAGAACCGTCTGATCCGTAAAAATGGAGAAGAACTGACAGAAGCTGACCAAAATGCCCTTTTCATCTCTGACAGTGATGTTCCCTTTGTTATTTAAAATCAGGGCACAACATAACCCAAAACAAGATAGGCCTGTGAGTTTGTTAAAGAGAGATAAAATAATGATATTTTTCAATATTTGAACAGCTCCAACTGTCTGAGTGGATAAGGAAGATATTAAACCCTTTTAAAACAGGAGAGTAGAGAAAAAGGAGAACATGTTATTCAAGAAAGTTTGATAGATGGTTAAGAAAATAGGGACAAACTATTTTCTACAGTCAGTTTTTCAGGTGTTTTTAGACTATTTTTGTCTAGCTATATTTCAAATCAAATCAATTTATATAGCCCTTCTTACATCAGCTGATATCTCAAAGTGCCCCAGCCTAAAACCCCAAACAACAAGCAATGCAGGTGTAGAAGCATATTTGAATGTATTTTGAATGTAACGTCCCATTACCCTCAAGCACTACATAAATTATGCCTCGATGCTAATGGCTCTGAGAGTGTGTAGCGTATGCATGGGGTAACCCTAATGATCATTACAATGACAACACCACCACAAGACAGATTGACCAAGCATGTTTACTAGAACTGTGAGATGTAATAATGTAATAATAAATTCAGTTTGTAGAGTGCTTTCATTTACAGATGTAAATCAAAAGGTTCTTTAGAATGAAAGCAAGCATTACAATTAAAAAATGATTTAATAAAAGGGCTAAAAACATTAGCCGACAAATTAAAAGATAGCTAGCAGTCTAGTACTATCCAAGATACACAAAATAATAAAAGGTGACAAGACAATAGAACTTGAAACTAACATAAGACCAACTAAAAACACCTCAACATAGAAGACATTAAGTGAAAGCCAGTTTGAAGAAGTCTTTTCAGCTCAGATTTAAAAGGCAGTGGTCTGGGGCATGCGGAGGTTGGGGGGGGATGCTCAGACAGAATGTTCAGTCACTTACTGTTTTTAGACGTGTTTTTGGAACTGCAAGAAGTCTTTGATCATATGATCCGAGTGAACGCGAAGGCTGTTTGGGGCTGAGGAGTTCACTGCGGTATTGGGAACCAGAGGCATTGGCAGTTTTTAAAGACGAACAGGAGGATTTTGAAGTTGATTCTGAATTGGAAGGGTAGCCAATGGAGAGACTAGAATGGGGGTGATGTCAGCAGATCTCTGGGTTCCTGTGAGGAGCTGCAGCCTGTGGATGCTTTTTGAGGGCAGGACACCAAGGAGGGCAATGCAGTAATTGAGTTGGGAGGGGCCGAGAAAGTTGACCAGCTTTTCCTGATCAGGTTTGCAGAGAACAGAACAGGTGATGTTTCTCAGGTGAAATTATTCTTTTTTGCAGACAAATTTGATGTGGTTGGAGAAACTAAGGGAGGGGTCCAGTAACACTCCATGGAGGAGGAAAATGGGACGGAGTGGCCGCCAAGAGTAGGGCTGGTGATGGGAGTGATTTTGACGTGATGGGGAGGATTGCTCCTGTTTTAGTATTGTTGAGTTGTAGTAGGCTGTTTGACATCCAGGCCTTAACGTCATCCAGAAAGCTGGTGAGGGTATTTATGGAAGAGAGGGAGTCCAGGGATGTTTTTATGAAGATCTGTGTTTCACCAAATGTTACTGTAGTTGTTTAGCCAAAACTTTTTCCTTTTGGTGGAATTGAATGTTGCATTTCCTGATTAGGAGACCAGGATGGGGCCTAAGACAGAGCCTTTAGGGACACCATAGGTGATTGTGATGGGTTCTGACATGGCATTTCCCATGGCAACATATCGCGTGCGGTTGGAAAGGTATGAGATGAACTAGAAGGAGAGTGATGGAGTGCTGCATCAGATGACCTGGCCTCCACAATCACCCTACCTCAACTCAATTGAGTTGGTTTGGGATGAGTTGGACCGCAGAGTGAAGGAAAGCAGCCAACAAGTGCTCAGAATGTGTGTGATCTCCTTCAAGACTGTTGGAAAAGCATTCCTGATGAAGCTGGTAGAGAGAATGCCAAGAGTGTGCAAAGCTGTCATCAAGGCAAAGACTGGCTACTTTGAAGAATCATAAATATAAAATATATTTAGATTTGTTTAACACTTTTTTGGTTACTACATGATTCTATATGTGTTATTTCATAGTTTTGACGTTTTCACTATTATTCAACGTAGAAAACAGTAAAAAATAAATAAAAACCCTGGAATGAGTAGGTGTGTCCACATTTTTGACTGGTACTACATGTGTTCATTCAATCGACCCAGGATGATGCTGTGGTCAACCGTGTTGAAGGCGGCACTGAGGTCAAGAAGGACGACGTCAGCTGAAAATAGGTTGTTTACCACTTTGACGAGGGCCGTTTCTGTTCTGTGGTTAGGCCTGAAACCAGACTGGAAAGTCTTAGAGGCCATTGGATGTCAAATGTTACTGTAGTTGTTTAGCCAAAACTTTTTCCTTTAACTTTTGACACAATGTAACATCTGCTTCCAACTCACACCCTCAAACACATGGATCCCCTGAACGCAGCTCACTTTCCAGCCCACTTTCCAGCTCACACTCTCAAACACATAGATCCCCTGAATGCAGCTCACTCTCCAGATCCTAATCACCTGAATTCTAAATCACCTGTTCACACACCTGTATTTCATTATCACACACTATTTAGTTCAGTTCTTTGCACCCCTTCGCTGTGAGGTATTGTTTGTTTTGTGACATGTCTTTCGGGCACTCTGTTTTTCCCGTGATTTACTCCTCCCATGTATGATAGTGAGGCATGCAAAAACTAACGACACCTTTTGCCTATTCCCTGCCTGTACTTTAGCCTTTCCTGTTATCTACCTATTGCCTGATCTCCCGGACTACGTTACTAGACTTTCCCCTGCCTGTACTATTTCCCTTTTGGACCCCATGTGTATGACCTTCTACCTGCCCCTGGACCCAGCTACCTGTCTCCTCCTGTGGTTCCATTATAAAAGGGCTGAGAGTGGAGGAACATGATTTCAGTAGGGTTGTGGGGATGGAGTCAAGGGCACAGCTTGTGGCCTTCATTTTTTAGATTTGGCAGAACACTACACAAGAGACTTGACATTAAAAATGATCATAGAGACTTTTGGATTATGATAGCATGCTGTTTTCTACCTTATCAATTAGCTCAAGGAATTGCCAGGGACCTCACAATACATTATTATCATAATACTTACAGTGCCTTGCGAAAGTATTCGGCCCCCTTGAACTTTGCGACCTTTTGCCACATTTCAGGCTTCAAACATAAAGATATACAACTGTATTTTTTTGTGAAGAATCAACAACAAGTGGGACACAATCATGAAGTGGAACGACATTTATTGGATATTTCAAACTTTTTTAACAAATCAAAAACTGAAAAATTGGGCGTGCAAAATTATTCAGCCCCTTTACTTTCAGTGCAGCAAACTCTCTCCAGAAGTTCAGTGAGGATCTCTGAATGATCCAATGTTGACCTAAATGACCAATGATGATAAATACAATCCACCTGTGTGTAATCAAGTCTCCGTATAAATGCACCTGCACTGTGATAGTCTCAGAGGTCCGTTAAAAGCGCAGAGAGCATCATGAAGAACAAGGAACACACCAGGCAGGTCCGAGATACTGTTGTGAAGAAGTTTAAAGCCGGATTTGGATACAAAAAGATTTCCCAAGCTTTAAACATCCCAAGGAGCACTGTGCAAGCGATAATATTGAAATGGAAGGAGTATCAGACCACTGCAAATCTACCAAGACCTGGCCGTCCCTCTAAACTTTCAGCTCATACAAGGAGAAGACTGATCAGAGATGCAGCCAAGAGGCCCATGATCACTCTGGTTGAACTGCAGAGATCTACAGCTGAGGTGGGAGACTCTGTCCATAGGACAACAATCAGTCGTATATTGCACAAATCTGGCCTTTATGGAAGAGTGGCAAGAAGAAAGCCATTTCTTAAAGATATCCATAAAAAGTGTAGTTTAAAGTTTGCCACAAGCCACCTGGGAGACACACCAAACATGTGGAAGAAGGTGCTCTGGTCAGATGAAACCAAAATTGAACTTTTTGGCAACAATGCAAAACTTTATGTTTGGCGTAAAAGCAACACAGCTCATCACCCTGAACACACCATCCCCACTGTCAAACATGGTGGTGGCAGCATCATGGTTTGGGCCTGCTTTTCTTCAGCAGGGACAGGGAAGATGGTTAAAATTGATGGGAAGATGGATGGAGCCAAATACAGGACCATTCTGGAAGAAAACCTGATGGAGTCTGCAAAAGACCTGAGACTGGGACGGAGATTTGTCTTCCAACAAGACAATGATCCAAAACATAAAGCAAAATCTACAATGGAATGGTTCAAAAATAAGCATATCCAGGTGTTAGAATGGCCAAGTCAAAGTCCAGACCTGAATCCAATCGAGAATCTGTGGAAAGAACTGAAAACTGCTGTTCACAAATGCTCTCCATCCAACCTCACTGAGCTCGAGCTGTTTTGCAAGGAGGAATGGGAAAAAAATTCAGTCTCTCGATGTGCAAAACTGATAGAGACATACCCCAAGCGACGTACAGCTGTAATCGCAGCAAAAGGTGGCGCTACAAAGTTTTAACTTAAGGGGGCTGAATAATTTTGCACGCCCAATTTTTCAGTTTTTGATTCGTTAAAAAAGTTTGAAATATCCAATAAATGTCGTTCCACTTCATGATTGTGTCCCACTTGTTGTTGATTCTTCACAAAAAAATACAGTTTTATATATTTATGTTAGAAGCCTGAAATGTGGCAAAAGGTCGCAAAGTTCAAGGGGGCCGAATACTTTCGCAAGGCACTGTAGGTGCCGATACGATATGTATTGGGATTCTCAAGTCACTCCTGTCACTTCTGTAATCCGTTCCAATTAAAACACTCTGCCACGGGCGGCACATTAAAGCGATTTAACCTCTAGCGACGAGCAATCCCGTATCTTAAGTATAGCCTCAAGGTCATTAGCATTATGCAACGTTAACAATTCATTAAAATCGCAAATTAAATAAAATAAATATATTGGCTCTCAAGCTTAGCCTTTTGTTAACACTGTCATCTCAGATTTTCAAAATATGCTTTTCTACCATAGCAAAACAAGCATTTGTGTAAGAGTATTGATAGCTAGCATAGCATTAAGCCTAGCATTCAGCAGGCAACATTTTCACAAAAACAAGAAAAGCATTCAAATAAAATAATTTACCTTTGAAGAACTTCGGATGTTTTCAATGAGGAGACTCTCAGTTAGATAGCAAATGTTCAGTTTTTCCAAAAATATTATTTGTGTAGGAGAAATCGCTCCGTTTTGTTCATCACGTTTGGCTGAGAAAACCCCCCGAAAATTCAGTCATTAAAACGCAAACTTTTTTCCAAATTAACTCCATAATATCGACAGAAACATGGCAAACGTTGTTTAGAATTAATCCTCAAGGTGTTTTTCACATATCTATTCGATGATAAGTCACTCGTGGCAGTTTAGTTTCTCCTCTCTTCAAAATGGAAACATGCACGCACCTGGAGATTACGCAATAGTTTCGACGGAGGACACCAGGCGGACACCTGGTAAATGTAGTCTCTTATGGTCAATTTTCCAATGATATGCCTACAAATACGTCACAATGCTGCAAACACCTTGGGGAAACGACATAAAGTGTAGGCTCATTCCTTGCGCATTCACAGCCATATAAGGAGACATTGGAACACAGCGCCTTCAAAATCTGGGGTACTTCCTGTTTGAAATTTCATCTTGGTTTCGCCTGTAGCATCAGTTCTGTGGCACTCACAGATAATATCTTTGCATATTTGGAAACGTCAGCGTGTTTTCTTTCCAAAGCTGTCAATTATATGCATAGTCGAGCATCTTTTCGTGACAAAATATCTTGTTTAAAACGGGAACGTTTTTCATCCAAAAATGAAATACTTCCCCTAGAGTTTCAAGAGGTTAAAGGGCTTGGAGAATCATGTGTGTCTACCATGTAAAACCAATGGGAGAGCTGCTAAGTAGAGCCGGTACAATTTTATATTTTTTTCACCTTTATGTAACTAGGCAAGTCAGTTAAGAACACATTCTTTTGACGGCCTAGGAACACTGCCTTGTTCAGGGGCAGAACAACAGATTTTTTACCTTGTCAGCTCAGGGATTCGATCTAGCAACCTTTCGGTTACTAGTCCAACGCTCTAACCACTAGGCTACCTGCCGCCCCAGAATGTAGGATGTGTTAAAAAAACAAGAAGGTCCTGTTGACAGGTTGTAAGAGTCGCAGTGAGATGTTGCTGATCACTGGTTAATGAGAGATGAAGGTGGTGGGAGTCAGTATGCTGTTCCCAACAGACAAAGACACATCTGAGAAGTTAGCTAGGGCTGATGAGGGTTTTGAGTGACGAGCTGAGAATAGCCTGAAAAACGGCTGAAGAAGTAGACCCAATGCAATGAGGGACGTTTGGCCGAGCAAAGTTGTTGAGAGAGAGAGAAGAGATTAAGTGAAGGAGTCCAGGTGAGTCCTGTGAGCGCTTACGCACGTAATGATGGTGACAGGTGTGCGTAATGAAGGGTAGCCAGTTTACGATTGGCTCATTCATCCCCCTCCTCTCCCCTGTAACCTTTCCCCAGGTCGTTGCTGTAAATGAGAATGTGTTCTCAGTCAACTTACTTGGTAAAATAACGGATAAATAAAAGTAAATAAAATGAAAGTCAGCCCAAATCAAGGAGAAAAGATAAAAGGCAAAGCGAAGAAAAGAAGCAGATTAACTCTATTAAATTGTCATGTATATAATATCCCTCCAAAAAACAAACAAGAAAAAGCAATTTCCACGACAAGCCAGATTGCATTGAGGCTTAATGTTCCTTGTCTGACAGGAATCATTGTAAGGTCAGGGGAAATGTCCCTCTCAGTCGTAAATGTGCTTTAAGTCAGGTGGGCCAAGACTTGGTAAGGTAAGCGCTTAGCTGTAGAGTACTTAGCTGGAGGGGTAGGGTGATTAAAATAATGATTCAAGTGTGCAGTTTCATTCCACTATAGCTTATTGTGACCCTGAGGAAGTCTGGCTTTGCACTTCAGATGGCCTCCTCTCATTTTGAGAAGACCAAGAGAACAATTGGACTGCTGCTTTTCAAAAGCAAAATAGCCATATTCTTACTCCCCTATCAACGATAGTTCTCATTTGCAGAGGGGAATCAGTGAGACTGAAAAATAAAAGAGGGGGCTGCTCAGTGAGACTGTTCTGTTTTTTTTCTTAGGGTCGACAGATCAGGTCAATGATAAAGAACACTATTCTGCATGGTATTGTTGCATAGAATAGGAGAAGGGTTCCAGAGTTGTTGTAACCGGTTACATAGAAGAGAGGGAGATTCAGAGGGAGTGGGGCGAAGCCACATTATCTCTCTACTAGAGAAGTAGGGATGTTTTTTTTTGTTTTTTTTACTCAAGTACTTGAGTGGGGGGTAAAATGTGTGTATTTATCTCCTGTATATGCCAACAGATCAGCAACAATGCCTAATTTATAATAATCATTACAGATAACAAATCTTAATAGCTGTATTCCCCCATATAAATATATAGTAAATAAAAAAGCAAATGTCATTAAAGATGAATTTAATGAAACTATTATCAACTGGTTATATTATATTGTGGAACACAATCTTCAAAAATGCAGTAACCACAGTGGTGCTTGCTTGTACAAGTCTATGGCTGTGCAACAGGATTGTTTTGTCAATTTAGCAGACAAGACACTTATTTACCGAGCCCTTATCACAGTCAAGACACACCTATTGTATAGTAAAAAACAAACACGCAATATAACAGAATAAAATATAACAGAATATTTTTCCAAATGTAATAAGTGCCTGGAACAGTTATTCTGAAAGAGTGATCATTTGAAACAGGGCTCAATTTGGCCAGTTCAGTGTTACAAACCAAAAGTCTTCTTTTCGATATACAGACATTCAATTTAGTTCATTCTGCCTGTTCTTTGGAATTTTCAAAATGGATGAACAATTCCACATTGAACACTGCATGATGATGAATTACGGCAACAACATATATATATATTTTTTTTTGAATTTTACCGCCTTTTTCTCCCCAATTTCGTAGTATCCAATTGTTGTAGTAGCTACTATCTTGTCTCATCGCTACAACTCCCGTACGGGCTCGGGGGAGACGAAGGTTGAAAGTCATGCGTCCTCCGATACACAACCAACCAAGCCGCTGCTTCTTTAACACAGCGCACATCCAACCCGGAAGCCAGCCGCACCAATGCGCCGGAGGAAACACCGTGCACCTGGCCACCTTGGCTAGCGTACACTGCGCCCAGCCCGCCACAGGAGTCGCTGGTGCGCGATGAGACAAGGACACCCCTACCGACCAAGCCCTCCCTAACCCGGGCGACGCTAGGCCAATTGTGCGTCGCCCCACGGACCTCCCGGTCGCGGCCGGTTACGACAGAGCCTGGGCGCGAACCCAGGACTCTGATGGCACAGCTGGCGCTGCAGTACAGCGCCCTTAACCACTGCGCCACCCGGGAGGCCCCGGCAACAACATATTTTATACACAAATACGCAAATATTCCAAAACTGCAGCTCGTTGTTGGAACACATATTTTCCTACTTCAATCAACCAGTCCATTTGGAATTACAGGAGCTTACTTACTTACTCAGCACACTTGTGTGGAAGGAGCAGCCAGAACGCAATTGAGTAAATGAGACATGGAGAGGAATTTAGGAAAAAGAACAGTGTGATGCTTGGCTTCTTTTTTGTTGTGCCCCATAAATATACATGTACAAATGGAACACTAGAGTCAAAGCAAATTAACGTGGTCTTTAAGACAATTTCAGCCACAAAACGCATTCCACCAAATAGTTTTACAGTATTTGAAACAAAAACTGATCTCTGGTAAAAGATCAAGCTTTGATATTCGTTCGAGTACTCATGCCCATACCTAGTAGTAAGGTAGTCATGCTTCTAAAAATAAAATATGAAACAATGACAACAAACCATTCAAATTGCACCGATGTACGGGTTCATACACAGATGCGTAAATACACTCACACTTCAGGCTCTGTGGATCTGTTAGTAACACAGCCCAGCCTTATGTCCTGTTGACTGTAATGGGGTGGGCCTGGCAACTCTTATCTAGTGTCCTCCTTGTTTAAGGGGCTAAGAATGGCGCCGGAGGGAACAGCTCAGCGTTCAACACCGTAGTGTCCACAACCATCATCAATAAGTTAAGGACCCTGGGACTAAACACCTCCCTTTGAGACTGAATCCTGGACTTCCTGACAGGTCGCCCCCAGGTGGTAAGGGTAGGCAACAAAACATTGACCAGTGTTTAGTCCCAGGGTCCTTAGCTTAGTGATGAGCTTTGAGGCTACTATGGTGTTGAACACTGAGCTGTAATCAATGAATAGCATTCTCACATGTGTTCCTTTTGTCCAGGTGGGAAAGAGCAGTGTGGAGTGCAATAGAGATAACATCATCTGTGGATCTGTTTGGGCTGTAGGCAAATTGGAGTGGTCTAGGGTTTCCGGGATAATTGTGTTGATGTGAGCCATGACCAGCAGGTTACCTTAGTGTTCTTGGGCACAGGGACTATGGTGGTCTGCTTGAAACATGTTGGTATTACAGACTCGGTCAGGGACAGGTTGAAAATGGCAGTGAAGACACTTGCTAGTTGGTCAGCACATGCTCAGAGTACACATCCTGGTAATCCGTCTGAATGTTGACCTGTTTAAAGTTCTTACTCACATCAGCTACAGAGTGTGTGATCACACAGTCGCCCAGAACAGCCGATGCTCTCATGCGTGTTTCAGTGTTACTTGCCTCGAAGCGAGCATAGAAGTAATTTAGCTTGTCTGGTAGGCTCATGTCTCTGGGCAGCTCGTGGCTGTGCTTCCCTTTTTAGTCTGTAAAAGTTTGCACCCCTGCCACATCCGACGAGCGTCGGAGCCAGTGTAGTACTGATGGTGCTGTAGTGGAGCGGGTCGAGAGTTTCAAGTTTCTTGGTGTTGTCATGACGTTGCCCTCTTTGGGTACAGAAAGCCCCATCCCTCTCTCCCTAACTCCTACAACTAGGCTGCTGTGGTCAGAGAGGTTGTAAATTCCGGGAGGAGATGGTCTCCTCAGGGACACAGTATAGAGACAGAGTGAAGTTTCATAGAGAACAAAGGAATTTCTTCCACCTCATAGAACTTGAGGTCCGAACAACATTTATGTTCCGGAGAAAGTATAAAAGATCGGTGAAGAATCCAGCTACAAACTGGTCCTTTTGTTACATTTTGGTGAGGCTCATGGGAGACGGTGCGGCCACATTACCATAATGCTGTTTATATAATAGCCTCAGATATGAGGTTTACATCTATTTGTTGTATAAGATGAATGAGGATAATACTGTTTGTAAAATTGTGTAATGTGATTTTGTACTTTTTAATTAAGGAAACTCCAATTCCCTTTTGAGTTTAACTAAATCAGAGGACTGCCCATGAGCCCAGTTAGGGTCGTGCATCCTGGGACAGGCCCTTTTCTGCAATTCCGAATAAAACCCTAACCTTGAGAGTTCCTCAACAGACCATGTTTTCTCGCAATCACGAGAGGACAAAGGTTGAGACGATTGCTGAATCTTTTAACCATACCACGTGGTTAAACTCTTAGACTATCGATACCGACAGAATAAGAACTAGTTTTTGATATACTAGTCTGCAGCTAGGAATTCGGTATCATTGAACTCGAAGAACGACAACCGCCGAAACATACATTCTACAACATGAATGAATGTCACTCTGAACTATCCCCTCTAACCACAGCAGAGTGCAAGAGAGAGGACGGAAACTCTCCAACAGAAACTAACTTTTCAGCAGAGATCCCGACGACACCCTGAGCGTAAATATATATGTATTGATTGCAATTGTTCCCGAATGAGTGAGCGTTCATGTGCAAAGCATTAGCATTTCAATTGTTATAATTATCAACTGTGTGTTGTCTTCTCACTCGACCACCACTTCACTTTTGTACAACAAGCCGCCATGCCGGTTTATCCCACTAGGGCACATTCCCCTATCATTTCTTGTAACTATATTTACTTTTTTGTTTGTTTATGCATTTCTGTGATTGTTTAGTTAGTTAATAAATAAATTATTTAAGACAATTGATGTATGGATTACTCATAGTGAAGACTGGGTTTGTGCAGATAACCAACAATTTACAAAGTTTGGAATGAGACTAACAAGAGGTAAAATAAATAATTCATTAATTTGAAGACTAATTGATCAGATATAAAATACCTGAAAAGTTATATTAGGAAAATTATAACTTTGTAATCTGAATATTTTCCTTGGTGCCCCGACTTCCTAGTTAATTACAGTTACATGATTCATCAGTTTAATCGCGTAATACTAATTACAGAGAATCTTTGATAAAAACGAAAAGTCTTCATTTAATGATAGTAAAGACACGACAGTGTCCACATCTATCCACAAACTATCATGATCCAAACAAACCAAGAAAGTTGTGAAGAGGGAACGACAATGCCTTTCCCCCTCAGGAGACTGAAAAGATTTGTCATGGGTCCCCAGATCCTCAAAAAGTTATACAGCTGCACCATCAAGAGCATCCTGATCGACTGCATCACCGCCTGGTATGGCAACTGCTCGAGCATGAAGTAAGGCGCTACAGAGGGGAGTGCATCCAGCCCAGTATATCACTGGGGCCAAGCTTCCTACCATCCAGGACCTATATACTAGGTGGTGTCAGAGGAAGGCCCAAAACCCAACACACTGTTCTCTCTGCTACCACACCGCAAGTTGTGCCGGAGCGCCAAGTCTAGTTCCAAAAGGCTCCTTCTACCGCCAAGCCAAAATACTGCTGAACAATTAATGAAATGGTCATCGCAACAGGTTGATATTTTTGCACATTTATAAAACAATTAAAACAGAAATAACTTATGTACATAAGTATTAAGACCCTTTGTTATGAGACTTGAAATTGAGCTCAGGTGCATTCTGTTTCCATTGATCATCCTTGAGATGTTTCTACAACTTGGAGTCCACCTGTGGTAAATTCAATTGATTGGACATTATTTGGAAAGGCACACACCGGTCTATATAAAAGGTCCCACAGTTGACAGTGCATGTTAGAGCAAAAACCAAGCCACGAGGTCAAATGAATTCACCGCAGAGCTCCGAGACAGGATTGTGTCGAGGCACAGGTCTGGGGAGGGGTACACAAACATTTTGCAGCATTGAAAGTCCAAGAACACAGTGGCTTCCATCATTCATAAATGGAAGAGGTTTGGAACCACCAAGACTCTTCCTAGAGCTGGCCAACCGGCCAAACTGAGCAATAGGGGGGAGAAGGGCCTTGGTCAAGGAGGTGACCAAGAACCTGATGGTCACTGACAGAGCTCCAGAGCTCCACTGTGGAGATGGTTGTCCTTCTGGAAGGTTCTTCCATCTCTGCAGTGCTCCACCAGACGGAAGCCACTCTTCAGTAAAACGCACATGAAAGCCCGCTTGAAGTTTGCCAAAAGGCACGTAAAGGACTCGGACCATGAGAAAAAGATTCTCTGGTCTGATGAAACCAAGACTTAACTCTTTGGGCTGAATGCCAAGTGTCACATCTGGAGGGAACCTGGTACCATCCCTACGGTGAAGCATGATGGTGTCAGCATCATGCTGTGGGGATGTTTTTCAGCGGCAGGGACTGGGAGACTAGTCAGGATCAAGGGAAAGATGAACGAAGCAATGTACAGAGATATCCTTGATGAAAACCTGCTCCAGAGCGCTCAGGACCTCAGACTGGGACAAAGGTTCACCTTCTAACAACGACCCTTAGCACACAGCCAAGACAACACAGGAGTGGCTTCAGGACAAAAAAACCCGATCGAACATCTCCGGAGAGACCTGAAAATAGCTTGCAGAGGATCTGCAAAGAAGAATGGGAGAAACTCCTCAAATACAGGTGTGCCAAGCTTGTAGCGTTATACAAGACTTGAGGCTGTAATCGCTGCCAAAGGTGCTTCAACAAAGTACTGAGTAAATGGTTTGAATAATTATGTAAATTTTATATTTGTTTTTTAAATAAATTTGCAAACATTTCTAAGAACCTGTTTTTTGCTTTGTCATTATGGGGTATTGTGTGTAGATTTTTGAATCCATTTTAGAATAAAGGCTGTAACGTAACAAAATGTGGAAAAAGTCAAGAGGTCTGAATACTTCCCGAATGCACTTTATATTGATAGCAGCATTAATTGTGTGATTGTGCAGCGTGTGTGCATATGTGTATGTCTCAGTTTACTGCCAATAACCTAATATTCCCCACTGTGGGAATAACCTAAAATGTAAAACATAATTTAAGCAGCTCAACTATACAGAGAGTATTGAGATGCCGAACGTCCAACTTCTCTGGATAGCATCAAGTAATACTGCTTAGGCATTTCAAACAAAACATTCCTTACCACTTAAATCGGACCCAACCTGGTGTTCATGGATAAATTATGCACAGATAGCTCTCTCCCCCAAAACAACCTCTCCACACAGTCAGGTCAGTTTACAGTTTATAAGAAAAAATACACACTATTGGGGAATATTCCATCAAATTCAGTGCTCAAGAAGTCCAGATTCAAGATAAATCAACATCTGTCAAAGCAGTGGTATTAGATGTCAAACCTACAGTGCCTTGTGAAAGTATTCGGCCCCCTTGAACTTTGCGACCTTTTGCCACATTTCAGGCTTCAAACATAAAGATATAAAACTGTATTTTTTTGTGAAGAATCAACAACAAGTGGGACACAATCATGAAGTGGAACGACATTTATTGGATATTTCAAACTTTTTTAACAAATCAAAAACTGAAAAATTGGGTGTGCAAAATTATTCAGCCCCTTTACTTTCAGTGCAGAAAACTCTCTCCAGAAGTTCAGTGAGGATCTCTGAATGATCCAATGTTGACCTAAATGACTAATGATGATAAATACAATCCACCTGTGTGTAATCAAGTCTCCGTATAAATGCACCTGCACTGTGATAGTCTCAGAGGTCCGTTAAAAGCGCAGAGAGCATCATGAAGAACAAGGAACACACCAGGCAGGTCCAAGATACAGTTGTGAAGAAGTTTAAAGCCGGATTTGGATGCAAAAAGATTTCCCAAGCTTTAAACATCCCAAGGAGCACTGTGCAAGCGATAATATTGAAATGGAAGGAGTATCAGACCACTGCAAATCTACCAAGACCTGGCCGTCCCTCTAAACTTTCAGCTCATACAAGGAGAAGACTGATCAGAGATGCAGCCAAGAGGCCCATGATCACTCTGGATGAACTGCAGAGATCTACAGCTGAGGTGGGAGACTCTGTCCATAGGACAACAATCAGTCGTATATTGCACAAATCTGGCCTTTATGGAAGAGTGGCAAGAAGAAAGCCATTTCTTAAAGATATCCATAAAAAGTGTCGTTTAAAGTTTGCCACAAGCCACCTGGGAGACACACCAAATGTGGAAGAAGGTGCTCTGGTCAGATGAAACCAAAATTGAACTTTTTGGCAACAATGCAAAACGTTATGTTTGGCGTAAAAGCAACACAGCTGAACACACCATCCCCACTGTCAAACATGGTGGTGGCAGCATCATGGTTTGGGCCTGCTTTTCTTCAGCAGGGACAGGGAAGATGGTTAAAATTGATGGGAAGATGGATGGAGCCAAATACAGGACCATTCTGGAAGAAAACCTGATGGAGTCTGCAAAAGACCTGAGACTGGGACGGAGATTTGTCTTCCAACAAGACAATGATCCAAAACATAAAGCAAAATCTACAATGGAATGGTTCAAAAATAAACATATCCAGATGTTAGAATGGCCAAGTCAAAGTCCAGACCTGAATCCAATCGAGAATCTGTGGAAAGAACTGAAAACTGCTGTTCACAAATGCTCTCCATCCAACCTCACTGAGTTCGAGCTGTTTTGCAAGGAGGAATGGGAAAAAAATTCAGTCTCTCGATGTGCAAAACTGATAGAGACATACCCCAAGCGACTTACAGCTGTAATCGCAGCAAAAGGTGGCGCTACAAAGTTTTAACTTAAGGGGGCTGAATAATTTTGCACGCCCAATTTTTCAGTTTTTGATTTGTTAAAAAAGTTAGAAATATCCAATAAATGTCGTTCCACTTCATGATTGTGTCCCACTTGTTGTTGATTCTTCACAAAAAAATACATTTTTTATATCTTTATGTTTGAAGCCTGAAATGTGGCAAAAGGTCGCAAAGTTCAAGGGGGCCGAATACTTTCGCAAGGCACTGTATTTTCTTTAATTCAACTGATATCATTCTTTAACAATCTGGAATGTTTCCGATCACGTTGAAACAGGTTAAAGTATTAGGTGAAGCACTGACTGTATCCTATATCAGAGGAGATTGATAAAGTCATACTGTACAACTGTACATACTACTGGCCAGACATTGTAGCCAGTAATACTCTGAGATATTGCCCGTTTCTAAGAAAATCCAATTGTGATGAGATACATCTCCCAATTCAATATTTGGCAATATTCAGAGGAAGGCATCTCATTATTTTAAGGAGAAAAGGTCTTTGAAAATGACAGAACCATTCTGATCACCATGACCAAGCTGCGGGGGGCTAGGGTCAGTCTGTTATATCTGCAGTATTTCTCCTGTCTTATCTGGTGTACTGTGTGAATAAGTATGCTCTCTCTTTCGCTATTACTTTTTCTTTTTCACTTTCTCTCAGAGGACCTGAGCCCTAGGACCATGCCTCAGGACTACCTGGCCTGATGACTCCTTGCTGTCCCCAGTAATCCTGGCCGTGCTGCTGCTCCAGTTTCAACTGTTCTGCCTGCGGCTATGGAACCCTGACCTGTTCACCAGAAGTGCTACCTGTCCCTGACCTGCTGTTTTCAACTCTTTAGAGACAGCAGGAGCGGTAGAGATACTATGAATGATCGGCTATGAAAAGCCAACTGACATTTACTCCTGAGGTGCTGTCCGTTGCTCCCTCGAAAACCACTGTGATTCTTATTATTTGACCATGCTGGTCATTTATGAACATTTGAACATCTTGGCCATGTTCTGTTATAATCTCCACCCGGAACAGCCAGAAGAGGACTGGCCACCCCTCATAGCCTGGTTCCTCTCTAGGTTTCTTCCTAGGTTCTGGCCTTTCTAGGGAGTTTTTCCTAGCCCCCGTGCTTCTACACACACCTGCATTGCTTGCTGTTTGGGGTTTTAGGCTGCGGTTCTGTACACCACTTTGAGATATCAGCTAATGTAAGAAGGGCCTTATAAATAAATTCGATTTGACCATTAATATGCTGTCACTCCGCCCTTGCCAAATCTGGAGACATCGTCTCCTTTTTCCAAAAAAAAAAATCTATTGACTAGGCCTACTCCGGCATTAGCAATCATGTGTCATTGTTGTTTTGTCTCTAGTGTGGACAAGGATTACTTGACTTTTGTCTGAGAGGATGCATTATGTTGTCCGTTGTTATACAGTGTATTCACATTTCCTTTTGAGACTGCGGGGGCATGAAGACTGTAATCCTCTCTCGCGCTCACCAAGTAGGCATTGTTTCCAGGTCTAGAAATGATTTCAGGTGAGGATAATATAACTCTCAGACAAAATAAAAACAACAACTAGGCTCTATGGGGTCTTGAGCGGATTTTGGGCAACTTGATATGGATGAATCCACATAGTCTAATCTTCCAAATCAGTACACAATTCACTAATGTTCAAGTAAGATTAGGCTAACAAATATAGTAAACAGAGCCTTACGGGATGAGATCTTAAACATTTAGGTACAAATGTATCACTCAGTCATTCAGGTGGCATTGTGTCTTGCATCATTAAACATAATCACTCATTTCAGTCAGGT
This sequence comes from Oncorhynchus mykiss, assembly GCF_013265735.2. Lineage (NCBI taxonomy): Eukaryota > Metazoa > Chordata > Actinopteri > Salmoniformes > Salmonidae > Oncorhynchus > Oncorhynchus mykiss. Next base: position 25,267,240 of record NC_048589.1, on the reverse strand, counting down.
TGACTTGCATGTTAGTATACAGACGTCATCTTTCGGATCATGAATAATTAATCACATGCATGGCACCCGAAACGCTTCAACCTTTGACCATTCCTCCCTTCCTAAAGAGTAAATGATGGATGTTGTGTCTGTTCAGAGATGCAAGGTAAATAGCAGCGATCCGTCTTCCTTCCTCACATCTGTCAAATTTAGTCAAGAAGGCAGCCCAGTGCGAACCAGAACCTCCCTCTGCAGTCTAAACCAGTGATCAAGGTCGTGCTTACCAGTTAAGTTCCTCTGATAAAGCCACAAATGGCCTCAATATGCCACACTGTCCTGCTGAACAGAAGGCTTCAAATGTACTTAAGGAACAGAAACGGATCCTAGGAGTTGTTAAAAGCATTTTGAATAATGTCTCAGATTGGTTCTCCTACACGAGAGATAATGCGGACTATACTAGGGACCCTAAGGGCAGTCATTTCAGAGAATCTCCTGCATGAAATCCCTCTATCATCTCCATCAGTTTCACAGTTTATATTAGCGCTTACGAGGAGAGCCTATACAAAATGGTTATAAGTTAATACCTTAAATGATGTAAGGGAAATGATGATGCAATCCATTTTGTAAGCGGACAGCTTTTCAAACACCAAATGCTACATTGGAAGTAGCCATACGTGTACTGTAGGGAGAGTTGCAAATTCCATTTAATTCAATAAACTTTATTTGTCCCAGAGGGGAAATTGTAGACATGGTAGACCCTGGAAATGAGAACAACGTCTTCTTCTAATGTCTGTAGCAGTGACACTGACAACCTTATAAAAAGGCGACAGGTCTCCCATCTTCTTCCATGAACTATGCGTCTCAATCCTTTTTTCCTCTCCTCTTCACTTCATTTCACTAGGGTAGGGGGCAGCATTCGGAATTTTGGATGAAAAGCATGCCCAAATTAAACTGTCTGCTACTCAGTCCCAGAATATAGGATGTGCGTATAATTAGTAGATTTGGATAGGAAACACTCCAAAGTTTCCAAAACTGTTAAAATAATGTCTGTGAGTATTACAGAACTGATATTGCAGGCGAAAACCCGAGGAAAATCCAACCAGGAAGTACTATTATTTTGAAAGGATGCTTTTCCATTGAAAGCCTATCCACCATACAAAGACTTAGGACCCAGTTCACGAGCTCTGTGCCTTCCTCGACATGTGACCAGTCTTTAGGCATTGTTTCAGGCTTTTACTCTGAAAAATGAGGGAGATACAGCACTTTCAATCAGTGCCCAGTGGAAATTTCCATTCATCAGCCATGTGCCCTGATCGTGAACGCGCCTTTCTTGTTTCTCCTTTCCTATTGATGAAGCTTTTGTCCGGTTGAAATATTATTTATTATTTATGACAAAAACAACCGGAAGATTGATTTTAAACATCGTTTGGCATGTTTCTACTAACTTTAATTGTAATTTTAACTTTTCGTCCTGGAATTAGTGCACACGCCTTCTTCATTCGGATTACTGGACAAAACGCGCAAACAAAAAGGAGGTTTTTGCTCATAAAGAGGGAAATTATTGAAAGAAACAAACATTTATTGTCTAACATGGAGACCTGGGAGTGCCACCAGATGAAGATCATCAAAGGTACGTGATTAATTTTAATGCTATTTCTGACTTGTGACACTCCTTGGCTGGAAAATGGCTGTATGTGTTTCTGTGGCTAGCTAACATAATCGCAAAGTGTGCTTTCGCCGTAAAGCCTTTTTGAAATCTGACACAGCGGTTGCATTAAGGAGAAGTTCATCTATATTTCCATGCAAACACTTGTATAGTTTATCAATGTTTATGATGAGTATTTCTGTGATTTTATGTGGCTCTCTGCACTTTCACCGGATGTTTGTTTGAGACAATGCATTTCTGACCACAACGCGCCAATGTAAACTCAGATTTTTGGATATAAATATGAACTTTACCGAACAAAACATACATGTATTGTGTAACATGAAGTCCTATGAGTGTCATCTGATGAAGATCAAAGGTTAGTGATTAATTTTATTTATATTTCTGCATTTTGTGAATCCTCTCTTTGGCTGGAAAAATGGCTGTGTTATTCTGTGAATAGGCACTCACATGACAATCGTTTGTTCTGCTTTCGTCGTAAAGCCTTTTTGAAATATTACACTGTGGCTGGATTTACAACAAGTGTATCTTTAAAAGGGTGTAAAATACATGTTTGATGAATTTGAATTATGGGATTTCTGTTGTTTTGAATTTGGCGCCCTGCAGTTTCACTGGCTGTTGACGAGGTGGGACGCTACCGTCCCATGTACCCTAGAGAGGTTAAGGACCATCTGATGGAGAGGCTGGGCTCCTTGTTTGGATGTGAGGATGAATAATACATTTTCCTCATTAAAGAGGGGGTCTGGGATGACTCGATGACAAAGACAGAGAGGGTGATGTAGACTCAAACAGGGGTCTATATATTGAAAATGTTTGTAAAGTGAAATATAAAAATATGTAGAGGTTGTGACATGTGGCTACCCCATCCCAGGCCTGCGTCGGGGAGTTTATGACCACTGTCAAAGCAGAGCCAGTCTGATGAACGAAAGTGGGCGGCACACCAGCGGCCGCTTCTGGTGTCTATATTTCATCCGTGTTTTTTTAATGTTATTTGACGTATTGAAATGCTATTTCAGCTTCATTTGATTGGGGTGAGTTTTTTAATTAACCGACAGTTAATAGGAAGAAGAGACAGAGTGAACATGCAAGAAAAGTAGCTTGGATAGGAGGAGGAGAGGGAGGAAGAGGCACTGACAGGAATCATCCTGGAGCGCTGAAACATCGGCAAAACTCCCTCAGGTATATGCTGACAAACCCAGAAGCAAATCAATACTCCTTAAAGTCTCCAATTAAGAAGTCTAGTTCACTCACTGGGTATTTATGCCCCCTTACAGTCCATTCATGGACTGCAATGTCTGCTTGAGCCTGCCGTTCTCAACACAATACACAGACACACCAGTGGCGGTCGGTGCCGTTTAAGATAACCATGGCCTTATTTCTATTACAGCATATTGAATGACTGTCAATCATATTCCATTACCCAGTTCAGTGTAACATCGATAGGTTTAGGCTACTACATGATAATACCATTTTCCCTATACCCATCATGAGGTTGCTACAACCAAGCCTATGAATGAATGTTCACAACGTAGGTGCACACAGGTTAAGAGAAGAATTTGAGGCAACAGACAGTGACACATGGACAGACAGTGACACTTTGCACACTCTTGCCTGTATCTAGCTGACCTAGAGTGCAGTCATTAGTCCAACAGTTGCAAACAAGTTTCTATTGGACAAATTCAGGTATGTTTATCCCCGTTTCGTTCAGTTTGCTTCAGTTTAAGAAATGTTTTTCTAACAGAATCGGCAGAATGAATACACCCCTGATCACGCGTAAACAGTCTCAGCCTCCAGTATTTCTGCTGCGAAAGTTTGTGTCGGGGGGCTAGGGTCAGTGTTATATCTCGAGTATTTTTCCGGTGTCCTGTGTGAATTTCAGTATTCTCCCTCTGATAATAATATCTCTCTCCCTCTGAGCCCTAGGACCATGCCTCAGGACTACCTGGCCTGATGACTCTTTGCTGTCCCCAGTTCACCTGGTCGTGCTGCTGCTCCAGTTTCAACTGTTCTGCCTGCGGCTATGGAACCCTGACCTGTTCACCGGACGTGCTACCTGTCCCAGACATAGAGATACTCTGAATGATCGGCAATGAAAAACCAACTGACATTTACTCCTGAGGTGCTGACCTGTTGAACCATCTACAACCACTGTGATTATTATTATTTGACCCTGCTGGTCATCTATGAATATTTGAACATCTTGGCCGTGTTCTGTTATAATCTCCACCCGGCACAGCCAGAAAAGGACTGGCTACCCCTCATAGCCTGGTTCCCCTGGTTCTGGCCTTTCATTGCTTGCTGTTTGGGGTTTTAGGCTTGGTTTCTGTACAGCACTTTGTGACAGCTGATGTAAGGGCTTTATAAATACATTTGATTGATTGATTGATTGACCTTTATAGCAGCTACGTTGTACTCATTCTATGCACTCTCCTCCTCTCATCTTTTTCCTTCACTTGTGGACTTCAATGGACAACACACAGGCAAAAAAAAACAAAAAACAAAAAACTTTCCAAGCCAAACCATATCATAACCGCTACACACAGCCTACATCGTTGTCGCCATATAAGCTAAAGTAACATCATAGTCAACATAGCTAATATAACTAACGTGTTAGTAAAAACGTTACATAGTCAGTAAGCAGTTTAGCACTTACAATACATTAGTAAAACCAAAAGCTTACCTTGACTTGGAAGAGTTCCAGTGTTGTGTTGGATATTCATAGCCAGCTAGCTAACACAGCATCCCTATGTTTGAGTAGGGTCTTTGTGTAGGCTAAACTAGCTAGCTGCATTTGCTTGTGAAGTACTGTAAGTGAAATTGAAAGTTATTTTTTTAAACGAAATATCTCTCTCGCTCTATAGCTCTCTTTCTTTCCTTCATTTTGGAAGAAATGAATGTGTTCAAAACGGTTCAACTACTGTCTCTCTCTCTCGGAGTCAAATACTTACCACATTTTATGCACTGCAGTGCTACATAGCTGTAGCTTATGTGTTTAGAACTAGATTAATTATCTGATCCTTTGATTGGGTGGACAACATGTCAGTTCATGCTGCAAGAGACCTGTAAGGGTACTGTTGAGGCTACTGTGGAACTTCAATGCAAAAAAAGTGTGTTTTAATCAATTATGCGGTGACGTGAATGTATTTAGTATAGTTTTATCTAAAAAAGGAAAATTTGTAAAAAAAAATGATTTGTATGAAATTTACTGAGGAGGATGGTCCTCCCCTTCTCTCCTCTGAGGAGACTCCACTGACACACACGTGCGACCGGTGTTAAAAAAGTAACTTATCACGAGGTTAGAAAAGTAAAGTTGTATTCTGTCACTCAAACAGTCTGGCATGTCTAACTGAATCTCACAAATACAGACTATGGACATGACACCAACTCAGTCTAGCAATCACACAAAGAGACACATAATCCAGCATCTACTCAGCAAACTCAATCTCTTTTTTCCCCCTCAGACATTCCCTGGCGTGGCTCAGCTCGCCTCAGCCTAGCTCCTGTAGATCATACTGCATTCCAGTGTAATGATTCGCGAGGGAGAGCCAGCGGGTAGACTCAGAGCACTGACTGGGCCGACATAGCTAATATGTCCCTGATGTCCTTCCCTGGCCTGCCAGCATACACACACACCTTCTACATAATTCATTTCCATATGGCTTTCCAATGAGTGATGATGTTCCAGAGTACTGGAACAACAGTGGGCTGTGTGAATGATATAAAGCAATACTTTCTTCCTTCCCGGGATTGAAACCAAACCTCACAGATGAGAACATACAAAGACTGTACAAAACATTAGGAACACCTTCCAAATATTGAGTTCCACCCCCTTTTGCCCTCAATGCGTTGGGGTATGGACTCTACAAGGTGTCGAAAGCGTTCTACAGGGATGCTGGCCAACGTTGACTCCAATGCTTCCTACAGTTGTGTCATGTTGGCTGGATATCCTTCGGATGGTGGACCATTCTTGATACACACGGGAAACTGTTGTGCTGGAAAAACTCAGCAGCATTGTAGTTATTGACTCACTCAAACGGGGGCGCCTGGCACCTACTACCATATTCCGTTCAAAGCACAAATATTTTGTCTTGCCCATTCACCCTCTGAATAGATTTAGAAGGTGACATCAATAAGGTATCATAGAGCCCCACAGTAGAGGTGTCATAATACCCATAAAACCTAGCAGTCAAACAGGGAAATGGTTCCAATAGTTTTTCCACCATTCATTTTTCCCATGGGGGATATTAGAAACACTTCAAATAAGGGCTGTGTTTCATGTAGTTTTACCCTGGCGTGCCGTTTTGATAACCACAAGTCACCTTGACCGAGAGAGATTTATCAATATTTTCGGGCTCTATTTACTCTCAGATTTGAAAATGCTAATTAGCATCAAAGTAGATATCATGCAAGACTACAAATCCCTGCAAGCTCCTGCAAGTAATATCTAGCTGACACCTTTGCTAACAGGTATTGGGTAAATTTATATCATGCACAAGACAGTTCACATGATTCTCCATTTAAAGAAATGTAGCCAATTTATTAATTAAATCAAATCAAAGTTTATTTGTCATGTGCGCCAGATACAACAGGTGTGGACCTTACAGTGAAATGCTTACTTACAGGCTCTAACCAATAGTGCGAAAGAAAAAGGTGTGTGTGTGTGTGTGTGTGTGTAGGTAAGTAAAGACAATAACAGTAGCAAGGCTATATACAGACACCGGTTAGTCAGGCTTATTGTAGTATGTACATGTGGGTATGGTTAAAGTGACTATGCATACATGATGAACAGAGAGTAGCAGTAGTGTAAAAGAGGGATTGTCGGGTGGTGGGTGGCAGGACACAATGCAGATAGCCCGTTTAGCCAATGTGCGGGAGCACAGGTTGGTCGGGCCAATTGAGGTAGTATGTACATAAATGTATAGTTAAAGTGACTATGCATATAAGATAAACAGAGAGCAGCAGCAGCATAAAAGAGGGGTTGGGGGGGGGAACACAATGCAAATAGTCCGGGTAACCATTTGGTTACCTGTTCAGGAGTCTTATGGCGTGGGTGTAAAAACTGTTGAGAAGCCTTTTTGTCCTAGACTTGGCACTCCGGTACCGCTTGCCATGCGGTAGTAGAGAGAACAGTCTATGACTGGGGTGGCTGGGGTCTTTGACAATTTTTGGGCCTTCCTGCATGGCAGGCAGCTTTGCCCCAGTGATGTACTGGGCCGTACGCACTATCCTTTGAAGTGCCTTGCGGTCGGAGGCTGAGCAATTGCCGTACCAGTCAGTGATGCAACTGGTCAGGAAGCTCTCGATGTTGCAGCTGTTGAACCTTTTTTGAGGATCTCAGGACCCAAGCCAATTACTACATTTATCTAACGTTAGATAGTTTATACAGAGAGTCTTACCTTTGCCTCGATTCGGCAATCTAATTAGCAGCTAGCATTTCATTTTTGGGGGGTACAGGCGAATATATTGATAAAAGTCACCTTGTCTTAGAGAGATTTACATGGTTATCAAAATGTCACACCAGGGTAAACCTACACCAAACACAGCCCTTAGTTTAAGTGTTTCTAAAAAAAACACAATGGGAAAAATTAATGGTGAATGGTGGGAAAACGTTTGGAACCATTTCCCTGTTTGACCACTAGGTTTTATGGGTATGACGACTCATACCATGGTACTCTATAGCTTTCACCTGGATTCACCTGGTCAGTCTATGTCATGGAAAGAGCGAGTGTTTCTAATGATTTGTACACTGTGTAAATTCTTCTTTGGAGTGTTAGACGAAACAAATGACATTTTCTACAGTAACTTCAAAATAGTCAAATTAATCTCAAAATGATTGAAAAGGCAATAATCTCTTCCAGTTTGTGTTCTATATGAATCAGAACGAAATTGCAAGGGCTTTGTGTGTGACAGTGTGTGGGTGGGTGTGTGTGTGCTGTCAGGCAGTCCACAGGGGTGCCCGTCCATGCCCTTAAGAGAGAAATACCACAGCGGAACCCACACAGGGACCCTAAGAGGAACCCCTTACCTGCTCCCACCAAAGGCCCAGCGGAGCCCTGTCACCAAGTCCATTCAGAGCGGAGCCGCCTGGAGAGAGACATGCCAAGATGCCAGTCCTCATCCTGTCTAACCTTTACAGTCCCTGGCCCTGTCTCACTCATCAGCTGGCTGTATGTGTCAGTCTATCCTGAACACTTAGTAGAGGAGACTGGGAAGGGGGGGTATGCATGCTGTGTGGCAACTCTAGTGCCGATGATGATCCACCACATATTTAGGGCCCTATAAAATCTGCGATTACAAATTCATTAATTATCACAAGTTTAGCATAAGACATAAACAGAAAGCAAAAAAAAAAATCAGAAAGTGATTCATTTTTCCTGCAATTTTCTGAGAGGTAACAAGAATTCCCCGTCTGTGTATGTGCGGTGCGTGTGTCTACCACTTTGTGTAGCCATTAGCAAAAAGTCTTCTGGTCGATGGAAAAGCTTTCCAAAAAACCTTCTCAATTAAATGTTAACTACAAAGTAGCCATTGTCTACCTGGCAGAATGATTTCATGATCATTTGCATCAATCCAGTGGGTATTTGTTTTGCAAACTCTACTATCACATGTGCGCTACAAAAACACAGCTAAACTACAGCCCCTTGCAAGTCTGCTCTGGAATTAAAGGGCAACTACACCCAAAAATAAAGATGTCAACAAATAAAAAAAATTAAAAAAAGTGGTCCCCTGATGTGGTTCAAATCGGCTGTATTTCTATATTTTGAAAGTTATATATGTTGAAAACTTGATAGCTGACATGCAAAACATTTTGGGACTATATCAACAATGGACTAATGAAACAAATTATTTTAAGCATTGTTGTGGACTTAACATTCAATTTAGTAGTTTTTATAAATAAAATAAACTGATTTTGAGAGCGAAAACTTGACAACTGGTTGAAACAGAAACCTGGAAAAAAAAAAAAAACTGAGAAAAGGAATCAAGTAACTTTAAAAAAAAACATTTTACAGGACCATACATATGGTTGGCTTTCATTGTAAATGTAGCATCACTATAATATTAGTAGAGTCTATAGTGCTTACTCTATAGGCATAGGTCCCCATGGCCAGAGTTGAGAAACCATGTATTCAGGGTTGGGTTCATGGCTGCTGTAATGCAGACATACAGTGTAGGTAGGGTGATGGGTGGGGGTGAGTGAGGAGTGAGATCATTCCATTTCTATTCCATTCCACCCCAATACTGACTTTACCTTTCCTTCACCCAAAAGGAGGGCTGTGTGCCTTGCAGTTTCATAACATATCCATACACCTCTGGGTGCTTTGTGTGAAAGGTCTTTGTTGTCATACCAACATACCATAATATAATCCTTGTTTGTATCTTGATGATTCAGTCAATGGGAAAAAATAACAAGGGTATCTATTTAGGTGAATAATGCTGTTTTCAGGGGACTGTAACTACTTGCCGAGCTATGGTAATGAGTATTCAAACGAATCCTTGTTTTGCGTTGGAGTATTTTCTACGAGCCCGGGGTGTACCATGGGGTTGTGTGTTCACTCCTCACACTTTGCCAGGGCCTCAGAGCCTGGACGGTTTTTCAAAGAAGCAGTGCTGTGAGATGTGTTAGGTGGTGGGTGGGGAGCATATGGTGGTTTGTGGGGCCTGGTGAGACCCATAGAGCAGGTCCCGGTGCTCCTGCAGGGTGTGTTGTGGGGACAGAGCGAGGGACTCCAGCTGCTCCTCGGGGTGATCTTCATTAGCACAATTAGCATGTGTGTCACTCAGAGACTGACTATGCTGGGTATGACACCGTACTGCATCTAGATAGGGGAAGACTAGAGCTGGGCAGTGGGAATGAAACAGCAGGCAAAACTGGGAGAGCAGTGTCATATCAGAGTGTAAACATTTGCTGGCCTATGGAATTTCCCTGCTCATATAAGTGTGTATAAACAATCGATGGAGATCAGTTTGGTGTTTTGTGAACTTTGCAACAGAGGCAGGTAGGGGAGACGACCATCAGCTTAGAAGAACATCAGTCAGTATACCCATCACTCTGATGGACGAATGGTCATTCAGTTGGCCTGGCTGACTGGTAAAATGAAATAAATGTTGTGATTCCTTGATAATCAATCCATGTCAGAAAAGTGCAATGTGTACACAATATGCATATCTAAGTACAGCACTAACAACGCTGATTCAGATAGTCAAAGTCTTGATGATTAGTTGATTGAATTGGAATTTTCCATTTGTGAATTAAGTACGGTAACACTATTTGGATAGTCCATCTGTAGATGCTCTACAGACTAGTGTTCTACAGTATAGCGAAACGTCTGTACTTTTTCAATACTAGAACATGAAAAAAGGTTTGGTACTAGAATTTGTTACTTTCAATACTTCTGTCAAATGTGTCTCACGTCGTCTACTGATTGAGAATGGATCAAGTATGTCTACCAGCGCAGCCCATGTAACACTAAGACTGAGTGCTCCGTGCCTGCTCCACTCACTCATTGCTAGCTCTAGTCTGTCCTGAGGAACCACTGCACTCACTTGGAGTCTGGGCTGCACCACCACTTATGCTGTACAACTAGAATAATGCAACACGGCATGTAGAAATGTTGAAGCTTTCATTTACTCTTTGCAAAACCATGTTCCATTACAGGCTAGAACACTTTACAACGCAAGAAGATACCGGTAGCTTCCAGCTTTGTAGGCAAACTTTCCTTGCTAGCTTACAGCTGGAGCTGACATCTACCTACTACCTTGTTTGTGATAATATGGTAACCATAACACAAAATGTTGCTGATTTCAAAGCTGATCTTCATCTTCCCCGCCTCACGTCTGTCCCAGTCAAGATCATCTTTGCACTAGCATCGAACTGGCTGTGTGTGTGAATGACATCATGCGTCTAAGAGAAACAGCGAACACTTTAATAATATAAGAGATTGCTTCTTCTATGCAAATGTTGATCAGTATAATAAAATAAGTCACAACTGGAAGGGAAACAGATTGTTTTTCATCTGTAGCCGCATGAAAACAGCCAAAACAAGCTCCATACCTCAATGCATGCACAGACTCTTATTGGATATGCATTCAACTGTATTGTGAATAAAGCTAGGCCAAATCTGGATTTACCCATTTTATTAAGAGATTTACCATTCTAATAAATTATTACCATTATGTTGTTATTTAGTTAGATAGGTTTTTATCAAAGTCAAATTAATTGTATGATTTGTTAATGTCTTTTTTTAAAATATATATTAAAATGTAATGATACGGAATTTGAAAGATCTGTCTGGATTAAGTGCCATTCTGTAACTTTGGCTAAAATGCCTTTTTTTTTGTTGGTGTGGTATCGTTTCGGTATCGAGTATCGTGATACTAAACCGGTTAGCGGTAAAAATTCTGGTATCATGCCAACACTACTACAGACTTTCAGTAACATTTCAACTAACTATCCACTAATCCTAAACCTAGTTCTAACCCTAACCCTTATTCTAAACATAACCTTAGTTTGTTAATAGTATGGCCATCTAGAGTATCTAGAGATTTATTTTTAGACCTTTATTTAACTAGGCAAGTCAGTTAATTAAGAACAAATTCTTATTTACAATGATGGCCTACCACAACGCTGGGCCAATTTTGCGCCACCCTATGGGACTCCCAATCACGGCCGGATGTGATGCAGCCTGGATTCAAACCAGGGACTGCAGTGACGCCTCTTGCACTGAGATGCAGTGCCTTAGACCACTGTGCCACTCGGGAGCCCAACTATCCAGATTTTCCAAATAAAGTGAACAAATGCAATTCCACCTCAATGCACTGAACAAGGTGTAATAATCCTCAACACACTGTCTGAATAGAGCCATCCTCCATCTTCTAGTAACCTCCTCCCACTACAGTAACCCCTGATAGGAAAACTATCACACTGCGGACCACATTACAGCTAATGAGCACTTTATTCAGTCCCTTTGGTTAGAGATTAGTCTGGGGAAGAATAGATTCCTCTCCATGCTTAGAAAGAAAATACAAACAAAGAGGCCAGGCAAGGTGAACAAGACTGAGACCATCTCCCTGCTCTATTCTGGTTCAGTAGACCACAGTCAGTGTAATCTGCATCTAAACAGGTCCCTGGGTAGGGAGCAGGGAGAACACAGAAACACTGGCCAGCCTAATTGGGCAGTGAAAGGTGTCTGATTTGTAATGACAGATCAGAGCAGAGAAGTATTGGCCGAGGGTTGTTTGGCCGGCAGATAGAAGGCATCCAACGCTGTGCATCGACCTGCCTGTCCCTGGAGCACAGATTACGGAGGTGGCTAATGAGGACTACTTTATCTCCACTGGGTGGTCATGTGATGGGAGAGATGAGAGATCTTCGAAGTGGAGATCCCTTTATTAGGGCTGTTGGAGTCATTAAATGTTGTCAGCTGGTTATTGCCATGCAAAAGACTGCTGGTCTCACAGTAATTGGCTGTTAATTAAGGTAAATATGTTTAGCATCTCCAGGCCTCCACACATACAAGCTGCATCCGAGCCACTGATGCGCGCTTTTGGTACATCTACATTTAAAAAAGCATAATAAATCAATGAATGTAATATACATCACAATAAATCCATTAACTATTTTAGTCAGGTGTAAAGAAACAAGATATGAAGGAAATGTATTTATGAAACACAGAATATGAGTTGGCCTACTGTATGTTATCTGGCTGTACTCCATGACATAGGCTGTATGCTTGTTCATTTAGCAGACAAGTCCTGTGCCATTATTTTATATTATGTCATTTTATAGAAAGAAGAATTTAATTTAACTTAGCTGAATAATATATAAAGGATATTTTCAGGAGGGGGCATATGAAGTGGCTCTGTTGAGCGTAAACGTGATCAATAGAAACAGGTCCTACAGTTGAAGTCGGAAGTTTACATACACATACGCTGGAGTCATTAAAGCTTGGTTTTCAACCACTCCACAAATTTCTTGTTCACAAACTATAGTTTTGGCAAGTTGGTTAGGACATGTACTTTGTGCATGACACAAGTAATTCTTTCAACAATTTTTTACATAGACTTTTTCACTGTATCACAATTCCAGTGGGTCAGAAGTTTACATACACTAAGTTGACTGTGCTTTTAAATAACTTGGAACATTTCAGAAAATTACATTATGCTTTAGAAACTTCTGATAGGCTAATTGACATAATTTGAGTTAATTGGAGGTGTACCTGTGGATGTATTGCAAGGCCTACCTTCAAACTCAGTGCCTCTTTGCTTGACATCATGGAAAAATCAAAAGAAATCAGTCAAGACCTCAGAAAAAAAATGGTAGACCTCCACAAGTCTGGTTCATCCTTGGGAGCAATTACCAAACGCCTGAAGAAGGTACCACGTTCATCTGTACAAACAATTGTACGCACGTACAGTGCCTTGCGAAAGTATTCGGCCCCCTTGAACTTTGCGACCTTTTGCCACATTCCAGGCGTCAAACATAAAGATATAAAACTGTATTTTTTTGTGAAGAATCAACAACAAGTGGGACACAATCATGAAGTGGAACGACATTTATTGGATATTTCAAACTTTTTTAACAAATCAAAAACTGAAAAATTGGGCGTGCAAAATTATTCAGCCCCTTTACTTTCAGTGCAGCAAACTCTCTCCAGAAGTTCAGTGAGGATCTCTGAATGATCCAATGTTGACCTAAATGACCAATGATGATAAATACAATCCACCTGTGTGTAATCAAGTCTCCGTATAAATGCACCTGCACTGTGATAGTCTCAGAGGTCCGTTAAAAGCGCAGAGAGCATCATGAAGAACAAGGAACACACCACACACGAGATACTGTTGTGAAGAAGTTTAAAGCCGGATTTGGATACAAAAATATTTTTTCCCAAGCTTTAAACATCCCAAGGAGCACTGTGCAAGCGATAATATTGAAATGGAAGGAGTATCAGACCACTGCAAATCTACCAAGACCTGGCCGTCCCTCTAAACTTTCAGCACATACAAGGAGAAGACTGATCAGAGATGCAGCCAAGAGGCCCATGATCACTCTGGATGAACTGCAGAGATCTACAGCTGAGGTGGGAGACTCTGTCCATAGGACAACAATCAGTCGTATATTGCACAAATCTGGCCTATAGAAGAGTGGCAAGAAGAAAGCCATTTCTTAAAGATATCCATAAAAAGTGTTGTTTAAAGTTTGCCACAAGCCACCTGGGAGACACACCGAACATGTGGAAGAAGGTGCTCTGGTCAGATGAAACCAAAATGGAACTTTTTGGCAACAATGCAAACCGTTATGTTTGGCGTAAAAGCAACACAGCTCATCACCCTGAACACACCATCACCACTGTCAAACATGGTGGTGGCAGCATCATGGTTTGGGCCTGCTTTTCTTCAGCAGGGACAGGGAAGATGGTTAAAATTGATGGGAAGATGGATGGAGCCAAATACAGGACCATTCTGGAAGAAAACCTGATGAGTCTGCAAAAGACCTGAGACTGGGACGGAGATTTGTCTTCCAACAAGACAATGATCCAAAACATAAAGCAAAATCTACAATGGAATGGTTCAAAAATAAACATATCCAGGTGTTAGAATGGCCAAGTCAAAGTCCAGACCTGAATCCAATCGAGAATCTGTGGAAAGAACTGAAAACTGCTGTTCACAAATGCTCTCCATCCAACCTCACTGATCTCGAGCTGTTTTTCAAGGAGGAATGGGAAAAAATTTCAGTCTCTCAATGTGCAAAACTGATAGAGACATACCCCAAGCGACTTACAGCTGTAATCGCAGCAAAAGGTGGCGCTACAAAGTATTAACTTAAGGGGGCTGAATCATTTTGCACACCCAATGTTTTAGGTTTTGATTTGTTAAAAATGTTTGAAATATCCAATAAATGTCGTTCCACTTCCTGATTGTGTCCCACTTGTTGTTGATTCTTCACAAAAAATACAGTTTTATATCTTTATGTTTGAAGCCTGAAATGTGGCAAAAGGTTGCAAAGTTCAAGGGGGCCAAATACTTTCGCAAGGCACTGTATAAATACCATGGGACCACGCAGCCGTCATACCGCTCAGGAAGGAGACATGTTCTGTCTCCTAGAGATGAACGTACACTTTGGTGCGAAAAGTGTAAATCAATCCCAGAAGAGCAAACAACCTTGTGAAGATGCTGGAAACAGGTACAAAAGTATCTATATCCACAGTGAAACGAGTCCTATATCGACATAACCTGAAAGGCCGCTCAGCAAGGAAGAAACCACTGCTCCAAAACTGCCATAAAAAGCCAGACTACGGTTTGCAACTGCACATGGGGAAAATATCGTACTTTTTGGAGAAATGTCCTCATGTCTGATGAAACAAAAATAAAACTGTTTGGCCATAATGACCATTGTTATGTTTGGAGGAAAAAGGTTGAGGCTTGCAAGCCGAAGAACACCATCCCAACCGTGAAGCACGGGGGTGGCAGCATCATGTTGTGGGGGTGTTTTGCTGCAGGAGGGACTGGGGCACTTCACAAAATAGATGGCAGCATGAGGGAGGAAAATGGTGTGGATATATTGAAGCAACATCTCAAGCCATCAGTTGTGAAAAACTGAGTTTAAATGTATTTGGCTAAGGTGTATGTAAACTTCCAAATTAATTGGCAACTTTAGTTGTGAACCACTGTTTGACCTTATGGTCGTTAGCAAGTTGGGAACTGAAGAAAGCATGTAGAGTGCATAAGAGGAGATTACCATGACTCAACGGTCAAGAGGAATTTCTCTCTGGTGTTCTGTGTTTGCCTTGTTTGGCGAGATAGCTGCTGGTATTTCACAGTATTGTACGCAAATGACAATGGATTTCTTAGTGGAGTAAATTATTCAAATGGTCTGCCACAAGGTCAGACAATTGTCCGTCTCCACATAGTGTACAGTGTTCATATTCTACAATGTCTTGACCTGCACCGAGCTTAATTGACATGCACTTGGACGCAGAGTTGAGCAGAAGTGTTTGCCATAGAGAGTAGCTTGACATCCTGACAATTAGAGGATGTAAAAGCCTTAAGTGGAAGGATTAATTCTGCCATGTGTTCAGAGGGAGAGTGTAGCTAAGGAAAATGCACTGATGGCTCAGGTCAAATATTCACAGAAAGTTAATTCCATAAACATTGGGAATGCAATTAGAAAATTACAACATGTAATATGAAGAGAACTGAAGCGGTAACACTGTAGCATGGCAAGGTGAAACAAATGGATTGTCATATCTAATCATTCTCCTACTTGTCAAAGAATGTGGCAAGTATATTTGACAAATATTTGAGAAATGTGTATTCAGTCCTTTAGAATTCCTTTCCCCAAAGTCATTACGAGCTGTGAAGAGAAGCCAATCAGAGAGTGATCGGGAACATTTCATAACTTGTTCTACTTAAACTATGTCTGCTTGATAACACACCCCCACCCCCACACACACTTTCACTCCCCCACACTGAAACACCAACAACGTCCCTTTCTCCGGCCCTCGTCGAGAGCTGCACTTCCTGTAACGGAAGCAGCATTCATCTTCCTCAGCTTTCATCTCATCCCGCCCCTGCCATGTATCGCTCTGTAGCAGCCTGGCACTGAAGAGACGAGGAGGAAGAAGAGAAGAAAATGAGTTTAAAAAAAAAAAAATATTCCTCATGTGTCCCACTTAAAGCAGTGGATGTTCACATGTAAGAAAGAGGAACGGAAAACTGAGGACCACCGGCCATCTTCAATTCCATCAGAGTTGTCAATGGTCACAGAGCAGGACAACTGAGGTCAGAGTGAGGGGCAGCCATAGCAAGAAGACGAACGGCCATATCAGGTCAGCAAATACCATGCAATGAGTAGAAACACTGCAGTATACCAGGTTATCCAAACTCGGTCCTGGGCCTCCCCCCAAGGTGCACGTATTGGTTTTTGCCCTAGCACTACAGTGTTGATTAAAATAATCAACTTATCATCAGCTTTGATTATTTGAATCAGCGGTGTAGTGCTAGGGCAAGAACCAAAACGAGCACCCATGGCGGGCCCGTGTTTGCTATACTGTATAGTATGATTACTGAGGAGCCTCAGACATCTAGTAGTAAGGTGCAATACTTTGGAAAATCCTCCCAGGCCAGTTCATATCAGTGTGATGACATAAGACATGATTAGAACATGTTCTTCACATCATCTCTCTCTTTTGATCAATCCAGTGGACAGGATATAAGTATCATATAACAGTGTGATGAGAGAACGTCCTGTACAGGAAAATAACACATACTAGAACATCTACAGGCCCATATTTTGATACAGCCCTGCTGAGCCATATTGCCAATGTAAGCCAATTATTTTGAGAGGTAACATTATGTTTTCTACTAAATCAAATGCCTCATGAGGACGCAACTGGAGGGAGATTGTTGTTCGAGTCTGAATCCTATCTGAATATTACTCATTATTTTAGAAATAAACAGACTTCCCTAGGTACCAGTGGGAGTAGTGATGAACGGTTTGACTATATAGTCTGTAAATCAGCTTTCACTGATCTGTAGTCAGCTAATATTCACATTTTCTACATAGTGGAGATGCTAGGGGCAAGAGAGGTCACCATCAGGTAAATATATTAAACACATGGCCTATATCTGCACGCACTTACGTTGATAGAGACGTTCACGCTCACACACGCGTAGAACACATTCTATAAATAGTAAGGTAAATATGATTGATACAATGGAGGGAAGTCAGAAGTCAGTCTCTCTCTCTCTCTCACACACACACACACACACACACACACACACACACACACACCCCTTCACAAAGACATACTGTAGTAGTCCTTCAAAGTGGAATACAGTCATAACACTTAAGCAGTTCTCTGATTAGTGTTTAGAATTAGTACCTCGATCCATCTAACATTTGACGTTGATCATGAATGAGACAAACTTCTGTTTCTAATGAGGTTTTTCTCAACATGTACTCTACACTTGGGCTGTGCTCCTCACTTAGATAGAGAGCAGCTGTCGAAATGGCAACAGACAAGAGGTAAAAGAGAACAATTGAGAAAAACAAGCAAGACATGCAGGGTTAACTCAGGAGAAACCAGAATAACCACAAAAGAGGCAAACGTGTCGTAAAAACATGAGCTGAGACAATAGGCTATAGACCAAGAAATGTCATGTTCACATTTTTGTCCAGACAAAGTGTCCACCTGACATCACAGTGCTGTCTAGCGCGAGCTTAACCTCTTAATTTTAGTTAGATTAAGCCCTTTCAATCGGAATCTAACTTTTCACCTTGACACTGCTCACCATTTCCAAAATATAATCTTCCATAAAATCTAAGAAAAATCATAATGAAAACATTGACCCAAAAAGCCATTCATCAATAGAAGCCTGTAAGTGGGCTTTTTATCTGATAACCATAACAATGAGTAATGTGATGCAATCCTCTTTTTCCTGGAATGGCCTGAGATTCCCCATAAGGTCCAATTACTCAAGCCCTGGACATCCTGAGCCGTCCTTTTCCATCAGTACTGATCCATCACTCCGAGGCAGAGACAGAAAAACGCACATATACAAACATACTGTGGCACTTCACACACACACTTCTTAGAGGAAGATGACGGTCAATGGAGTGAGCCCCTGATGGTGTGCAAACGCCACACAGGCGACCAGCAAGAGTCTGGTCCCGTCCCTCAGAGCGTCTCCCCCACAGCTGAGAGTGATTGTGATCCAGCTGCCAGACTCAACACCAAAACTCAAGCCAGGGCCAATCCAGGACAGCTGTCCACACTTCTACTTCTGCCCCAGTTCTAACACAACGGCAGTTATCTACAGATGCTTAGGTCTAAAAAGTCTAAGTCTAAGTCAGGGATCTATAAGAGGCTTGTTTGGACCGCTGCCTAGCTCCAAATGGAAGCACTCTGCAGGTTTAGGAGGGAAAAAATATATATGGGGCTCCTGTAGGTTTATCTCAGAGTGCAGGTTTCAATGGGAACAATTCTATGCCTTCCAAGGTAAGTGTATTGCGCTGTAAAGTATTGGTTTAATAAAACATTTATCTTAGCTTTCCATAGGGAGAAATCTAGTCAAATCAGTAGGCCTACTTAGAAATGCAAAGTAAATATGCCATGTAAATAGTACCGTTCTTTGCTACATTTTAGGTCCCTGCAGGCTGCAGTCTTTGTAAGTTTTGAAATATACAATTTACTAGACTGTAGCACTTCAAAACAGCCTGCAGTGAAGTGTTGCTCCAATCGAATGCCTACAAGCCTGGCTGAATAGAAACATGCAAAGAAAAAGCTGAACACATCTTTATCCAAGGCTGTGAAAATGTTGATTAATTCACTCTCTTACAATTGATAGATAACTCCAGAAGCACTGGAATCTGCTAAATCCGTGAACTTTCAAAATCAATACGGCTTTAAAATGATATAAGAATCATCTGGTAGTGCGCTGGCACATCAGGCTGGAATCAGGTACTGTTAAGAATTCATTACATCTATAGATACTGCATCAAACGTTGTGCGGCTTGTAAGAACATTCCCTCTGAAGCCGGTTCTATCTGGCTCTCCTAGTCCTCCTAAATTTACGTCATCTCAGAAACAGCTGCACTCTGGCTGCCGGTCCACAGGGAAGGAGAGGGAACGACATCTACTCGACAGCCAGGGAAGGAGGACGGTTCTGGGAAGCTGGATAGAGATGTAATAAGACCACTGAAATTAATCTACCTTTATTTCAACAAGGAACACAGACTGAGACCAAGGTCTCTTTTACAGCTGGGCCCTGCATATACATGTTTACACATACAGTTTAGGTACAATGATTAGGAAACTACACAAGACAAACAAAAAGATCACAGATAACACACAAAAATACAGCAGCAGATTGTTACATTTACACACAGGTTATTCCCCTAACAGCACAAGAACCTGCATTACCCAAAACAGTTACAAGCAATACAAAAAGGTTATTCCCCTAACAGCACAAGAACCTGCATTACCCAAAACAGTTACAAGCAATACAGAAAGGTTATTCCCCTAACAGCACAAGAACCTGCATTACCCAAAACAGTTACAAGCAATACAGAAAGGTTACTCCCCTAACAGCACAAGAACCTGCATTACCCAAAACAGTTACAAGCAATACAGAAAGGTTATTCCCCTAACAGCACAAGAACCTGCATTACCCAAAACAGTTACAAGCAATACAAAAAGGTTATTCCCCTAACAGCACAAGAACCTGCATTACCCAAAACAGTTACAAGCAATACAGAAAGGTTATTCCCCTAACAGCACAAGAACCTGCATTACCCAAAACAGTTACAAGCAATACAAAAAGGTTATTCCCCTAACAGCACAAGAACCTGCATTACCCAAAACAGTTACAAGCAATACAAAAAGGTTATTCCCCTAACAGCACAAGAACCTGCATTACCCAAAACAGTTACAAGCAATACAAAAAGGTTATTCCCCTAACAGAAAAAAAAGGTTATTCCCCTAACAGCACAATAACCTGCATTACCCAAAACAGTTACAAGCAATACAAAAAGGTTATTCCCCTAACAGCACAAGAACCTGCATTACCCAAAACAGTTACAAGCAATACAAAAAGGTTATTCCCCTAACAGAAAAAAAAGGTTATTCCCCTAACAGCACAAGAACCTGCATTACCCAAAACAGTTACAAGCAATACAAAAAGGTTATTCCCCTAACAGAAAAAAAAGGTTATTCCCCTAACAGCACAAGAACCTGCATTACCCAAAACAGTTACAAGCAATACAAAAAGGTTATTCCCCTAACAGAAAAAAAAGGTTATTCCCCTAACAGCACAATAACCTGCATTACCCAAAACAGTTACAAGCAATATAAAAATACAAATCCCCCAATAAATGTTTAAAATGGGCAAGGGGGACAAGAGTCTCAAGTTCAAGTTTAGTCTGCAGGCTATTCCAAAAGCAAGGTGCGTAATAGGAACATACCCAACTCTGTGGAGATCGCAGGGGCCTCAAGTATAATCCATGCTTGAGACCTGGTTGTATTCTAATGTTGATGAGTGATGATAAATAAGAAGGTAGTTTATTCAGAAGTGCTTTATAGACAAATTGCTACTGATATATCAACGCTAGAGGAGAAAGGCTAATCTTAGTGATGAAGCGATAGGGCTAAACACAGGTGCAGGAAACGCAGGTGCAGGAATCTAGAGTTGAGCCACCAGGACAGGTATGTTACAGAGCATTCAGAAAGCATCAGACTTTTCCCAGATTATTTTACTTTGCATCCTTACTCTAAAATGTATTAAATAAATAATGTCCATTAATCTACACACAATATCCCAAAATGACAACGCGAAAACAGGTTGAGAAATGTTTGCAAATTTCTTAGGAATGAAAAAATGAAACACCATATTTACATAAGTATTAAGACCCTTTGCTATGAGACTCAAAATTGAGCTCAGATGCATCCTGTTTCCATTGATCATTGTTGAGATGTTTCTACAACTTGGAGTCCACCTGTTGCATATTCAATTGATTTGACATGATTTGGAAAGGCACACAACTATCTACATAAAAGGTCCAACAGTTGCCAGCGCATTTCAGAGCAAAAACCAAGCCATGAGGTCGAAGGAATTGTCCGGAGAGCTCCGAGACAGAAATGTGTCGAGGCACAAATCTGAGGAAGAAAACCAAAACATTTCTGCAGCATTGAAGGTCCCCAAGAACACAGTGGCCTCCATCATTTTTAAATGGAAGAAGTTTGGAAAAAGCAAGACTCTTCCTAGAGCTGGCTGCCCGGCCAAACTGAGCAATCGCTGGAGAAGGGCCTTGGTCAGGAAGGTGACCAAGAACCCAAATGGTCACTCTGACAGAGCTCCAGAGTTTCTCTGTGGATATGGGAGAACCTTCCAGAAGGACGATGATCTCTGCAGCACTCCACCAATCAGGCCTTTATGGTAGAGTGGTCAGACGGAAGCCACTCCTCAGTAAAACGCACATCACAGCCAGCTTGGAGTTTCCCAAAAGGCACCTAAAGTCTCTCAGACCATGAAAAACAAGATTCTCTGGTCTGATGAAATCAAGATTGAACTCCTCTGCCTTAATGCCAAGCGTCACATTTGGAGGAAACATGGCACCATCCCTACGGTGAAGCATGGTGGTGGTAGATTCATGCTGTGGGGATGTTTTTCAGCGGCAGGGACTGGGAGAACAGTCAGGATTGAGGAAAAGATGAACAAAGCAAAGTACAGAGAGATCTTTGATGAAAACCTTCTCCAGAGCGCTTAGAACCTCAGACTGGAGAGAAGGTTCACCTTCCATCAGGACAACGACCCTAAGCACACAGCCACGACAACGCAGGAGTGGCTTTGGGACAAGTTTCTGAATGTCCTTGAGTGGCCCAGCCAGAGCCCGGACTTTAACGCTCCACATCCAACGAGCTTGAGAGGAACTGTAGAGAAGAATGGGAGAAACTGGGGAGGCATGTAGCCTAGTGGTTAGAGCATTGGGCCAGTAACCGAAAGGTTGCTAGATCGAATTCCCGAGCTGACAAGGTAAAAATCTGTGGTTCTGCCCCTGAACAAGGCAGTTAACCTATTGTTCCTAGGCCGTCATTGTATTTAAGAATTTGTTCTTAACTGACATGCTTAGTTAAATAAAGGTTAAATAAAATACTCCCCAAACACACGTGTGCAAGCTTGTAGTGTCATACCCAAGACGACTTGTTTGTACTCGCTGCCAAAAGGTTCTTCAACAAAGTACTGAGTAAAGTGTGAATACTTATGTAATATTTCAGTTTCACATTTCTAAAAACATGTTTTTGCTTTTTCATTGTGGGGTATTGTGTGTGTAGATAAATGAGGGGAACAAACAATTTAATACATTTCAAAATAACAAAATGTGGAAAAATTCAAAGGGGTCTGAATACTTTCCGAATGAACTCTATATGGACTATTTTGTATGCATGAATGTAGCCAATGTAACTACAGGGTTTTTACACAAAGTAAGGTTCCTGGTTAATATCATAAGATGATACGCTAAGTAAAATAGACTCAGTGAAACAAATAGGCTATACTTTGTCAAACTTGCTTCACCACAGAATTAATGAACATTTACATGTCTCCCACTGAGTACTTACTGACTCATTGTTTGCCTTTTGTATTCAATACATCGGAATTTTAACTATTGACTGAAAGATAAGATGAACGTTTCCATGTTTAATCACAGCTACTGTAGATGCTGTTGCAAAGATGACCTTTCAAATTACATGTTAGTATTCCTCCTCCAGTGATCAGCTTTGTGAAGATGGAAATTGCATTAAAGCCTATGGTCAGTTAGGATCACCACTTTATTTTAAGAATGTGAAATGTCAGAATAATAGTAGAGAGATTTATTTCAGCTTTTATTTCTTTCATCACATTACCTGTGGGTCAGAAGTTTACATACATTCAATTAGTATTTGGTAGCATTGCCTTTGTTTTGTGTAGCCTTCCACGATAAGTTGGGTGATTTTTGGTCCATTCCTCCTGACAGAGAGACAGAGAGACAGGAGAGGAGGGAAGGAGGCAGAGAGACAGGAGAGGAGGGAAGGAGCCCAGAGCGAGACAGGAGAGGAGGGAAGGAGCCCAGAGCGAGACAGGAGAGGAGGGAAGGAGCCCAGAGCGAGACAGGAGAGGAGGGAAGGAGCCCAGAGCGAGACAGGAGAGGAGGGAAGGAGCCCAGAGCGAGACAGGAGAGGAGGGAAGGAGCCCAGAGCGAGACAGGAGAGGAGGGAAGGAGCCCAGAGCGAGACAGGAGAGGAGGGAAGGAGCCCAGAGCGAGACAGGAGAGGAGGGAAGGAGCCCAGAGCGAGACAGGAGAGGAGGGAAGGAGCCCAGAGCGAGACAGGAGAGGAGGGAAGGAGCCCAGAGCGAGACAGGAGAGGAGGGAAGGAGCCCAGAGCGAGACAGGAGAGGAGGGAAGGAGCCCAGAGCGAGACAGGAGAGGAGGGAAGGAGCCCAGAGCGAGACAGGAGAGGAGGGAAGGAGCCCAGAGCGAGACAGGAGAGGAGGGAAGGAGCCCAGAGCGAGACAGGAGAGGAGGGAAGGAGCCCAGAGCGAGACAGGAGAGGAGGGAAGGAGCCCAGAGCGAGACAGGAGAGGAGGGAAGGAGCCCAGAGCGACAGGAGAGGAGGAAGGAGCCCAGAGCGACAGGAGAGGAGGGAAGGAGCCCAGAGCGACAGAGCGGAAGGAGAGGAGGGAAGGAGCACAGAGCGGAAGGAGAGGAGGAAGGAGCACAGAGCGACAGAGAGAAGGGAAGGAGCCCAGAGCGACAGAGAGGAGGGAAGGAGCCCAGAGCGACAGAGAGGAGGGAAGGAGCCCAGAGCGACAGAGAGGAGGGAAGGAGCCCAGAGCGACAGAGAGGAGGGAAGGAGCCCAGAGCGACAGAGAGGAGGGAAGGAGCCCAGAGCGACAGAGAGGAGGGAAGGAGCCCAGAGCGACAGAGAGGAGGGAAGGAGCCCAGAGCGACAGAGAGGAAGGAGAGGAGGGAAGGAGCCCAGCGAAATGGTGAGGAAGACAGAGCGATGACCTCTTCACCTCCCTTCTCCTTCTCGGTCTCTCTTTCTCTCCACTCCCTCTGTCACCATTTCCATGTGTTGAGAGAGTGATTGTTCATGTTTTATCTGTGCCCCTGCAACTGCAGAACAAGCATGAGGAAGTCTATTGCTGGTGGGGTAAGCTTGTCAAAACAAATTGAAATCAAATAAATAAACATCTGGACGTGTATAACATGCCTTTTTACAAAAGAGTTTACATCCTTTAAGGCAAACTTTGTGATTTACTGCTATCTGAATCTACCATCTCTGTTTTGCACTGTTCCTCGCATGGCATATTCCTGCACAGCATGGCTTAAAAAAAATAAGCCTGTGTGAAAACAACAGGGGTACATTAAATGCCATTGTGGCAGCAGTTCGGTTCCTACTGGAAATAAATTGAATCACTGCTAATGCTTACACTAAGAAATACAAAATGAAATTGGGAACATACTGTCAAGTTGGCTTTGTTTGGAAAGGTAGAAGACATGGCATTGCCCTTTACTGTGTAGCAAACTACAGAACACCGAAATCTGGATCAGTATTTGGTGAGTAACATTACATGCTTAACAATAAATGCAACATGCAACAATTTCAAAGATTTTATTGAATTACTGTTCATATAAGGAAATCAGTCAATTTAAATACATTTATTAGGCCCTAATCTATGGATTTCACAGGACTTGGGATACAGATATACCATAAAAGAAAGTGGGGGCGTGGATTAGAATACCAGTCAGTATCTGGTGTGACCACCATTTGCCTCATGCAGCGTGACATCTCCTTCACATAGAGTTGATCAGGCTTTTGATTGTGGCCTGTGGAATGTGGTCCCACTCCTCTTCAATGGCTGTGCAAAGTTGCTGGATATTGGCAGGAACTGGAACATGCTGTCGTACAAGTCAATTCAAAGCATCCCAAACATGCTCAATGGGTGACATGTCTGGTGTGTATGGAGGCTAAGATGAACTTGGACATTTTCAGCTTGCAGAAATTGTGTACAGATCTTTGCGACATCTGTCATGCTGAAATATGAGGTGATGGTGGCGGATGAATGGCGCGGCAATGATCATGGTATCTACGTGTATTCAAATTGTGATCGATAAAATGCAATGGTGTTTGATGTCCATAGCTTATGCTTGCCCATACCATAACCCCACCGCCATTATGGGGCACTCTGTTCACAACGTTGACATCAGCAAACCTCTCGCCCACACAACGCCATATACGTAGTCTGTGTTTGTGAGGCCGGTTGGACATACTGCCAAATTCTCTAAAACAACGTTGGAGGCGGCTTATGGTAAAGAAATGAACATTTAATTATCTGGCAACAGCTCTGGTGGACATTCCTGCAGTCAGCATGCCAAATGCACACTCCCTCAAAACTTGAGACGTGTGGCGTGGCCTTTTATTATCCCCAGCACAAGGTGCACCTCTGTAATGACCATGCTGTTTAATAAGCT
Organism: Oncorhynchus mykiss; assembly: GCF_013265735.2. Lineage (NCBI taxonomy): Eukaryota > Metazoa > Chordata > Actinopteri > Salmoniformes > Salmonidae > Oncorhynchus > Oncorhynchus mykiss. The sequence goes on along the minus strand of NC_048589.1, from coordinate 25,241,585 downwards.
TCTTGATATGCCACAACTGTCAGGTGGATGGATAATCTTGGAAAAGGACAAATGCTCACTAACTGGGAGGTAATACATTTGTGCACAGAATTTGAGAGAAGATAAGCTTTTTGTGTGTATGGAACATTTCTGTGATCTTTTATTTCAGCTCATGAAACATGGGACCAACACTACATGTTGCATTAATATTTTTGTTCAGTGTATATTCTCTCCTCAGGGTTTTGGAAAACCACAAACCTATTAAAACGCATTTGGGTAAAAATACCCCACTCATATTTTCTGCATCTGCAGCCTCTTTTCCAATAAGGCCCATCAGATGCTGAGTCCCTGGAGAACATCCTCCATTCCCCAGTCTTCCTCCTATCCGGTCCACGCCTGGACTTACCCTACAGGTTTCCAGCAATAGCCACAGACCAAGGAGGGCGTTAACTTAGGTGTTTCCCAACATACAGTACCAGTCAAAGTTTGGACACACCTACTCATTCCAGGGTTTTTATTTTTTACATTGTAGAATAATATTGAAGACGTCAAAACTATTAGATAATACATATGGAATCATGTAGTAACCAACAACAAAAAAAAGTGTTAAACAACTCAAAATATATTTTAAATTCTTCAAAGTAGCCAGCCTTTGCCTTGACAAATTTTGCACACTCTTGGCATTCTCTCAACCAGCAGGTTTACCTTTTGTGGAATTTTTTTCCTTCTTAATGTGTTTGCGCCAATCAGTTGTGTTGTGACAAGGTAGGGGTGGTATACAGAAGATAGCCCTATTTGGTAAAAGACCAAGTCCATATTATGGCAAGAACAGCTCAAATAAGCAAAGCGAAATGACAGTCCATTTTTTTAAGACATGAAGGTCAGTCAATATGGAACATTTCAAGAACTTCGAAGGTTTCTTCAAGTGCAGTTGCAAAAACCATCAAGCACTATGATGAAACTGGCTCTCATGAGGACCGCCACAGGAAAGGAAGACCCAGTTACTTCTGCTGCAGAGGATCATTTCATTAGAGTCAACTGCACCTCAGATTGCAGCCCAAATAAATGCTTCACAGAATTCAAGTAACAGACATCTCAACCTCAACTGATCAGAGGAGACGGCATAAATCAGGCCTTCATGGTCGAATTGCTGCAAAGGAACCATTACTAAAGGAAACCAAGAAGAAGAGACTTGCTTGGGCCAAAAAACACAAGCAATGGACATTAGACTGGTGGAAATTGTCCTTTGGTCTGATGGGTCCAAACTGGTGAGGCCCCAAAAGGTGACTAGTTTGTTGTTGCTAATTTCTAGTGCCTTTTAGGCTGTGTCCCTTCTTGAAATGCAGGTTTTAACTCTTTACTAATTAAACAAATAATATGTTCTACATGATCAGTCTCTGTGTGTAAAATAAAAACTAATAGCTAAACATTTTAAGGAAAGCAATCAATGTTATTTGTTGCCTAGACTTTACTGCAAATGACACTCGAGTTCACAGAGTAAACTATACACTAATAATGCAGTTGGCCATGACAGCCTTTATAATAGAACGCTTGTGACCACACACACACTTAGATGATAATGCCAGAGAAACCGGTGTTTGGAGGATATAGACACGGGTGTTAGGCCCGAGACGCCTATTGACACGGGTGTTAGGCCCGAGATGCCTATTGACACGGGTGTTAGGCCCGAGATGCCTATTGACACGGGTGTTAGGCCCGAGGGTTACCAACATACTCAAATAATGATTGACATATTTTCATTAACATTATTATTTTTATTTTTTTTTGAATTTTACCCCTTTTTCTCCCAAATTCCGTGGTATCCAATTATTTAGTAGCTACTATCTTGTCTCATCGCTACAACTCCCGTACGGGCTCGGGAGAGACGAAGGTTGAAAGTCATGCATCCTCCGATACACAACCCAACCAAGCCGCACTGCTTCTTAACACAGCACGCACCCAACCCGGAAGCCAGCCGCACCAATGCGCCGGAGGAAACACCGTGCACCTGGCCACCTTGGTTAGCGCACACTGTGCCCAGCCTGCCACAGGAGTCGCTGGTGCGCGATGAGACAAGGACACCCCTACCGACCAAGCCCTCCCTAACCCGGGCGACGCTAGGCCACGGACCTCCCGGTCGCGGCCGGTTACGACAGAGCCTGGGCGCGAACCCAGGAACTCTGATGGCACAGCTGGCGCTGCAGTACAGCGCCCTTAACCACTGCGCCACCCGGGAGGCCATTAACATAATTTTTATGAATTTAAAATCATACCATGTCATCCTTCCACAAGATATAGTCCCAACACAAATCTAGGCTTGCTACCCAAGCTGGCTGATCGTTCAATCTATTGGTTTTGTTGACAGAGACGCAACAAAGTCGTTCAGTCTTTTTGTTCTGTATCTATGGATGCGACCCAGTCATTTGTTCTAATTGTTCCATTGCCATACAGGCTGGCAAAGTTCTTATCCCTTGTTTGCTAGCTAGCCAACTCACAACAAACAGTACAACAGCAAAGTAGCTGCAAAGTAGCTGCATTTGCATAAGCTGTTTTCTAGAGACATTTATTTGGACACATCAATAACAATGAGCTAATAAGGCACGATTTTGCCTGGCATAGAAAATGTGCTCACTTATCAGGACACTGCTGTTCAGAGGAGATCAAGTTTATAAACTGCTTGGCTGGGCTGATGAGACAGTGGATTGTGGAATCAGATGGAACAGAGTAAATAACAAAAAAAATTGCCCGGTTTTAACCAAATCAGCATTCTGGAATAGACCCACCCATTGTTTAAATCAAATTAAACTGCTTGGTTCAAGTGCTGGTTGGCTGACAGCCATGGTATATCAGACTGTATACCATTGTACGACAAAACATGTATTTTAACTGTAATTACATTGGTAGCCAGCCTATAATAGCAATAAGGCACCTCGGGGGCTTGTGATATATGGACAATATACCATGGCTAAGGGCTGTGACCAGACACTACTAGTTGCGTAGCACATAAGAACTGCCCTTAGCCTGGTAAATTGGCTAAATAACACACGGCTAAATACCACTCGGGCCTTATTGCTTAAATATAGCACTTGGGGAAAAAACATCTTAACCTGTTGGATCTCTAGGGGCGCTATTTCATTTTTGGATAAAAAACGTTCCCGTTTTAAGCGCGATATTTTGTCACGAAAAGATGCTCGACTATGCATATTCTTGACATTTTTTGAAAGAAAACACTCTGAAGTTTCAGAATCTGCAAAGATATTGTCTGTAAGTGCCCCAGAACTCATTCTACAGGCGAAACCAAGATGATGCGTCAACCAGCTGAATTTCTGAAGCTCTGTTTTCCATTCTCTCCTTATATGGCTGTGATTGCGCAAGGAATGAGCCTACACTTTCTGTCGTTCCCCCAAGGTCTTAGCAGCATTGTGACGTATTTGTAAGATTGACCATAAGAGACTACATTTTCCAAGTGTCCGCCTGGTGTCCTGCGTGGAATTCGGTGCGCAATTGCCAGCTGCTTGTACTTTTCCATTTGATATAGGGGAGAAACCATGCGTCCAAGAACGATATATCAATGAAGAGATATGTGAAAAACACCTTGATGATTGATTCTAAACAACGTTTGCCATGTTTTCAGTCGATATTATGGAGTTAATTTGGAAAAAAGTTCGCGTTTTGAGGACTGAATTTTCGGGTTTTTTTGGTAGCCAAATGTGATGTATAAAACGGAGCTATTTCTAATACACAAAGAATCTTTTTGGAAAAACTGAACATCTGCTATCTAACTGAGAGTATCCTCATTGAAAACATCAGAAGTTCTTCAAAGGTAAATTATTTTATTTGAAGGCTTTTATGTTTTTGTTGAAATGTTGCGTGCTGGATGCTAACGCTAATGCTAACGCTAAATGCTACGCTAGCTAGCTACTTTTACACAGATTATTGTTTTCCTATGGTTGAGAAGCATATTTTGAAAATCTGAGATGACAGTGTTGTTTACAAAAGGCTAAGCTTGAGAGATGGCATATTTATTTCATTTCATTTGCGATTTTCATGAATAGTTAACGTTGCGTTATGGTAATGAGCTTGAGGCTGTAGTCACGATACCGGATCCGGGTTTGGGAGATCAGAGAGGTTAAAGTAGAAATAAAATGAAACAAACAGGCATTCTATTTTGCTCTATTGTAGTGGCTACGGTTATAGTGCCCACTATAGTAGACATAGTTAAAGTGCACAAGTTTACATGTGTGCAAAAGTAACGTTCACTGAGTAATAAAGTAAATAATCCCCCTCACTCCCACAAAAGTGTTACAGTACAGTGGGGCAAAAAAGTATTTAGGTCAGCCACCAATTGTGCAAGTTCTCCCACTTAAAAATATGAGGCCTGTAATTTTCATCATAGGTACACTTCAACTATGACAGACAAAATGAGAAGGAAAAAAATCCAGAAAATCACATTGTAGGATTTTTAATGAATTTATTTGCAAATTATGGTGGAAAATAAGTATAAGATAAGTATAAATAAGCAATGGACATTAGACCGGTGGAAATCTGTCCTGATGAATCCAAATTTGAGATTTTTGGTTCCAACATCCATGTCTTTGTGAGAAACAGAGTAGGTGAACAAATTCTCTGCATGTGTGGTCCCCACAGTTAAGCATTGAGTACGAGGTGTGATGGTGTGGGGATGCTTTGCTGGTGACACTGTCTGTGATTGATTTAGAATTCAAGGCACACTTAACAAGGATGGCTACCACAGCATTCTGCAGCTACAGTGCCTTGCGAAAGTATTCGGCCCCCTTGAACTTTGCGACCTTTTGCCTCATTTCAGGCTTCAAACATAAAGATATAAAACTGTTTTTTTTTTTGAAGAATCAACAACAAGTGGGACACAATCATGAAGTGGAACGACATTTATTGGATATTTCAAACTTTTTTAACAAATCAAAAACTGAAAAATTGGGCGTGCAAAATTATTCAGCCCCTTTACTTTCAGTGCAGCAAACTCTCTCCAGAAGTTCAATGAGGATCTCTGAATGATCCAATGTTGACCTAAATGACTAATGATGATAAATACAATCCACCTGTGTGTAATCAAGTCTCCGTATAAATGCACCTGCACTGTGATAGTCTCAGAGGTCTGTTAAAAGCGCAAAGAGCATCATGAAGAACAAGGAACACACCAGGCAGGTCCGAGATACTGTTGTGAAGAAGTTTAAAGCCGGATTTGGATACAAAAAGATTTCCCAAGCTTTAAACATCCCAAGGAGCACTGTGCAAGCGATAATATTGAAATGGAAGGAGCATCAGACCACTGCAAATCTACCAAGACCTGGCCGTCCCTCTAAACTTTCATCTCATACAAGGAGAAGACTGATCAGAGATGCAGCCAAGAGGCCCATGATCACTCTGGATGAACTGCAGAGATCTACAGCTGAGGTGGGAGACTCTGTCCATAGGACAACAATCAGTCGTATATTGCACAAATCTGGCCTTTACTGAAGAGTGGCAAGAAGAAAGCCATTTCTTAAAGATATCCATAAAAAGTGTAGTTTAAAGTTTGCCACAAGCCACCTGGGAGACACACCAAACATGTGGAAGAAGGTGCTCTGGTCAGATGAAACCAAAATTGAACTTTTTGGCAACAATGCAAAACGTTATGTTTGGCGTAAAAGCAACACAGCTGAACACACCATCCCCACTGTCAAACATGGTGGTGGCAGCATCATGGTTTGGGCCTGCTTTTCTTCAGCAGGGAAAGGGAAGATGGTTAAAATTGATGGGAAGATGGATGGAGCCAAATACAGGACCATTCTGGAAGAAAACCTGATGGAGTCTGCAAAAGACCATTCTGGAAGAAAACCTGATGGAGTCTGCAAAAGACCTGAGACTGGGACGGAGATTTGTATTCCAACAAGACAATGATCCAAAACATAAAGCAAAATCTACAATGGAATGGTTAAAAAATAAACATATCCAGGTATTAGAATGGCCAAGTCAAAGTCCAGACCTGAATCCAATCGAGAATCTGTGGAAAGAACTGAAAACTGCTGTTCACAAATGCTCTCCATCCAACCTCACTGAGCTCGAGCTGTTTTGCAAGGAGGAATGGGAAAACATTTCAGTCTCTCGATGTGCAAAACTGATAGAGACATACCCCAAGCGACTTACAGCTGTAATCGCAGCAAAAGGTGGCGCTACAAAGTATTAACTTAAGGGGGCTGAATAATTTTGCACGCCCAATTTTTCAGTTTTTGATTTGTTAAAAAAGTTTGAAATATCCAATAAATGTCGTTCCACTTCATGATTGTGTCCCACTTGTTGTTGATTCTTCACAAAAAAATACAGTTTTATATCTTTATGTTTGAAGCCTGAAATGTGGCAAAAGGTCGCAAAGTTCAAGGGGGCCGAATACTTTCGCAAGGCACTGTATATGCCATCCGATCTGGTTTGCGCTTAGTGGGACTCATTTGTTTTTCCAACAGGACAATTATCCAACACACATCTCCAGGCTGTGTAAGGGCTATTTGATCAACGAGAGTGATGGAGTGCTTCATCAGATGACCTTGACTACACAGTGACCGACCTCAACCCAATTGAGATGGTTTGGGATGAGTTGGACCGCAGAGTGAAGGAAAAGCAGCCAACAAGTCAGCATATGGGAACTCCTTCATGACTATTGGAAAAGCCTTCCACATGAAGCTGGTTGAGGCAATGCCAAGAGTGTGCAAAGTTGTCATCAAGGCAAAGGGTGGCTACATTGAAGGATCTAAATTATATTTGGATTTGTTTAATAGCTTTTTGGCAAGTACAAGATTCCATATGTGTTATTTCATAATGTTGATGTCTTCACTATTATTCTACAATGTAGAAAACAGTAAACAATTTTGAGAAACCCTTGAATTAGTAGGTGTGTCAAAAATTCATGAGTGTGATTGAATGGGTAAGCGTGTAATTCACTCTGGGGATACCAGGGTGAACTCTATGGGATGGTCACTAAACACACCAGTCTAATGAATGGACCGAACGCAATCCTAGTATCATTCCAGTCCTTATTCATAGTGCATGGCTGCTGTGGTGGATTTTAAAGACCAAATCAAGGGTAGCGAAACTTCAAGCAAGACATTGGTTTTATTGGCTTATTTTGAGTAACCAATAGTACAAGTCACTATGATCGCTACATTCTACAACAGGAAGATAAATAAGAATTTGTATGCACACGATTAAGTTGCTTTGGATAAAAGCATCTGCTAAATGGCATATATTATAATATTTATTAATCATCATTATGCTGTTAATGAAATAGAAAATCCAGTCGAAAGTTGACTGTTCTTCAATATTTGGCCAGATAATAAACAGCGAGTAGCAGCAGTGTACAAAACAAATCAGTGGTGTCAATGTAAATAGTCCAGTGGCCATTTGATCACTTGTTCAGCAGTCTTGTGGCTTGGGGGTAGAAGCTGTTTAGAAGCCTTGTGGACCTAGACTTGGCGCTCCGCTACTGCTTCCCGTGCGGTAGCAGAGAAAACAGTCTGACTTGAGTGACAGCCATTGAAAACAGTGGTAGGTTGAAATTATGTTTTTGGGGGGGATGGTTCGTCCTCGGGATTTCACCTGCCATATCAGTTCTGTTATACTCACAGACATAATTGTAACAGTTTTAGAAACTTTAGAGTGTTTTTTATCCAAATCAACCAATTGTATGCATATCCTAGCTTCTGGGCCTGAGTAACAGGCATAAAAAAATGAGACCACTTTTGAGGTAGTTAATCCTTTAACTCCAGTGTGCATCTAGCAAGATGCTGTTATTTAGCAGTGTTTTTGTAGCACACATGGTAGGATTTCCTAAACAAATACACTGGATTGATGCAAACAATTCTGATATTATTCTGCCAGGTAAGCATAGGCTACTTTGTAGTTAACATTTAATTGAGAAGGTTTTGTAAAAAGTCTCTCCATCTACCAGAAGACTAAGACTTTTCATGGGCATCATCGCTAACGGCTACACAAAGTGATAGACACTCGAACCGCACATTCACAGACGGGGAAAGTTTGTTGCCTCTTCCGAAAGATGCAGGAAATACGAATCACTGATGCATTCGGTTCCTGTTTTATGATAAACTTGGGCAGATTAATAAAATAAACAAATATTCTCTACTAGGTTCAATACATTTCTGAATATTGTTGAAGTCCGTTTTAATGTTTGGATTCGGTGATTCCATCCACTTTCTCCACACTGTGGATTTTAGACCCCTACACATACCTCAGTCCAATACCACACACCTGAGCCTTTCAACCTTTCATCTTTCCAGCTCCACCCGCTTTGTGTGTGTGTGTGGGTGTCTGTGTGAGTGTCTGTGTGCGTGCGTGCATGTATGTGTACTATATAGTGACACTTGCTAAGAAAGAAGAGGAGGACAACGATGGGTGACATGGATCCTGTCACTTTTCACCTTCCTTCCCTCCCTCCCTCCTTGAGGATTATCCATATATCAGTATCATCCTCCCACCCAGGTCTCTTAACTAAAGCTCCCTGCATGACAGAGGGATTGAGAAGGATAGGGCCTGAGAGGAGCTGCATGATCTACAGCCAGGCTGGTTAATTACAGCCAGGCTGGTTAATTACAGCTGGGTCTGGTGCATACAAATCTAACTAATGTCCCAATTACTGGCATTGACGCACAAACATGAACACACAGGCAGACACATACATAGTTCTACACAGACAGCCATGCCCACAGAGACACATTCACAGACACAGTCACCCACCCATCCACCCACCCACAACAGTAAACAGTCTCACATAGAGGGCTTAGTTTGTAATATATTGCTTTGCCTCCTGCTGATGTGGCTGAGGGAGTAGAGTGGGCTGCATTATATTTCTATCGTCTCTGTAAATACTGAAAGTACAGCATGAATCCTCAGTCTCTGCATCATCAGCCTTGAGAGAAGAATAAGAAACATTTCACAAAACCAACACCAGACACCCACACCTGACGTCCACAAACCTGCATCTGTCAATACATTGAGAACACCAACATTTTCAAATGAGCCAACTTGGAAATATTAGGCTTGGCGGTTTACCATATATACATTATACCGGAGTATTTAGAAAAAGCCACAGTAGGGTTTTTCCAAGAAAAAGCCACAGTAGGGTTTTTCCAATACTGTCAATATTGTTGAAAATATTCCTTTTAAGTTTTTTTTTGTAGACATTTGAATAATTGTAGCTACTTTAAGTAAATACCTGCAGTCAAATTATATAATACGTTAGGAAATAAAGAACATTGCATTCTTAATTTCAACGGTCACATTATTAGGACGCTTAAGGTAGTGCCAAGTCATGTGTCACGTGGTGTTTGTGTACAAGCACACAACGATGAGAGACCGGAGCCTTGTGAGTCACTCACTGTTGTGCAGCATGTGCCAGGTGATCTACAGTATGGAACTCACAACTAATTCAAAAGAGAATTCAGAGAATACCCACCTGGATCAAGAGCCTTGCTGACTAATATTTGTTTTGTGCGTGCAGAAAACTGTGAGTGTCATTTTTGAGTGTCATAAATCCATTCATGTTTGAATGGACGTCGTCAATTGTAATATAAGTAAGCTCCCATGACCCACGCACTAGTTCCGCTTCTGGCTACTTGGTAACATTTTGTACCCAAGTATTCCAAAACAGAGAACTAGAGCGGTGTCCATCTTGCCTAGGGTCATTGGAAGTAGTAGTACACCATGTTCAGTGGTCAGAAAGAGTGAAGTACAGGAGAGCCCTCTGGGAACACTGATCCTAGGTCAGTATGGTGGCCATGTCAACACAGCAGCCTTACTGTAGCAAAGATTTTTCTCTATTGCTTATTGTGTTAGTGTCTATAATAAACTCTCCGTATTGCCATGGCCATCCCCATCCTTGGGGACTTCCCCCACACAGAAGTGTACAAATTACACACACACACACACACACACACACACACACACACACGGCAAAAAGAGAAGTAAGGCAAAGCTGGCTAGCTTCAAGGGCATCCTTGGGCAATATCAAACCCCCACCCCACACACAACTTACCCAGCATATTGCTGGCTGACTTCATGGGCGCAACATACTCAAACTACTGTCGCTCCATGCCTTTTGCCTTTTCTCAACAACCCCCACGCAACGCAAATCCGAGTCAAAGGCTCTGCTACTAGGCAGAACAGTGTAGAGTTATAGCACAGTAGGTAGTGAAGCTCCTACAGGCAAATAAGCCATATAGAGGGACAGCATCTGTGACGCTCCACAAAGCACAATCCTGACAAGACGTAGTAGTAGACCTACTTAGTGCCTTCGGAAGTATTCAGAACCCTTGACCTTTTCCACATTGTCATGTTACAGCCTTATTCTAAAATGGATTTTTAAAAATCCTCGGCAAACTACACAAAATACCTCACAATGACAAAGAGAACAGGTTCAGAAATTTGTATGTATTAAAAAATAAAAAACAGATACCTTATTTACATAAGTATTCAGACTTTAGGTCGACCGATTAAAATCGGAATGGCCGATTAATTAGGACCGATTTCAAGTTTTGGGCGCCGATTTGCTGATTTTTGTTTTTTGTTTTACACCTTTATTTAATCTTTATTTATCTAGGCAAGTCAGTTAAGAACACATTGTTATTTTCAATGACGGCCTAGGAACAGTGGGTTAACTGCCTGTTCAGGGGCAGAACGACAGATTTGTACCTTGTTCTTAACTGACTTGGCTAGTTAAATAAAGGTTAAAAAAAAAAGCATTGCGCTGTTTATGACTTCAAGCCTATCAACTCCCGAGATGAGGCTCGTGTAACCGAAGTGAAATGGCTGGCTAGTTAGCGCGCGCTAATTGTTGAGGTGTTCCTGGTTCGAGCACAGCGAGGAGAGGGAAGGAAGCTATACTGTTACTGGCAATACTAAAGTGCCTATAAGAACATCCAATAGTCAAAGGTTAATGAAATACAAATGGTATAGAGGGAAATAGTCCTATAATTCCTACAACCTAAAACTTCTTACCTGGGAATATTGAAGACTCATGTTAAAAGGAACCACCAGCTTTCATATGTTCTCATGTTCTGAGCAAGGAACTGAAACGTTTGCTTTCTTACATGGCACATATTTTACATGGAACATATTGCACTTTTACTTTCTTCTCTAACACTTTGTTTTTGCATTATTTAAACCAAATTGAACATGTTTCATTATTTACTTGAAGCTAAATTGATTTTATTGATATTTCATAGTAAGTTAAAATAAATGTTCATTCATTATTGTTGTAATTGTCATTATTACAAATAAAATCGGCTGATTAATCGGTATAGGCTTTTATGGTCCTCCAATAATCGGTATCTGCGTTGAAAAATCATAATCGGTCGACCTCTAATTCAGACCCTTTGCTATGAGACTCGAAATTGAGCTCAGGTGCTTGTTTCCATTGATTAACCTTGGAGTCCACCTGTGGTAAATTCAATTGTTTGGACATGATTTTCAAAAAGGCACACACACCTGTCTATATAAAAAGGTTCCACAGTTGACAGTACATGTCAGAGAAAAAAACCAAGCCATGAGGTCGAAGGACTTGTCCGGAGAGCTCCGAGACAGGACTGTGTCGAGGCACAGATCTACCAAAAAACATTTCTGCAGCATTGAAGGTTCCCAAGAACACAGTGGCCTCCGTCATTCTTAAATGGAAGAAGTTTGGAACCACCTAGACTATGCCTAGAGCTGGCTGCCCAGCCAAACTGAGCAATCGTGGGAGAAGCGCCTTGGTCAGGGAGGTGACCAATAATTTGATGGTCACTCTGACAGAGCTCCAGAGTTTCTCTGTGGAGATGGGAGAACCTTCCAGAATGAGACATGAACCTGATCGAACATCTCTGGAGAGACCTGAAAACAGCTGTGCAGCAAACACTCCCATCCAACCTGACAGAGCTTGAGAAGATCTGCAGAGAAGAATGTGAGAAACTCCCCAAATACAGGTGTGCCAAGCTTGTAGCGTCATACCCAAGAAGACTTGATGCTTTAATCACTGCCAAAGATGCTTCAACAAAGTACTAATGGTCTGAATACTTATGTAAATTAGATTTCCATTTATTATAATTTTATTATAAAATAGCAAAAATGTATAAAACCTGTTTTTGCTTTGTCATTATGGGTATTGTGTGTAGATTGATGAGGGGGGTGGGGGACAATTTAATACAGTTTAGAATAAGGCTGTAATGTAACGTGGAAAAAGTCAAGGGGTCTGAATACTGAATATTTACTGCCATGAGTCTTTCTGGGTAAGTCTCTAAGAGCTTTGCAGACCCGGATTGCACAATATTTGCCCATTACTATTTTAAAAATTATTCAAGTTTTGTCAAGTTGGTTGTTGATCATTGCTAGACAACCATTTTCAAGTCTTGCAATAGATTTTCAAGCAGATTTAAGTCAAAACTGTTACTCTGCCATTCAGGAAAATTCACTGTCTTCTTGGTAAGCAACTCCAGTGTAGATTTTGCCTTTTGTTTTAGGTTATTGTCCTGCTGAAAGGTGAATTCATCTCCCAGTGTCTGGTGGAAAGCAGACAACCACGTTTTCCTCTAGGATTTTGCCTGTGCTTAGCTCCATTCCCTTTATCCTGAAAAACTCCCCAGTCCTTAAAACCTGTTATGGCAAGGAGTTCCCCTTAGGGAACTCCACCACCCAATTAGCTGCATTTGCTATCACTTTCAGCTCACGTGCCCAAAACTGACTGCTGGTCCAGGACAACTCGCACGAAAACTTCAAAAAGATATATTCCAGGTCGAATAAATTGTAAGTAGAGAATCAATCTTCAGGATGTTATCATATATATCCAATAACGTTCCAACCGGATCATACATTTTCAGTTGCAGCCAAATGGAACAGCGGTAGCACCCACAGAGAAATGCGCCACAGGAAAATGGCATTTGTCGGGACACTGACTATTTCCCCTCCCATTCGGTCAAAGTTCACAGCAAATACTCCATTCCACTTTCTACTGAATGAAGACATCTAGTGGACGGCGTAGGAAGTGCTACCAGATCCATATCTTGTTGAGAAAGGAGGGGGCGATGACGTCAAAGTTGCCCCACATTCAGAATTTCACTTCTTGTTTGGATAACTGCCCTATGAGTTCTGTTATACTCACAGACATAATTTAAACAGTTTTAGAAACTTCAGTGTTTTCTATCCAATATTAATAATAATATGCATATATTAGCAATCTAGGACAGAGTAGGATGCAGTTCACTATGGGCACGCAATTCATCCAAAGTGAAAATACTGCCCCCTATCCTCAACAAGTTTTAACAACGGCAAGCATACCCGTAACATGATGCAGCCACCACTGTGCTTGACAATATGGAGAGAGGTACTCAATAATGTGTTGTATCGGATTTGCCCCAAACATAACTCTTTGTATTCAGGACAAAAAGTGCATTGCTTTGCCACATTTATTGCAGTATTACTTTAGTGCATTGTTGCAAACAGAATGCATGTTTAGGAATATTTGTATTCTGTACAGGCTTCCTTCTTTTCACTCTGTCAATTAGGTTAGTATTGTGGAGTAACTACAATGTTGTTGATCCATCTTTATTTTCTCCTATCACAGCCATTAAACTCACCATTGGCCTCATGGTGAAATCCCAAAGCGGTTTTCTTCACTCCGGCAATTGAGTTAGGAAGGACGCCTGTATCTTTGTAGTGACTGGGTATATTTATACACTATCCAAAGTGTAATTAATAACTTCATCATGCTGAAAGGGATATTCAATGTCAATGTTTTTTTTTTTTTAAACATCTACCCTTCTTTGTTAGGCATTGGAAAACTTCCCTGGTCGTTGTGGTTGAATCGGGGTTTCAAATTCACTGATCGACTGAGGGACCTTACAGATTGTATGTGTGGGGTACAGAGATGAGGTAGTCATTCAAAAATCATGTTAACCACTATTATTGCACGCAGAGTGAGTCCATGCAACTTTTTATGTGACTTCTTAAGCATTACTCCTGAACCTATTTAGGCTTGCCATAACAAATGGGTTGAACATTTATACTCAAGACATTTCATATTTAATTAATTGTAAAATTGCCCACCGACATTATGGTATGGTATTGTGTGTAGGCCTGTGACAAAAGAAAATCTAAATTTAATCCATTTTAAGTTCAGGCTGTAACACAAAAAGTGTAAAAAAGTAAACGGGTGTGAATACCTTCTGAAGGCACTGTTGGTTGTTACAGTGAAAGTAAATGAATGAATGATACAGAAGATAGCAAGCATCCATGCCCACAACGACATCGTCTCTAGAGGAGAGCAGAAGACGCTACAGTACCTCAGATTGGTTATGTGTTATGTAAAATGTAAATGAAGACAGGGAATCAAGTGTATTCAGATTAGTTTCTTCCCAGTGCTCACTTGGGGCCTATTCCCACAACGAGATATGAAGGAGAGACTGGGGAGAGATGTGGTAAAAAAAAGTACAGTAGGCCTACATTACAATAAACCAGGCTTTATTCTGTTATCAATATCATACAAAACATTACGTGGTAAAAGCAAATAAAGTATAAGTGAATTCATTGTGACGATCTGTTTTATATGGAAGACCATACCCACCACCCAAAATGTTTTATTAAATAAAATGCCTCATGATTTGTCAATGTGCACAATTAGTCTGTGCTTCAGTCTGATCAACTGTAGCCTACTGATAACAACCACAGATGCAGGTAGCCAAGAGAAGCCTATGTACTCTGATCCCATTTGGGCCTGGCCAGGGGAAACGTAATGTTTTTAAAACCTAAACCTGGGTTTCCCAACCCTCTCCTTGGACCCACCCCCAGACGTTTCACATTTTAGTTTTAACCCTAAAACTGGCACACCTGATTCAGTTAGTAAAAGGCTTGATGATAAGTGAACTAAAATAATCACGTCTAGGGGGCCTGAGGAGAGGGTTAAGAAACCCCGGTAACCTTTGCATTTATAACCTAAAATTTGTGCGACAGCGGGTCCTCCATTGGTCAACCTTGAACTTGAAACATTGTATCAACTGGGACCCCCACAGCTAGATGGCAAACTTGCAACATTGTATTAACTATTCTGAGTTTCCTGTGAAAGTGAGCTCAGGACAGACAACTGTATTTGTGCAAGGGATACGAAGTAATCAGGTATTTTATGATGTTTCCACTGGATCAGAGCATAACATGTTTTCCTTTCACATCAAGGCGTGTGGTTTTCAAAAATGGAGAGAGCTGGAAAGATTTCAAATAAATTAAGGAACCATTATCATTCTCGATGGATGTGTGAACTTGTTCACTTGCTGTTTGAGGTGAAGAAAAAACACACTTTGAGAAGCTCCACAGCTCATTAGTGGCAAGTTCAGGAGCGTAATGGCAGAATCTACAAAGGCCAATGAATCAATCAACACAATAGTGATGACATAGTGTATGAGTGTCTTTTTAAATTACAGACGCAAAGGCCTACATGATGCAACCCAGTATACAGCTAGCTCAGCCCTGTTCGTTTTTGTCCAATTACAGTTGTCTGTCTAAAGGGGTTTTAATATTTTCATCCTCCCTAGGGCCAGGTTTTTTTTCTAGGGGGGGGTAGGGAATCTGTTCCAAAGTATTCCCACAAATAAAATAAAAAAGAGACGTGATTGTGTCAAACTCTTTTTGGGCTTAGTTGTGGTCAATTTTCAGTGTGAAAATTATTATAATTATGTTACGGCCCAACATCTGCTCAAAAATCAGCCCACGACTGAATCTAGTTGCCTACCTCTGCTTTAGCTTGTTCTCCATCTTCTTTTTCCATTGTGAACTAACATATTTTCAGCACTTTTATTTCCATCAATGTACAAAACTAATTTACTCATGCTCACTTGTCTCTCTTCAGCAAACATATAGTGAGCAATATGTTTGGAACATCAAATTGCAATAAAATCACAGTATCGAATCTCCATACATATTGGCACCTAGGTATCGTGATAACGAATCGTGTGGTTCCTGGCAATTGCTAGCCCTAGCAGGCATGCACACACAAAATCAATACCTTTAGGGATTCTATTACAGATCAATTTCTACATGCAAGAGATGCAAATCTAGTCTAGTGGTGAATACTGATAAAAATCACACTTGTTCAAAACCTTCCTCACATAAAACCAATGTACAATATTGGATCATAAACACATCAATATAAACAAACCACTTCAGTCCAGTACATGGTCTGTCACAGCATATCGCTGCTTGATGAAAGCCATTCACTTGAAGCTAGAAGAATAAGGTGATTTATGGATTTCAATTATGCCAGGTAGAATGAACTGTTGGCACGTACACCACTCTGAAGAAACTTAAACCAGCAGGGTAGTTCTGGTCTTCAAGGTTGTGTGTAACTGATACATTAATTCCTACACTGCACATATTAAATGAGTTGAGAGCTTGAGATGGCATGATTTGCTGCCAAATAATGGTTAAATAGGATTGCAGAATGGGTTAAAGTGCCACTCAGCAGCCAAGGGAAAGTGGTCTGTACCCGTTATTCTCAGTGTCTCCTAAATTAGAATGCATAACTGATTGAGTTAGAGTGCAATACTTCAGAGGATAAACACATATTTTATTAACAATTTAAAACCCAATTTCAGTTTTTTTTAAATTATTAAATTCCAAAGCAAATGTAATCCATGTAAATGGCTTTGACACTAAACCAAGCCTTAAATTGGTTTAATGTGCCACTATATTGGCTCAGCAACACTAAACAGGCTCTTCAGAGAGCGAATTACAGTGGCAAGAAATGTATGTGAACCCTTTGGAATTACCTGGATTTCTGCATAAATTGGTCATCAAGTTTGATCTGATCTTCATCTAAGTCACAACAATAGACAGACATTGTGTGCTTAAACTAATAACACACAAATTATTGTATTTTTCTTGTCTATATTGAATACATCATTTAAACATTCACAGTGTAAGTTGGGAAAAGTATGTGAACCCCTAGGCTAATGACTTCTCCAAAAGCTAATTGGAGTCAGGAGTCAGCTAACCTGGAGTCCAATTAATGAGACGAGATTGGAGATGTTGGTTAGAGCCCTATAAAAACAAATAAAAATTCCCAAAATTTGAGTTTGCTATTCACAAGAAGCATTGCCTGATGTGAACCATACCTCGAAAAAAGGAGATCTCTAAAAGCCTTGATGTTCATCAGTCCACAGTAAGACAAATTGTCAATAAATGGAGAAAGTTCAGCACTGTTTTTGCTCTCCCTAGGAGTGGCTGACCTGCAAAGAGGACTGCAAGAGCACAGCGCAGAATGCTCAATAAGGTTAAGAAGAATACTAGAGTGTCAACTAGAGGTCGACCGATCAATCAGAATGGCCGATTAATTTTTCAAAACAATCGGAAATGGCTATTTTTGGGCGGCAATTTTTTAATACCTTTATTTAACTAGGCAAGTCATTTAAGAACACATACTTATTTTCAATGATGGACTAGGAACGGTGTTTGCCAGCAGCTCTTCGCAAGCACAGCGCTATTTATGACTTCAAGCCTATCAGCCTAATGGCTGGTGTAACCGATGTGAAATGGCTAGCTAGTTGGCTAGTTAGCTGGGTGTGCGATAATAGCATTTCAAACGTCACTCGCTCTGAGACTTGGAGTAGTTATTCCCCTTGCTCTGCAAGGGCCGCGGCTTTTGTGGAGCGATGGGTAACGCCGCTTCGAGTGTGGCTGTTTTCGATGTAGGGGGAAGCTACACGGTTACACTGGCAATACTATAGTGCCTATAAGAACATCCAATAGTCAAAGGTATATGAAATACAAATGGCATAGAGAGAAATAGTCCTATAAATACTATATTAACTATAACCTAAAACCTCTTACCTTGGAATATTGAAGTCTCATGTTAAAAGGAACAGCCAACTTTCATATGTTCTCATGTTCTGGACAAGGAACTCAAACATTACATGGCACATATTGCACTTCTATTTCTCCAACACTTTGTTTTTGCATGATTTAAACCAAATTGACCATGTTTCATTATTTATTTGAGGCTAAATGGATTTTTATTGATGTATTATATTAAGTTAAAAGAAGTGTTCATTCAGTTGTTGTAAATGTCATTATTACAAATTTAAACAAATAATATATATTTATTATTATTTATTTTTTTTAATTAAAAAAATAATCGGTATCGGCTTTTTGGCCCTCCAATAATCGGTATCGGCGTTGAAAAATCATAATCGGTCGACCTCTAGTGTCAACTAAAAACTTACAGAAATCTCTGGAACATGCAAACATCTCTGTTGAGTCTACAATACATAAAACACTAAAAAATGGTGTTCATGGGAGGACACCACATAAGAAACCACTTTGCTTCCTCAGCTTGCTGTCATCGACGGAAAAATTCATTCCCAAGACATTTTGCAGGAGAATGATAGGCTATCTGTCCACCAATTGAAGCGCAACAGAAGTTGGGTGATGCAACAGGACAACGACCCAAAACACAGAAGTAAATCTACAACAGAATGGCTTCAACAGAAGAAAATACGCCTTCTGGAGTGGCCCAGTCAGGGTCCTGACCTCAACCCGATTGAGATGCTGTGGCATGACCTGAAGAGGGCAGTTTACACCAGACATCCCAAGAATATTGCTGAACTGAAACTGTTTTGTAAAGAGGAATGGTCTAAAATTCCTCCTGACTGTTGTGCAGGTCTGATCCACAACTACAGAAAACATTTGGTTGAGGTTATTGCTGCCAAAGTAGGGTCAACCAATTATTAAAACCAAGGGTTCACATACTTTTCCCACCCTCCACTGTGAATGTTTACACAGTGTGTTCAATAAAGACATGAAAACAATTGTTTGTGTGTTATTAGTTTAAGCAGACTGTTTGCCTATTGTTGTGACCTAGATGAAGATGAGATCAAATTTTATGAACAATTTGTACAGAAATCCAGGTAATTCCAAAGGGTTCACACACTTTTTCTTGCCACTGTAGATGGTGAATTTAAGAGGCCGTGTGTTGAAATGTGACTGGGGTCGTTAGCATGTTACATCAATTCCAGGCTAATAAGACTGACAGTGAGGAGAACTTCTCTGGGCATGCCTCGCACAGCACACCCTACTCAGGCCAGCAAAACATATCCATACAAAAATATACAACAAACACACCACTGCCCTCAGGAAGCTTGTCACTTGAAGGGATATTATGACCACATGCAACAGCCATGAAACCTGTCAGTGTAGAGCAGGTCATCGTCAGCACAGAAGCCAGAGGCCCAGTCATAGCAGTGGTTATCAGAATACTCAGCAGGCACATGAAGGGGAAGACTGAATAGAGGAGAAGAAAACCAGAGGGGAGGAAAGGATAGGGCAGGAATGGAGGAGAGGAAAATGCCAGGAGAATAACGGGTAAGAGGAAGGTGGAGGAGGTTGTAGTACCTGAAAGGCAGATGAAGGTCATGTAGTCTCCCTGTCCTCCAGTAGCCAGGAAGGGGATCTTCTTCTTGGTCCTCCTCTTCACCTGCACAGCCACCAGCATCTTCTCATCGTGGGGTGTGAACACCTCTTTGTTGATGGCTGACTTGGCACTCATCTCAGGGGAGGTAAAAGTCGTAGAGAGAGGGGGATAGGGGAGGTCGTTAGCTCTTCTCTGTGGATGGGAAGAGATAAGAGCTCATTAGTGAGTGTTAGAGGTTAGACATTGCTGAAATGGGTAAGTTATCCCAACAGACAACTTAAAGCCCTTTACATTTCAGTGTCACGTTGGTATGAGGGGCCAGGAGACAGGCGCAGGAATGCGTAATAGGAGTTTTTATTACACCCAAATTACAGCGTGCCGTGTAAAGGCATGGGGACGAAAACCAAACAAACACTATACAAAACACAGGGTTGAAACCCAAACAAACACTATACAAAACATAGGGTTGAAACCCAAACAAACACTATACAAAACACAGGGTTGAAACCCAAACAAACACTATACAAAACACAGGGTTGGAACCCAAACAAATACTATACAAAACATAGGGTTGAAACCCAAACAAACACTATACAAAACACAGGGTTGAAACCCAAACAAACACTAGACAAAACACAGGGTTGAAACCCAAACAAAAGTGAGGAGTACCTCGAATAAATAACACAAGTTCACAATGATTAACACACAGAAACGAGGCCCGTTATCATCTGTGAAATCCACAATGGAAAGAAAGCCAAAACACACAGCACAGGTACTCACACGAACCAACAGACATTGTAACAATAGTCTACAGGACAATGGTAAACCAAAGACACACTTATACAATTACTAATCACTGGGAATAGGGGCCAGGTGTGCGTAATGAATGTTCTGGAGGGATCCGTGACATTCAGAAAAGAGTTGTGCAATTAATTGAGGCATATGCCATTCATTTTGACTTACGCACACACAGAGCTCAAACTTTCCCATAAATGGTAAGTTTCTCAGGAACTTTCTAGCCTAAAATCAACAGCAGACTGGCCAATATCACTGAATACTTATTGTGAAGATGAGAAAGACACTGGTAGAAACAATACGGTTACATGCACATTATAATGTGATTATTGTGGATAGTCAGATTAATTTAATAGCTTGATTAAAATGTTGACATGCTTTGCAAGAAGAATGATTTCCCTAATAATCCTGTTTACATTGGCATCTGATATCAGGCTACCTGATGGCACTCTAATAAACACAGAAAGTACCCAATCAAAATAAACGTTCTACCACAGCGAACATGTTGTTTTTGGGATGCATATTTGATTGAGTTTGGACATATAAAGTTTGTATGTGAAAACTTTAGGTTACGACTGTAACCCCGGTTCTCTGATAGTATGAGTGGGATTTCACTTATGGGATATGCCCCCAGCGTATTCGTCAGCGTATTCGCCAGAGTATTTGGCTGGACATGGAGAGACGTGTGCATCTGGGAAGGGTGTCCCTCCTACCCTATAATAAGGTCCAACGCAGCATCGCAGCATTCAAAAATAAGCAACACATCTTCCTCGCTCATGCAAGGAGGGGGTGGTCTGGTGAAATACCTCACTCATAATATCAGAGAACCGGGGTTACGGTTGTAACCTAAAGTTCTCTTTCAAGTATTTGTTTCACTTATGGGATATACTGAGTCCCATATTGCCAGACAAGCATATCCTGACGACCAACTGCCCTGTGCGATATATCACACAAATGGGCCTTACTCGCAGAAGATCCTACACGTAAAACAGTATGCACCATGGAGCCTATAAAACTTTGCAAATGTATGAGGCGAAGCCCAACTCGCTGGATAGATATGCCCTTAAATAAAGCCTAGGACGTAGCCATTCCTCTAGTGGAATAAGCCCGTAACCAGCAGGAGACTGAAAACCCTTACTTGTGTTGGCAAAATCGATAGCCCCCCACTATCCAGTGGGAGAGGCATTGTTTAGTGAGCGCTTTACCTGTGTGAGGTTTCGCACAGGAAACAAACAACTGATCACATTTTCTAAATCCCTTAGTCCTGTCCATGTAGACGCGCAGAGTGATTTAGTGCACCATTCCTCAAATAGGCGCCATTTACAATTATAAAGGGACCTGGTGGATGAGGCTCTAGCACTCTGAATAGTTTAAATTACATTTTGGAGGAAGCCCGGCAGTGTTCAACTTGAACCATTGGACAACAAGGGAAAAAGGAAAGGCTTTTTCTATTATTAAAGTATATCTTGTTTCTATTTCGGTTTGTCATGTGGGTTTTGGGAGCACGACAGTGGGGCTCCGATCAGGAATCCCGACAGAGGTCGTTGCTGAAGTCCTCAAACAGTGGGGCAATGGCATCGAGCTGGTTGCCCCAGCTAGCGCTAGCCGTCGCTCCACGATTCCCTGTGGGGATATCCATTGCCTCTGGTGACACATCGGGGGCGCTGGCCCCCCATGTTAGGGTCATGTTGACTCAGGCTAGCTTTGGCGTGCTTCACTTTGAAGAGGGCACAATGTGGACGGGAGCCACTGGAGGCTTCCTGGGCATGTTGCAGCACACCGAGTGGGTGTCTTTGGCCGATATCGTGTTTCCACAGGAGCAGATTCTTCACAGATGCTTTTGTCACCATAGCTTGGATGCTATGCTTTTAGCTGCCAGGAAAAAAACTAGAATGGTCCGATAGCTAGCGATTAGTGGGTTATCTCCGACAGTGGCACTTGGTGTGATACCGTTTCCGAAACAACAGATTAGAAAGGATAGATTGATGTAGCTAGTAAAAGCTTTTCTTGTTGAAGTAAAACCAAAAAAGCTAGCTAGCTTGCTAACAACTAATCACTGTTTGGATACAGCTAACTAGGTCGTGAACCTAGTTAGCCGTGTCACAGCTGTACCTGTTCCTCCCTCAAATACTTTTCCTCCAACTATGGTGAACGAAAAGGAAAATTGTCACCACTGCACAGTCCAGAGAATAGGGCCTGGCGAGTGAGTTTGAAGCTCACGCCTGTGGACAGTTTAGCTATTTCTGGAAAATGCAGTCGTGTCGAGGTAAGCTTTCTGATGAAAAGTCGAGAAGAGGTGTTTGAATGACTCAGAGATGCTCCATTGTACCGTTTATACGGTTGAAGGGACACCCTTCTCCGACACACGTCTCCACGTCCAGCCAATCATGGCTTGTGTAATAAAGGCTTCTGACGAATACACTGGGGACGTATCCCAACAGTGAAATACCGAAACGAATACTTGAAAGAGAACTCCTTCTAAGATGCATATATTCAGTTGTTCCGGACACACTTCACTCACACTAAAGAGGGAGGCTCGCTCAGCTGGTGCTAGCACATGTGCCGATCAAATACACAGCTGGAACCCCGATAAAAGGGTGTTTAGATGTCCTAATAATTCAAAAGATTACTGAGAAACCCAGGCATTTTAATTGGCGTATGCTTACGTCAATTTTGACCTTGAGCAGAGTAAAGGTATTTACATAACTATTGCATAATCTGCCTACTGCCATAATCAGTTTAATTATTAGTGAACATGTAAACGTACTCAATGTCTTTGCTACATATCAGGAGAAATCACATGCACCCAGAAATCACATTGAGAAAGCAGTGAGACATTAGTCCCGGAAGAAATAAAAGCAAAATAGCCCTGACATCTACTGACTGCTCTGTGCTTTCCAGTCCCCTCCACTGCAATCTCATTTCAGAAACATTCTACTCTCCAAAATAAACGGCCCCATAAAATAATGTAATGCCACAGTGAGCGACTGCCTCCAATATTCCAATATCAAAAATGGGCTGTCATCTCTGTGTGGGGCAAATATTGGTGGCAGGTAGCCTAGTGGTTAGAGCGTTGGGCAAGTAACCGAAAGGTTGCTGGATCGAATCCCCGAGCTGACAAGGTAAAAATCTGCCATTCTGGCCTTGAACAAATCAGTTAACCCACTGTTCCTAGGCCGTCATTGTAAATAGGAATTTGTTCTTAACTGACTTGCCTAGTTAAATAAAGGTTAAGTAAAAAAAGAAATGACATCTCTTTTACTACGCAGGCAATATTCCTTCCCAGATCTGCTGCAAAATGTAAATGACTTCAGTTAGAAACTTAAATTTTTTTTTTTTAAATCTCAGTGAACAGCCATTACATTTTCCGTTATTGCAAACACCTTTTCAAATGTTACTTTGTTCACATTATGCACGGACAGTTCCTCAGACAATGGAATCGGAACACCCAGGTTCCAAACACTGTGTGCTTTGCTGATAGTGTCAGAGAAAGCAGTGCTGAGGCAGTGCAATTGTGGCTGCAATAAATGCAGGATGTGGTTATAAACAATAGTGTTTTATTGGGTCCAAATGCTCTCCGGAGAACTATGGATGGAGTTTAATCATTGTCTCAACCACAGACAGAGCGGTGGTGATACACCAATCTGTCACTCACGGCAAATGCTAAATGAATTACAGAGGAACAGCACACTGAAAAACAATGCCCTCATCAATTTGGATTGCCAATAAGCAGGCCAAATATACTTGTTTTTCACAGTGCAGTGAGATTCAAAAAAGTAATTGGCTGTTGAGGAGGAGAAGCACGGAAACTATAGTTTCACAGAAACATAGCCCACAGTATTTGACGATTAACCTTGCTATACATAAGTCTGCTTATACAAGTCTGCTTATACTTTAAACTTGAAAAAGCTGTTAGTGTTTCCCCTACTATTAATTAGTCTTGGCGGAGCCCAAACCTAGCCGAGCGCTGTAAAACACTGAACAGCTATCCCTCTTTGTCCTCAACAGTCCAGCTTTCAAAAACATCAGGAAAATATTCTGGGCGTTCTTGAAAACAATACATATAGACAAGTATTTCTGAAACGTCTAGAGACATCATGATTTGGTCCACAAAAGCTAGTTGTTTCAGACATTTGAAATGCTGAATCATGAATGGTGCAGCATCTGGTGAGAGTTAGTTCTAAGCATTGGCTCAGAGTCCGTTTCTACTTCTAGGTACTCCTATCCACAGGGTAAAGTTAGGTAACAGTGAACACTATGGTAGTACACACTCACTTACACCACGGCGACTCAACTGGCCATAAAAAACAAATAGTAGCAAAACAATCCATCTCATTCAATGACAACATCACCAGATGATAAAGCTCTTAACAAAATGGGACTGAGTAAACAAAACACCAGCAAAGATTTATTTGAAAAGCAACAGGCCAACAAAAATGCCTTTACTTGGAATGTTTAAAACATCCAACCCCTAAATCTACTGACTCTAGACATACCTACTCATTCAAGGGTTTTTCCTTTACTTTTACTATGTTCTACATTGTAGAATAATAGTGAAGACATCAAAACTATGAAATAACATCTATGGAATCACATACTAACCAAAAAGTGTTAAACAAATACAAATATATTTTAGATTCTTAAAAGAAGCCACCCTTAGACATGATTACCGCTTTGCACACTTTGGCGTTCTCTCAACCAGTTTCATGAGGTAATCACCTGGAATGCATTTCAATTAACAGGTGTGCCTTGTTAAAAGTACTTTTGTGGTATTTCTTTCCTCGTAATGCGTCTGAGACAAGGTAGGGGGGGGGGGGGGGGGGTATACAAAAGATAACCCTATTTGGTAAAAGACCAAGTCCATATTATGGCAAGAACAGGGGCGGCAGGGTAGCCTGGCAGGCAGGGTAGCCTGTTAGAGCATTGGACTACCAGCCAAAAGGTTGCAAGTTCTAATCCCCATCTGTCGTTCTGCCCCTGAACAGGCAGTTAACCCACTGTTCCCTGGCAGTCATTGAAAATAAGAATTTGTTCTTAACTGACTTGCCTAGTTAAATAAAGGTAAAATAAAAAATAAAAATAAACAGCTCAAATGAGCAAAAGGAAACGACAGTCCATCTTCCTCAAGTGTAAAAAAACCCATCAAGCACTTTGATGAAACTTATGACCGCGAAGGAAAGAAAGACCAAGAGTTACCTCTGCTGCAGAGGAAGTTCATTAGAGTTATCAGCCTCAGAAATTGCAGCCCAAATAAATGCTTCACAGAGTTCAAGTAACAGACATCTCAACATCAACTGTTCAGAGGAGACTGCGTGAAATCAGGCCTTCATGGTCGAATTGCTGCAAAGAAACCACTACTAAAAGACACCAATAAGAAGAAGAGACTTGCTTGGGCCAAGAAACACGAGCAATGTACATTAGAGTGGTGGAAATCTGTCCTTTGGTCTGATGAGTCAGAATTTGCGATTTTTGGTTCCAACCGCCGTGTCTTTGAGAACGAGTAGGTGAACGGATGATATCCGCATGTGTGGTTCCCACCGTGAAGCATGGATGAGGAGGTGTGATGGTGTGGCGATGCTTTGCTGGTGACACTGTCTGTGATTTATTTAGAATTCAAGGCACACTTAATCAGCATGGCTTCCACAGCATTCTGCAGCGATACGCCACCCCAACTGGTTTGCGCATATTGGGACTATCATTTGTTTTTCAACAGGACACTGACCCAAAACACACCTCCAGGCTGTGTAAGAGATATTTGACCAAGAAGGAGAATGATGGAGTGCTGCATCAGATGACCTGGCCTCCACAATCACCCAACCTCAACCCAATTGAGATGGTTTGGGATGAGTTGGACTGCAGAGTGAAGGAAAAGTGCTCAGCATATGTGGGAGCTCCTTCAAGACTGTTGGAAAAGCATTCCAGCTGAACCTGGTTGAGAGAATGCCAAGAGTGTGCAAAGCTGTCATCAAGGCAAAGGGTGGCTACTTTGAAGAATCTAAAATATATTTGGATTTGTTTAACACTTTCCTGGTTACTACATGATTCCATGCGTGTTATTTCATAGTTTTGATGTCTTCACTATTATTCTACAATGTAGAAAATAGTCCAAATAAAAGGAAAACCCTTGAATGAGTAGGTGTGTCCAAACTTTTGACTGGTACTATAAAATTATACACATGCCCTGAAATGGCTGTGCAGAAAGTTGTTTTTTCTTGTTCAGCTTCCTATAAAAAACAGAAACAGCTTTGTTCTACCGCCATCTCAGTCCACTGGTGCATTACCAATCTCTGTACAAAGGAGTCTTCTGATACAAGGTGCTGGATCAGTAATTCAATCAATTGAAGTGAGGACACTGCTCTTCATTACTCCTCTTATCAAATGAATAAAACATATGAAAACCTTGATTTCTTTTGAGTGGGCCTCAATCATATGAAGACAATAGGAAACCTGAATGCAAAAAGTCACTAAGACAGGGGTAGAGAGTCAGAGAAAGCGAGAGAGAAAAAAAAGTTAGAGAGCTTCCTAGCAGTGAATCTCTCCAATAGCTCAAATCCTGGGAGTCTCTACCGATCCACTACAGTCCTACAGCTGAGATAGAAGGTTCCCCTGTGTCTCTCCAAGCTGTCGACAGACAGTGGGGAGTCCATATCCTGCTTCAGGTGGGAGACTGAAGCGTGAGGGATGGAAGGGAAGACTTGAGAGATTGAGGGATAGGAGGGGTGGATTTCACTTTTCAGGAATGGCGGTGAAATGACTGTCTGATGTTTTGAATTACATCAGCCTCATGTCCCGGCACTGCTTGGCTATGGTGAAAATGACACTCACGCTGTAGCCATGTCTGTCACCACATTCTCCAGTGCCAATCACCCCCTTTCCCAGCAACACTTCATTCACTGTACCTTGCTAAGCAGTGAAAGGAGGGAGCAGTGCAGAGCGCAGTCTTTCCTCTCACCCAGCGTGTTAATGCGAAATCTGCTCACAAACTCTCCAGAGGCCACTTCAGAAAGGGGGATTTGACTTAGCGCCACAGCCAAGACTTTACACACTCCCCTCTAACCTTTTCCCCGTTTCCTTCTTCACACAGGCCAATATAAACCAGGCACAACAGCCAGGCTAAGAAGAGAGCGTCACAATGACAGGACAGGACTTTCTGCCACTCAAAGCCAATTGAATGAGTTCAGCATCTTATATAATTGCCCAACACTGATAAAAACTACCAGAAACAACTCATTCCATTCCAAGTGTAATCTTATGTATAGAGAGAAAAGGAAAGCCGTTACAGCTACTTTGCTCAGAAATGTATAGTAAATGTAGAAAGGTTAGGGTTAAACAGCCCATTAAAGAAACCTTCAGAAACAGGAAGGATCTGAAGTGCTGGATGCAAGTGTGAGCTAATCAACCCACAATGGGAACGTACGCTGCCTGCTGGGACGTCAAGATGTTGGGATTCTCGCTCTTTGGGCCGTGTCCAGTGTTGTTTTCAGATGGCAGTTTGTGGATCGAGCCAACGAGACGGCGATAAGAGGGGGAGTCACATTCCTGGGGCTTATCTTCCATTTATATTCCTTAGAGAATGCCCAACACAGGAATGAACAGCTACTCTTTAGCTCAACTAGAGTATGGGTGAGCGTGTGTGTGTGTGTGTGTGTGTGTGTATAGAGGGGGTGCCTCTAACAGAGTAGAGTGCAGACAGGATGTTGAGAGCTTCAAAACAGTTGCCTTTCAGAGGAATGAGAATTTTAAATGATGGAAAATAGGATTTATTCCAAAAAGAATACAGATTTTTCAGTGGGCTTGCATATGGCAGGGAACACATTGTTCAAAACGGTTGCAGTATGTAGAAGATAGTGTAGGCCTAAGTTGAAATGTTCCACAACAGGTTAGTGATAGAGAAGCAACAAATGGAACATTTTGCTTAACGTTTAAACTGCCATTTTTTTAAAACCAGTTTACCATTTAAACGATAAATAAATCCATGTCATTTCACAATGCAGATAAATGGTTATATTACATACGTAATGTAGAATATGACCGCTAGCACCGGGCAATGAAGTGATACAGACCCCTTGACTTTTTCTACATTTTGTTACATTACAGCCTTATTCTAAAATGTATTCAATTGTTTGTTTTGCTTCTCATCAATCTACACAAAAAAAACACAACGACAAAGCAAAAACAGGTTTTTTAGAAATGTTTGCTGATTTATTATATTTTTTTATTTTTACATAAGTATTCAGACCCTTTACTAAGTATTTTGCGAAAGCACCTTTGGCAGCGATTACAGCCTAGAGTCTTCTTGGGTATGACGCCACAAGCTTGGCACACCTGTATTTGGGGAGTTTCTCCCATTCTTCTCTGCAGATCCTCTCAAGTTCTGTCAGGTTGGATGGGGAGCGTTTTTCAGGTCTCTCCAGAGATGTTTGATCGGGTTCAAGCCCGGGGTCTGTCTGGGCCACTCAAGGACATTCAGAGACTCCTGCATTGTCGTGGCTGTGTGATTAGGGTTGTTGTCCTGTTGGAAGGTGAACCTTCACCCCAGGCTGGAGGTCCTGAGAGCTCTGGAGCAGGTTTATCATCAATGATATCTCTGTACTTTACTTCGTTAATCCTTCCCTCGATCCTGACTAGTTTCCCAGTCCCTGCCGCCGAAAAACATCCCCACAGCATGATGCTGCCACCGCCATGCTTCACGGTAGGGATGGTGCCAGTTGTCCTCCAGATGTGACGCTTGGTCACACTTGGTCTTGGTTTCATCAGACCAGAGAATCTTGTTTCTCATGGTCAGAGTCCTTAAAGTGCCTTTTGGCAAACTCCAAGCGGACTGTCATGTGCCTTTTACTGAGGAGCGGCTACCATTCATGCCTGATTGGTGGAGTGCTGCATTGGTTGTCCTTCTGTGGAGATGGGAGAACATTCCAGAGGAACTCTGGAGCTCTGCCAGTGACCATCGGGTTCTTGGTCACCTCCCTGACCAAGGCCCTTATCCCCCATTGCTCAGTTTGGCTGGGCGACCAGCTCTAGGAAGAGTCTTGGTGGTTCCAAACTTCTTCCAATTAAGAATGATGGAGGCCACTGTATTCTTAGGGACCTTCAATGCTGCAGAAATATGTTGGTACCCCTCCCCAGATCTGTGCCTCGACACAACCCTGTCTCGGAGCTCTACAGACAATTCCTTCGACCCCATGGCTTGGTTTTTGCTCTGACATGCATTGTCAACTCTGTGACCTTAAATAGACAGATGTGCACCTTTCCAAATCATGTCCAACCAATTG
The DNA here is from genome assembly GCF_013265735.2 of Oncorhynchus mykiss. Classification (NCBI taxonomy): domain Eukaryota; kingdom Metazoa; phylum Chordata; class Actinopteri; order Salmoniformes; family Salmonidae; genus Oncorhynchus; species Oncorhynchus mykiss. Next base: position 25,212,089 of record NC_048589.1, on the reverse strand, counting down.
AAATTACCACAGGTGGATGCCAATCAAGTTGAAACATCTCAGGTAGGGTCAATGGAAACAGGATGCACCTGAGCTCAATTTCGAGTCTCATAGCAATGGGTCTGAATACTTAGGAGAAACTCCCCAAAATCAGGTGTGCAATCTTGTAGAGTCATACCCAAGAAGACTTGAGGCTGTAATCACTGCCAAAGGTTCTCCAACAAAGTACTGAGTAAAGGGTCTGAATACTTATGTAAATGTGATCAGTTTTTTATTTTTAATACATTTGCAAAAATGTCTAAATCGTTTTTTTCTTTGTCATTATTGTGTATAGATTGATGAGGACTTAAATGTTGTTGTTTTTTAATCCATTTTTGAATAAGGCTGTATGGCATGTCATACTAATTTTGTCCAGACAGCGACAGATACATAGGCTACATATAGTAAAGCAGAGGTGCACTGCTTCGCTCGCTCAGATGCCTTCTCCGGTGAGATACTGTAGTTTCAGCCACTTGTGTATCGAAGGAAAGTTTGCAGTACACTGTTCGGATGCTGAAATTATTTTTGATGAACGTGCGAAGGTAACCTATTTGAAGTGATTTGTTTGACAAATCAGATGAACTGGTTGTGTTCATGGCACATTAAAAAGGTAATACATTTTTACAGTTAAATGACATAAAACTAGCCTCTGCCTGGGGCCTCCAATCACCCAGTCCAAACTGTATCTTGCCATTTCTTGGCTTGCAATGTCTCGCAACTTCAGTAAAGCAGGGCCTATCAACAATGAATAAGCTAGGATATTCTACACGCAACAGACTGAACACACCCTTGCATCATTAGCAAAGAGAAAGAGCAGGCGAGCCAGTTGCACAGTGATTAAGATTTTATGGGGGGGGGGGGGGAAGACTGTGTTCCAGGTGATTTCTTACAGTAAATGACGGTTTACACAATGGTGCCTGCACAATGTAAAAAAAATGAAAAATGTAAAAAAGTAAACGTTCTCCATGCTACAGATTTATTGATGAATCTAGGCCTACGGTGAGAAATAAGTGATGAAAGTGTTCACTGCAAACAGAGGTGGCATAGATTTATCTGGAATAGTGAGAACTATCACTATTTCATACCTAGTCCCATATTTACAAACACGCAAGGTGAGAAACACTACAAATCTTAACTGAATAGTTTGGGTCAGGGTACAGCTGGGACAATAAAGTGACAATTATAGACACCAAACATACCGATCACTTATCGCAGGCGTTTTTTGTTGAGTAGCCTATCCTAAAGAAATTTGAAATGAAATAAGTTTGCTAATATGGGTGATTGTGAATGGGACAATTGCTGGCTACAACAATCAAACTAGTAGTAGTAGTTTACAGGGTAAAAAAAATGCGGTGCACAATAGATTTGGGCAATGACAAGCAGTGTTTTCCATTAACTCAGAGTAGCCAGCCAGAAGAAAAAGTAACCAGTAAGGCTCCCCTGGGTGAAGACAAACAAGCTATATTTTGGTGGCCTCTGGTACATTCCAAGGATTGTATTTCCAACAAGCAACTATCAGGAAATAACACTGAAAACAAATGCACAATGACAGTGTTAGCTTCATCAGCTGTATGATATAAAACACAGGAAAAAAATATTTGGACTGCGCTGGGCCTTTAAAAATATCCTGTAAGACTGCTATCTTCCACAGGCTTCAAGTTTCTTTTTAGGAGACTCTTTCTTAGCTATCTGCATTGCAGGTATTATTTTAGCTCTTACACAGGTGTTGAACATGAGCCTTGATACACAGAACGCAGCTGTTGACTCCTCCATTGTCCACACTTTGATAAAATAAGTAGACCTATATCCATATCTTTGAAAATACCATACAAGTATCATTAGCTTTTAAAACAATTCAATCTGTTTTGTTGTATCATATTTTGTACCAGAGTGAACTGCATGAACTTTTAACCTTTGACCCCAGATGTCATTTATTTTACCTCCTCTTTCATATGAGCCCATACGTTTTGTATGGAAATTTTGGGGTCCTCCTCAACCAAGGTTTCACCTTCTCAGGTGAAAATCCCCAAATTTAACTTTTTCATTTTTGGTCGTGGGGAAGCTTTTTGTGCATTTGAAACATTTCTAGGATCTTTTATTTCAGCTCATGAAACATGGGACCAACACTTTACATGTTGCATTTATAAAAAAGTGTATTTTGAAAGATGAGACTGAGGATTTTTATAAATACTGCTGTGATGTCAAGCAAGCCAAATCATCAGTGAGCCAAATGTGCACTTCACATTTCCATATCATGAAACTCATGTTATATACAGTGTCAGTGTCTCTGATCACAATGTTTGATGTACAGTTACAAGATGACATGGCATCACACTCTGGGTTGATCTGAACAGAATGAACATATGTTTGTCTATTGTGAAGAAAATTAGTAGCAAAACACGCATCTGAATCTACTTTTCTATGCGCACAATAATTGTTATCCGTTTATCGAAATTGCCCTGTGAAAGCCGAACACTAAGATTGTATTTTATACCTTAGTAATGTTGGCAATAGAATAACAAGCTTTCAAATGATGCCCACCTGCCCAGATTGCGATTTATAAATGGGCAATTTTTAGATTGTGTAAACAACAACAGTAATTGTATGATGGTGGGGATGAAGTGCTATGTTCCAAACAAAACAACTACATGTGTGCTTGCTCTAGTTCCTCAACTGCACAGCTAGGAGAGATAACAAAAAGCACCATATAGTTGAAGACTCTTCTTTGAGTCATAAAAGTGCATTAAAATTACTTAGGAACTGTGCGTGTGTGGTCACCAGTTAGTCCTCTCATTCAAACACTTGTCATTGTGTTGTCTTATGTTGCACCTACCCCTCCTTTTTTGGATTCAGTCTTGTGTCAGGTGAACGGTTGTGTCCCAAACTTTGGAATAATAATTTTGCCATAATCGCCAAACTGTTCCCTTTCAATTGTTACCATGCTTACGTATATGTTTTCATATATCTTCTGTAAGAAACATTCAAATGTATCCCTATCCATATAGCCAATTCCCACGAGTGTAAAGGGTTAAGAGTGAGACAACAGTAACACTTTGAAGAGCGATCCCTCATCAACACAGATGGTGCTTGTTACCCCACATAAAATTATAGATTGACCGCACCATCTACCCTGCTGGCTTGGGGCTGTCAGTGCCAGCTAATGATGCATCAGCGTTTACCTCAGGGGAACAGGGTGATGGTAAAGATGCCAAAACCACAAAGAAAAAAACACTCATCCTCAGTAAATTATTATTAGCTTGAGTGTCTATATTGGTTTATAATGTATACTGTTTAGATGTTGACAAAAGCTATCTGTCTTATTTTGCGAAGTACACATGCTGTGAAAAGATCTCACTGACACACTTGGGGATATATTTTAAAGCAGAAGGATGATGTGAATAATAGAGAACATGGTTGCTTTGAACTCTGAACCTGAACACTATGTGACTTGAAGACCTTTTGTAGCCATACATTCTGTCATGGATGCACAGTCGTTCTGTTTCACACACCTTTTCCTCCTGAGCTCGCAAATAAACAAGCAACATCATGGACTCAGCAGCCCAGTCTATTTGGAAACAATACAGAAGGATTCTTCTTTGACAACAATCCACTTGTTGGGCCAAATCCCTTGTGGAACACCAATCTAAGGCCATAAAATGCAACATTTCCTTAAAGGTTTTCTTCAATTACTGAAGCCTGTATACTTTAGAGCTGCCACTGCAACTAATTTTGTTATGGCATATCTCTGCCACAGTACACTGAACAGAAGCACATAAACCTCTCCCCTCTGCACAGGGAGGACAGACAGGAGGATTAATCCATTTTACTGGGTGACTCAGCTGCAGTTGAGATGAGGGCTGCATGATGCCAGCCAGACATGGGGAAGCCATGAATCACACAGCAGAAAGCCCCCAAAATGATCTCATTCTTTATAGCCTGGCACCCTGTGACAATAAACCACTTTGGAGAGGGAGCAGTAGGCTAGACAAGGCCGGGCTGAATTAATAACCAGAAAAACAACAGTCAACAGAACTTTCTAAATGGTCTGCAGAAGAGCTTCCATTAGTTTTAGCCTACAGGTAAGACAAATATGAATATTACAAGCAGTGTTTACATAGTTTTAAAGGGAAAGCTCCATAAAAGCTAACAAGTATCCAAACCTGCTGGCATAAGCAAATTATTCAAGCAATGGATCACCTAAAATGGCCCTAGCTGTTTTGGTTCTGCATGAATATGCAGAACCAATGATGATGTACGCACCATGTGTAAATTAATAGATAGGCTATATTTTGTGGTGTACTCCAGTAGCCTAAATGATACAATACACTACTTCATGGGAGTGTGGTGCGCATTTGGAGTTCATTGGGTTGGTGAACAGTGATGCTATAAGGAGTAGTATTAAGGAAAGCAAGATCTGAGGTGAATGAGGTCGAGGGAGCGATTGGCTTATGAGGCTTCATCAGCAAACGTAGACGACATCAACTGCAGGATGTATTTGATCTGTGCATGTGCCAGCACTAGCCTCACTCTACGCTTATGAGCGTCTGAAGTGAGTTTGGAAAAACTAAAAGTATGCATCTTAGAAATAGTTTTCACGTATAAAAATGTCTGAAATCAGAATCAAATAGGCTTCCGCAAAATAACACGGTAGAATATTTCCTTTGATTGCCGATTTTGTGCATTGATCAAACTCCTATCAGGTAGCCTGATTTCAGATGTGTCAAGTAAACAAGATTAGAGAAATTGTTCTTGCAAAGCATGTAAATGTTTAAATCAAATTTACATTAATCTGACTATTCACAATATTCGTATTATTGTGTGCATACTCAAGAAGGCCAAGTTCCTATTGGTCAGTCACCAGGATTGACTCGTAACACCAGCCACACACACTACACGATAAAGACAAAACAATTGACACTACCAGAACTTTGACGGAGCCTAAGACTGCACGTAGTGGTACTTAAAAGCGGTAGACCTAGACCCTGTCATAATGAACGAGTCAAGATGTCTGACAAGACCTAAGAATTTCCCCACAACTTGGACATTGAGACACCAAAATCGTGGCACAAGACAGCTAAAATTGTAAAGTCTGTGGGGGGCTTCAACTCTAGCTGGTCACTATGGAACTAGGCAAACAAGGATTTTCAGAGGGAAATTATTTTGTGACCATCTAATTAATTTATATATTTTTTAGACTTGCTACATAATAATTTGACTTAAAAATTGAGCATTGTCTTTTATATTTTACCAAATCCAATACGCTAGGCTTTAAGTGGTGACATTCTAATATTGTGGGATGGCAAGGATACAGTAACATGCACATCTGCATGAACTAATTACCAGTAAATTGCAACACACTGGGTTCTTTGGTTTTGGAGAGGGGCCAACAAGCCCTGCGAAACAAGGTTTCCAGGCCTCCTGGGTATCCCAGTGCTAGCTGTGCCACCAGAGACTCTAGGTTCAAGCCCAGGCTCTGTCGCAGCCGGCCGCGACAGGGAGGCCCATGGGGCGACGCACAATTGGCCCAGCGTCGTCCGGGTTAGGGAGGGTTTGGCCGACAGGGATATCCTTGTCTCATCGCGCACTCGCGACTCCTGTGGTGGGCCGGGCGCAGTGCACGCTGACCAGGTCGCCAGGTGTACGGTGTTTCCTCCAACACATTGGTGCGGCTGGCTTCCGGGTTTGTATGTGCATTGTGTCAAGAAGCAGTGCGGCGAGGTTGGGTTGTATTTCAGAGGACGCATGGCTCTCGATCTTCGCCTCTCCCGAGTCCGTACGGGAGTTGCAGCAATGAGACAAGACTACCAAGAGGATACCACGAATTTGGGGAGAGAAAAAAAGGGTTAAAAAAAAAAGTTTTCCACAAGTGCTTCAAGACATGTATTCCATATATTCAGTTCGCCAGTTAGCCGTTTTAAAGTTGGGCGGTATCAAGATTTATATCTTCACACCATCCTTCTCTCATCCCGGGATTTACAGTATTAGTGGCAAAAACAAACGCAAAAGACCATTGGGCATCTTACCAGAATCCTAACAAAATTTGCATAAGTAATAGCGAATTTCTATGGCGGCTGCTAGCAAAATAATGAATCGCAAATACAGGCAATCCAGCTCAAGTTATACATACAAAGGTAGAAGCTACTGAATGTCATTTTTGTTGAGTTTGGACATTTACAAACGAATGTGAACGAGAGACATTGTGCAAATGAATAAAGTTTTGAAGCATGCTTGTCTGAAAGAAGAACAGCACTGGCTCTGAAGCAGCATGTGAACACGCTGTGTCTGTGTGAAGTCTGGAGTCGCTAGGGTAACAGGCCTGCCTGCTCTGCTCAGAGAAGATGGGGGAGGAGCAGAAAAACGAGAACAGATAGAAGAAAAAAAACACAAGGAAATAAAAAGATGGCACATTTAACTCATCCAAAGGGCTTAGACTTCTCAAACACGGCAGAAAGCGTAAACAATATGGTGCCCCATCACCTTATTCAGTAACTGATTTAGATAACTAGCAAGTTAAACTTAGGGGTCGCGTTAAAGTAGAATTCTTCATTTTTCTTTCTGGGGAAAAAAAATAAAAACGCATAAGAAATCTCTTGCTGCGTTTTGTAAACACAGATCTAATTTGCTTCCCATTGTAATCTGCTCAGCATCAACCTACTTGTGTGCTTAAGTTGCACTTCTTCACTCGGAGGAGAATTCACAAACTGGCATTCTATTAGCAGACAGCACTCTGACTGAGGTGTAGCTACTTCTCTCTGGCACTTTTCTCAGTGTAGCCAGCCTACTTTTCTCTAGTAAAATGCAAGGTTAACTTGAAACAAAACATTAGGAAATGTAGCTGGCTACATTCTTTCTATGATAAACATCAGAAATTATGCTGGTACCACCATCCTTCACGGTAGGGATGGTGCCAGGTTTCCTCCAGACGTGACGCTTGGCATTCAGGGCAAAGAGTTCAATCTTGGTTTCATCAGACCAGAGAATATTGTTTCTTATTAAATCAAAATGAAATCAAATGTATTTATATAGCCCTTCGTACATCAGCTGATATCTCAAAGTGCTATACAGAAACCCAGCCTAAAACCCCAAACAGCAAGCAATGCAGGTGTAGAAGCACGGTGGCTAGGAAAAACTCCCTAGAAAAGGCCAAAACCTAGGAAGAAACCTAGAGAGAAACCAGGCTGTGTGGCGTGGCCAGTCCTCTTCTGGCTGTGCCGGGTGGAGATTATAACAGAACATGGCCAAGATGTTCAAATGTTCATAAATGACCAGCATGGTCAAATAATAATAATCACAGGCAGAACAGTTGAAACTGGTGCATACAATGGCAAGAAAAAGTATGTGAAACCTTTGGAAATACCTGGATTTCTGCATATATTGGTCATAAAATTTGATCTGATCATCTAGGTCACAACAATAGACAAACACAGTCTGCTTAAACTAATAAACAATATGTTTTCATGTCTTTATTGAACACACGCAGTGCAGGGCGGAAAACGTATGCGAACCCTTGGATTTAATAACTGGTTGACCCTCCTTTGGCAGCAATAACCTCAACCAGATGTTTTTTGTAGTTGCGGATCAGACCTGCACAACAGTCCGAAGGAATTTTGGACCATTCCTCTTAAAAAACTGTTGCAGTTAAGCAATATTCTTGGGATGCCTGGTGTGAACTGCTCTCAAAGTCATGCCACAGCCTCTCAAATCAGGTTGTTGTCAGAACTCTGACTGGGCCACTCCAGAAGGCGTATTTACTTCTGTTGAAGCCATTCTGTTAACTTACTTCTGTGTTTTGGGTTGCTGTCCTGTTGCGTCACCCAACTTCTGTTAATCTTCAATTGGCGGACAGCCTATCATTCTCCTGCAAAATGTCTTGATAAACTTGGGAATTAATTTTTCCATCGATGATAGCAAGCTGTCCAGGCCCCGAGGCAGCAAAGCAGCTCCCTCCACCATACTTTACAGTTGGGATGAGGTTATGTTGGTGTGCTGTACCTTTTTTCTTCTCCACACAGTGTTGTGTGTTCCATCTAAACAACTCAACTGTAGTTTCATCTTTCCACATAATGTTTTGCCAGTAGCGCTGTGGAACATCCAGGTGTACTTTTGCAAACTTCAGACGTGCAGCAATGTTTTTTTTGGACAGCAGTGGATTCTTCCGTGGTGTCCTCCCATGAACAACATTACTTTATAGTGTTTCACATATAGACTCAGAGATGTTAGCATGTTCCAGAGATTTCTGGAAGTCTTTAGCTGACGCTAAGATTCTTCTTAACCTCATTCTGCGCTGTGCTCTTGCAGTCATCTTTGCAGGACGGCCACTCCTAGGGAGAGTAGCAATAGTGCTGAACTTTCTCCATGTAGACAATTCTTCTTACCATGGAAGAGATACTTTTGTAACCTTTTCCAGCTTTATGCAAGTCAACAATTCTTAATCTTAGGTATTTTGAGATATTTTGTTCGAGGCATGGTTCACATCGGGCAATGCTTCTTGTGAATAGCAAACTCAAACTTAATAGGGCAAGGCAGCTCTAACCAACATCTCCAATCTCGTCTCATTGATTGGACTCTAGGTCAGCTGACTCCTGACTCCAATTATCTTTTGGAAAAGTCATTAGCCTAGGGGTTTACATACTTTTTCCAACCTACCATGTGAATGTTTAAATGATCTATTCAATATAGACAAGAAAAATACAATAATTTGTGTGTTATTAGTTTAAGCACACTGTGTTTGTCAATTGTTGGGACTTGTGAAGATCAGATCAAATTTATGCAGAAATCCAGGTAATTCCAAAGGGTTCACATACTTTTTTCTTGCCACTGTAGTTTTGCAAAAAAAATGTTGCTTTTTCATTGTAAGCTCATGTACTTGTGTAGCTGCACTTTTGTTGTCATTTGTTGAAAATGAAGCTATTTTCTGCCTAGTGAGTTGCACTAATGTATTTTCTGTGAAGGAAAACTATAGTTGCACGGCCCTGATCACTCTATGGAAGCAGGTGAAATCAAGAATGTGATCTGCTTTATCGCCTAACGTATTGCACAAGTTGACTGCAGGTATTTACTTAAAAAGTAGCTACAAATATTAAAATGTATCGATAAACATTAAAGAAATAGTTAACAGAATTGACGGTATTAAAAAAGAAATCCTGTGGCTATTTCCAAATACCCTGGTATATACGGTATACCGTCCAAGCCTACTATGTTTTACATTCTCCGTATTGTAATGTTCCATAGGGTCATCCTGTGTGGTACCCTATTGTATTTGAAGTGAAAATGTGGAAAATATCTCTGTGTGCATGCGTGAGAGAGAGAGAGCGAGAAGAAGCAGTCAAGGTACAGAAGCACACTGCACTACCTACTCCCTTTTCAAATCAGCTGTCAGAGTTGCATTGTTACTCCTACACAATAGCATCTGGCCATCAGCTCTGTAAATATTATGTTTATCCTTGTGGAAAAGCAAACCGCCTCCCATTACTGCTTTCAACACAATAATTTCATATGAACAGGACATCCTGGGTTTTTATATCTTTCAAAGTCAAATACAAAACATACAATGAAGACTCAAATGGCTTTCCCTTTGTTTGTTGTGGGTGGTATGAACCAACTGTCATACACATCAAATCCCACACATATGAATTGCTTTATCAATAGCCTGACTTTGATATTTGATAGTATGACAGTTAATTTCTTAATATACAGATGAGCACATAACAATGAGCTTCAGTTTATATGAAAATATGTTTTTTAGTATAAAGCATCTGTATATGAAACTAGCATGATGCACATGTATGACAATTATTTGCAGGTAAACAATCAATAAGAGAAACATGTTTTAATGAGATATCGTCCCTTTGTACAATACAGGTGCATGCAGCTGCATAATACTTGCATTATGCAGTATAGCCTAATATTGTCCATGCTATTTCATATACACACAAAAGTATGTGGACACCCCTTCAAATTAGTGGATTAGGCTATTTCAGCCACACCCGTTGCTGACAAGTGTATAAAATCAAGCACACAGCCATGCAATCGACAAACATTGGCAGTAGAATGGCCCGTACTGTAGAGCTCTGACTTTCAACCTGGCACTGCCATAGGATGCCACCTCTCCAATAAGTCAGTTCGTCAAATTTCTGCCCTGCTAAAGCTGCTCCGGTGAACTGTAAGTGCTGTTATTGTGAGGTGGAAGTCTAAGAGCACCAGCTGCACAGCCACACAAGCTCACAGAACTGGACCGCTGAGTGCTGAAGCGGTAGCACTAAAAATCGTCTGTCCTCGGTTGCAACACTCACTACCGAGTTCCAAACTACCTCTGGAAGCAAAGTCAGCACTATTTGTGCTTTTATTTCCTTTTTCAGCATGTCAATGCCCCCGTGAACAAAGCGTGGTCCATACAGAAATGGTTTGTCGAGATCAGTGTGGACGAACTTGACTGGCCTGCACAAAGCCCTGACCTCAACCCCAAACAACTTTGGGATGAATTGGAACGCTAACTGAAAGCCTGGCCTAATCACCCAACATCAGTGCCCGACCTCACTAATGCTCTTGTGGCTGGCTGAATGGAAGCAAGTCCCGGCTGCAATGTTCCAACATCTAGTGGAAAGCCTTCCCAGAAGAGTGGAGCCTATTATAGCAGAAAAAGGGAGGACCAACTCCATAATTAATGCCCATGATTTTGGAATGAGATGTTCTACGAGCAGGTGTCCACACACGTTTGGTCATGTAGTGTAGCTTGTGACAAAAGCCTCCGTTTCAGATAATGAAATAAGATCGCAGGCTACTTGAAGGTTTAACAATTATGTATTTTAGCTAGTGTTCAAAACACCAGCTCAAGCTTCATCTTCAAAACTGTTAGCAAGGCTTCAAAATTCAAAATTAGGAAGTTCGAAGCCGTATTTTGCAAGACTCTATAGTTACTGCTATGTATAATTTGAACAGACTTCACTCTGACAGTGAGACGTTCAATGAAATACAATTAGTCACAGCCTTCATAAAACCCTAAATACTATTTACCATAATACAGCTATTTATATTTGACATCAAATTAAGTATTCAAATCCTGAATAATCCATTGAATGAATCATTTGACGTGCGCAATAGTTCGTAAAAAAATGTTGAGCCTTTAACTGTAGCAAGTTTTGGGATATATTTAGATGATTGTTGTAACAGACACGGTGGAGACGGAGCAACACGCGCACCCTGTCACACACAGGACTCCGCGCTAGAATGTCAATAGTTGGACGAATGTAAATCTAAAACGTAGATAAATCATGACAGCATTTGAACTTGCATTGCATTTGATATCCATGTGTATATCAAATTTGTATCCTATGAAAACCCGAGAGTAAATAGAACAGATCAAAGTAATTATCAAGTAACTCACCACTTCTCGTTTGACACTGTTCCAAGTGTCAAAGCCTCAGCAAAGGTTATTACCGTGAGTCAATGTACTTTTACTTGACAATTCGTTCCTGTTATCTAATCAAATTGAAAGGTAGCATTTCGTTTTTGACATGGAAGTAGCCTAATTTCGCTCAACAGTCGTATTTCAAGGAAAGACAGAGCGTCTCTATCGCTCGCGGAGCAACAACTGCAGTCTCGATAGAAAAGCAGCAGCAGGTTCTCAGCAAGTCTTCCAAACCGCTAGTCACGTGGAGTAGACCCTAAGTAAATGCAATGTGCATTTTATTTGAGTCTCTAACATAAGTAAACAAATGATTGCCATGATAGGGAATTAAAGTTGTTGAACTTTGAATTAGATTCCTTGCTATGTCCTTCCATATTTCCTTGCTTGGCTTAATATAAAATCTGATATTTTTATTTGATTTATTTAACCTTTATTTAACTAGGCAAGTCAGTTAAAAACTAATTCTTATTTACAATGACGTTTACAATGACGACCTACCAAAATGCATCCTGCTGGAATGGGGCTGGGATTAAAAATAAATAAAACAAAATATAAATTAGGACAAAACACATATATTGACAAGAGAGATAACACTACATAAAGAGAGACCTAAGACAACAACATAACACAGCACAACATGGTAGCAGCACAAAACATGGTACAAACATTATTGGGCACAGACAACAGCACAAGGGAAAATAAGGTAGAGACAACAATGCATCATGCAAAGCAGTCACACTGTCAGTAACATTGTCCGTGATTGAGTCTTTGAATGAAGAGATTGAGATAAAACTGTCCAGTTTGAGTGTTTGTTGCAGCTCATTCCAGTTAGCTGCAGCGATATAAATGTTGTCAATGTGCACACAACATGCCCTCTTTTCCCAATGCCAGCTGTTACCACCCTGCCTGCTGGTGGAGAAGGTGGAAAGCTTCAAGTTCCTCGGCGTACACATCACTGACAATCTGAAATGGTCCACCCACACAGACAGTGTGGTGAAAAGGCACAACAGCACCTCTTCAACCTCAGGAGGCTGAAGAAATGTGGCTTGGCCCCCTACTTTTACAGATGCACAATTGAGAGCCTGTTGTCGGGCTGTATCACTGCCTGGTACGGCAACTGCACTGCCTGCAACTGCAGGGCTTTTCAGAGGGTGGTGAGGTCTGCCCAATGCATCACCGGGGGCACACTGCCTGCCCTCCAGGACAACAACAGCACTCAATGTCATAGGAAGGCCAAAACGATCATCAAGGACATGAACCACGGCCTGTTCACCCCGCTACCATCCAGAAAAAGCGTATATCTCAATACCATCAGACTCTTAAATAGCCATCACTAGCCGGCTACCACCCACTTACTCAAGCCTGCACCTTAGAGGCTGCTGCCCTATATACATAGACATGGAATCACTGGCCACTTTAATAATGGAACACTAGTCACTTTAATAATGTTTACATACTGCTTTACTCATCTCATATGTAATAAGTGTATTCTATTTTACTGTATTTTAGTTAATGCCACTCCGACATTGCTCGTACTAATATTTATATATTTCTTAATTCCATTATATTACTTTTAGATTTGTGTATTGTTTTCAATTGTTAGATACGACTGCACTGTTGGAGCTAGGAACACAAGCATTTCGCTACACCTGCAATAACATCTGCTAAATATGTGTTTGTGACCAATACAATTTTACTTGATATGGTGTGTTCATTCCCATAGCCATGCCAACAGCATGCTGTTCTATAGGATTTCCCACACAATGTGCTGTTTGTCAGATTTTCTGCTTGGCTAAGTGAGTCACCAGATTCCTTAGAGACCTCTAACTAATAACTATTTTCCTGACAGTTTCTCTTTTATACACTGAAGACAGGGAGAACCGGCTTACAGTGTTTTCACTCACTTTGGTGCAATTTTCACAAGTATGTGGTACATTTTGACAACTCTAGGCATAAAAATCTAAACAGATGACCAAAATGACTCACATTTTTAATTGACTGAGTACAACAAACAAATTCACAAAGTAATTTGTTCACTGCACAAAATCACTCTTTGAATTTGGATCTCAGTATCTGCTTGTCAAAATGTAATATTCACTTTATGATTTTCTTGTAATTTGTAAACAGTACAACTAATTAGAACTGTAAGTCGGGAACTCTTTCTAGAGCTACAACCTGCTGATCACTGACGATATCATGATTCAACCTTGTTTTTCTTCCAGAGTTCCCAGTTGCCTTGAAACCACCATTAATCCAGAAAATGCCAGACTTTGATGACAAAATTTGCCCATGAAGGACCGCCGCACCACCTTCCTGTTCAAGTGAGCACAGCACAACAAGGTGAGTCCAAAAATGTCTTGTATGTCGCTGAATACATGATGTAATATGCCAGGGAGATATATATACTGTAGCTAAGAAAGTAATACTAAGTGTATGTTGTGTAGTAAGCTGTTAGCACTGTACATTTCAAAAGTGCTGAACAAATAGTTATATTGACTACGTCCGTCCTAGCTCGCTCATGAATGTCTTCATCAAAATTACGGATTGCCTCTTATAAGCTTGTCGTCCCTTTATGCCATTTTCAGTAGAAACCAGATTTGTTTAAGCAAGTCAGCCATATCTGCTGTTTTCTTTAAAGGCAGTAAACCAGGAAGCCTGTGGGAGGAGGCTCTGTCCAATCTCAGCATGGAGAAAGCCATGCAATTGTTGTGGGTAGTGGCGACCCGTCATTCAGGGCCGTTTCCCTGCCAGACAAGGCTCCTCTGATTGCCAGGTGTAGCAGTGGTAAGTTGTTGGGACTGCGGTTGGGACTTTGCTTTTGGGACAGCTTTATGTAGGCCCTAACAGCTTGTGGGCATCATTGTCACCATTCTAGTGCAATTCATGTATTGTTTAGTGTTGTGTTGTGGCTTTGCTGGCATGCACTGAGAAGGCGAAAAGAGCTGAAGAGAGTGGAAGGAGCGAGAAGGTAGTGTAAGGAAGGTCCATCCGCCAGTCCTGGACCAAGGTTGTGCTGGACTGGCCAGTGCAGGGAAAGGTGGAAGTGGAGAGGGAGGTATGGCAGTTCTTCCCTTATTGTAGTTCTTCCAGGAGCCAGTAAATATCCGCAAAGCCTTTAGCCAAATTATAATTTGGAGCTCTGTCATCACCATCTTTAGCATCATCTTGCTCTGAGGTTGCCTTCGTAACTGTGGGTTTGTTTTCCCAGTTTGGTGCATCTTTCGATGGATTACCATGTTGGTCGATTGAGTGTTAAGACTCACACAAAGGTTTAAAAAATTAAAGTTGGTTGCCCCCAAAATAGTCCAGGCAGACATCAAATCAAATTTTGTCGCATGGACCGAATACAACAGATGTAAACCTTTCAGGGAAATGCTTACTTACAAGCCGTAACCAACAATGCAGTTAAAAATATATATTAAAAAAATACCTAAAAAATGCAAGAATAAGATATAAAAGTAACAAATAATTCAAGAGCAACAGTAAAATAACAATAGCGAGGCTATATACAGGGGGTACTGGTACAGAGTCAATATGCGGGGGCACCGGTTAGTCGAGGTAATTGAGGTAATATGTACATGTAGGCAGAGTTATTAAAGTGACTATGCATAGATAATAACAGAGAGTAGCAGCAGTGAGCAGTGTAAAAGAGGAGGGGGGGGGGAAAATGCAAATAGTCTGTGCAGCCATTTGATTAGATGTTCAGGAGTCTGTTTAGAAGCCTCTTGGACCTAGACTTGGCGATGCCATGCGGTAGCAGAGAGAACAGTCTATGACTAGGGTGGCTGGAGTCTTTGATACTTTTGACACCGCCTGGTATAGAGGTCCTGGGTGACAGGAAGATTGGCCCCAGTGATGTACTGGGCCGTACGCACTACCCTCTGTAGTGCCTTGCGGTCGGAAGCCGAGCAGTTGCCATAACAGTGATGCAACCAGTCAGAATGCTCTCGATGGTGCAGCTGTAGTACCTTTTGAGGAACTGAGGACCCATGCCAAATCTTTTCAGCACCACACGGCCAGGTCTCTATGGCTGCCGGAATGGCTCATCTGGAGGAGTCGAGAACTATCAGAAGGGGTCATAGGGAAGACAGGAGGTGCACCGTGAAGGCAGGGTGTGCTGTGGTGGCGGGAGGTATATCATGGAGTTGCGCTGTGGAGAACACATTTCAAACATGACTTTCATTTTCACTCCGTGACAAGAGTCATTATAAACAAAGCCACAAGAGGGTAGAACACATCTCAATGTTGCATGATAGAGGGAGGTAGCTGCAGAAACAATGAAATGGTTTAGTCGATTTCCTCACTGGTAGCCATGGGAGTGGCGAGGGAGTGACGAGGGAGGGGTGATGGTGACCGAAAATGAGAGAGGTGCGGTGAGAGGGGTGATGGTGGACAAGAAGGTGAGAGGAGCCGCAAGGGAGGATTGAAGGGGGAAAGTGTCTGAGAAGGTGAGAGGAGCGGCGAACGGAGGGGTGATAGTGGGCGAGAAAGCGAGAGGCACAGTGAGGGAGGAGTGGTGTTATTGGCCGAGAGGACTGGCGAGGGAGGAGGGGTGTTAGTGGCCGAGAAGGCAAGAGGAGTGGCGAGGGAGGAAGAAAAGAAGATAGTGGCTGAGAAGGCAAGAGAAGCCGCCATAAAGGCGAGGGGAGCCGCCATAAAGGCGATGGGAGCCGCCATAAAGGCGAGGGGAGCCGCCGGTAGCGGTGTTTTGCTATGTCTTCCGTTTCTCCTAAATGAAAGGGAGAGAAGAACAAGTCTGGGTACGCCGAGGGCGGAACCACAGTAATTGACCCCGGCAGTGAGGCAGCATGCTGGACCAGTCACAGGTGCCATCGTGCGTGGTGAGGTGACTGACATGGAAACCAGATCGAGAACAAATCTACAGGGTTATTACATCTGCTTTTCAATGGCTCAGCATAAACTTGCAGTACGGGCTGTTTGTTAGGCAGGTTTTGCTGGCAGCGCCACTTCAGTAAGTCAAATTACGGGTATGTGTAAATGTACTGAGCGAAATAACGGTGATTCAGATATAAAGTGCTGAGCACAAGCACTTATAGTCCTAG
This sequence comes from Oncorhynchus mykiss, assembly GCF_013265735.2. NCBI lineage: Eukaryota > Metazoa > Chordata > Actinopteri > Salmoniformes > Salmonidae > Oncorhynchus > Oncorhynchus mykiss. The sequence continues at coordinate 25,195,601 of NC_048589.1, read as the reverse complement.
ATATGTAATATATTTTTTATCGTTTGCAGTCATAGAACTGAACTAAGGTAGGTCAAGATCAATATATTACTTATTCAGATCTGTAGTAGGATTATGTTAAACTGGAAACCACAGAGAAGAAAAGTGCAAACTGGTACCAATACACTGACCCAAAGGAATAACAGACTTGAAATTAAAAATCTTGCTTGGCATACCACTGCAAAATAATAAAATAAGAATGCTCCATATTTCTCTGGCCTTCAAAGCTTCCCCTGGACCAATTTCCAATAGTTTACATGGTTTTGTTTTGCGTTCGTTGAATTAATTCACATTTTGACCCGGTGAGTCTTGGGAGTCTACTGAGACTCACTTTATTATTGTTCATGCCTCTGCAATATGATTTACTGTGGCTTTATTATTGCTAGTAAATTTTAAGCTGTACGTTGTATAGTAAAGGTTTGCTGCTCTATCCCTGGGCCAACTGGGACAGTACAATGTAACGACAGGGATATAGTAGAGTTACTGTATGTCTCTATGGTACTCCACTCTGACAGACTCAAACTAAGGAATCATATTTTCTCCCATGTGGAATAAGTGTGTGTGTGTGTGTGAGTGTGATAGAAAGAGAGAGAGTCTAGGGCAGGGGTATTCAACTCTTATCGTACGAGGTCCGGAGCCTGCTGGTTTTCTGTTTTACCTGATAATAAATTGTACCCACCTTATGTCTAGGGGGTTAGAGAGGGGCATTAGGTATTTCTGCCGGCGAGTCTGGGAATTTGGGCAGCTGTGTATCTCTGGGGAGAGACTGGGATTTGGGCAGCTGTGTATCTTTGGGGAGAGACTGGGATTTGGACAGCTGTGTGACTCTGGGGAAAGACTGTGATTTTGGCAGCTGTGTGTTTCTGGGAAGAGACTGATTTGGGCAGTCGTGTATCTCTGGGGAGAAACTTGGATTTGGGCAGCTGTGTGTCTCTGGGGAGAGACTAGGACTTGGGCAGCTGTGTGTCTCTGGGGAGAGACTGGGATTTGGGCAGCCGTGTGTCTCTGGGGAGAAACTTGGATTTGGGCAGTGGTGTGTCTCTGGGGAGACTTGGATTTGGGCAGCCGTATGTCTCTGGGGAGAGACTTGGATTTGGGCAGCTGTGTGTCTCTGGGAGAGACTGGAATTTGGGCAGTGGAGTCGATGAAAGAAACAAAACACAAAAGCTCAACTTATCACTCAAACTGTAGGAGAGGATTTCTCAATAAGTTGAAAAACAGAGAGCGGTTATTGCTCAATTCTGTAAGATATTGTTAATAGGTGTTTTGGACACCTATAGGCCTGGAATTTCATGGTTTTAGGGGCAATGCCATTTGGCCTTCAAGGGCTGCCCAATCTGTCAGGGCACTAAGGCCATTAACCAAAATAGCTAATTAAATGTATTTGAAAAGAAAAACTTGTGTATGTAAATTATCTTTTTCAGGACCCTGTCTTTCAAAGATAATTCGTAAAAATCCACAGATCTTCGTTGAAAAGGGTTTAAATACTGTTTCCCATGCTTGTTCAATGAATCATAAACAATTATGTTTAGCCTCGGAGGAGGAGGCTACACCTGTAGACCAGTAGTTAAGACACAAACAGCTTACAGACAGACAATTAAGGTCACAGTTATGAAAACTTAGGACACTAAAGACGCCTTTCTACTGACTCTGAAAAACACCAAAAGAAAGATGCCCAGGGTCCCTGCTCATCTGTGTGAACGTGCCTTAGGCATGCTGCAAGGAGGTATGAGGACTGCAGATGTGGCCAGGGCAATAAATTGCAATGTCTGTACTGTGAGACGCCTAAGACAGCGCTACAGGGAGACAGGATGGACAACTGATCATCCTTGCTGTGGCAGACCACGTCTAACAACACCTGCACAGGATCCGTACATCCGAACATCACACCTGCGGGACAGGTACAGGATGGCAACAACAACTGCCCGAGTTACACCAGGAATGCACAATCCCTCCATCAGTGCTCAGACTGTCTGCAATAGGCTGAGAGAGGCTGGACTGAAGGCTTGTAGCCTGTTGCAAGGCAGGTCCTCACCAGACATCACCAGCAACAACGTCGCCTATGGGCACACACCCACCATCGCTGGACCAGACAGGACGGGCAAAAAGTGCTCTTCACTGACGAGCCACGGTTTTGTCTCACCATGGGTGATGGTCGGATTCGCGTTTATCGTTGAAGGAATGAGCGTTACACCGAGGCCTGTACTCTGGAGCAGGATCGATTTGGAGGTGGAGGGTCCGTCATGGTCTGGGGCGGTGTGTCACAGCATCATCGGACTGAGCTTGTTGTCATTGCAGGCAATCTCAACGCTGTCCCTCATGTGGTACCCTTCCTGTAGGCTCATCCTGACATGACCCTCCAGCATGACAATGCCACCAGCCATACTGCTCGTTCTCTGCATGATTCCCTGCAGGACAGGAATGTCAGTATTCTGCCATGGCCAGCAAAGAGCCCGGATCTCAATCCCATTGAGCATGTATGGGACCTGTTGGATCGGAAGGTGAGGGCTAGGGCCATTCCCACCATAAATGTCCGGGAACTTGCAGGTGCCTTGGTGGAAGAGTGGGGTAACATCTCACAGCAAGAACTGGCAAATCTAGTGCAGTCCATGAGGAAATCGACTGCACTACTTAATGCAGCTGGTGGCCACACCAGATACTGACTGTTATTTTTGATTTTGACCCCCCCTTTGTTCAGGGACACATTATTAGATTTATGTTAGTCACATATCTGTGGAATTTGTTCATTTCATGTCTCAGTTGTTGAATCTTACGTTCATACAAATATTTACACATGTTAAGTTTGCTGAAAATAAACACAGTTGACATTGAGAGGACATTTCTTTTTTTGCTGAGTTCACATGTACATACATAATTAGCCTACAGGTCGAAGTGTAGGTGATAGGTGATTACAACCTGTAATGTCCAGAACGATTCTGACATGTGGGGGGTGTCTACTTTGGAGAATCTCAAATATAAAATATTTTGATTTGTTTTTTTGGTTACTACGTGATTCCATGTGTGTTATTTCGTAGTTTTGATGTCTTCACTATTGTTCTACAATGTAGAAAATAGTAAAAATAAAGAAAAACATTGGAATGAGTACAGGTGTGTCCAAACTTTTGACTGGTACTGTATATAGATATATATATATATATATATATTGGCTAAATGCCAGTCATGTCTGACAAATATAATGTAGGATCATTAATAATATCTAAAGGCTTGATTCAGTCAACATACTTGAAACACTGTTTGTTCTAATAGGAGAGAAAGGCCAGTACTTGATGTGCACTGCAACATCACCCACCTTGCAATCTGAGTGGAGTCAGTCAACATTTTGAAACTATTTAACCAACCATAAACGTAATTGTTTAAAACCTGGGCAATTGACATTTTATGAGGCATATCGTACCGTGTTCCAACTACAGGAATGGTAAGGGGATTATTTCATAAACACTTCCTCATATGCCATTGAAACCATTAGGGCCTATTTCTCTCATGTTTCTGTCACGTTTGTTGCTTCTTTAGATCTTCCCTCCATCTACATTTCTGAAGGATATTTTCATCTCTGTCATATGAAACCGCTCTCAGTTGCGGTGCACTTTTGAGAATGACGTTTTCCCACGAATTGCGTTTTGGAACATTTGCTGAGTTTATAATGTGAAGAAATCGCCTAAAAGTTTATCAACATTTTAAGCTAAACGTTCTGTTGCATCAGCCTCATTGCTTTTATTTATTTTTTGCATGGTGGTTGTATTATTTTGGGATCTATCACTTCCCATAACTGTCCGAAAAGTACAAGTTGACCAATAGAATAGGTCAGGGTTTTACTTCATTATATCCGTTTTCGCTTCTTGTGGTCAATTTGCAGTTTGCAAATGATTTGTAATTATGTTCCGGCCCTCTGAACATCTGCTCAGGAACAAATATCGGCCAATGGCTGAATCTAGTTAATGATCCCTGGAATAGGTCAACTTTTGTACTATGGGGGATAGTAAATGTACATAGGCTAGTGCTTTTGCTGTTCTTTACTCATCTTGTTGGCTGACAAAAAGTAAAATGTGGATAGTTCTAACATCAACAATATGCGGCTCGGAATTCAATAAGATGGTTGCTCGTCGTTACATCCCGATGTGTCTGTCTTCACTTGTAGCCTACTTCGGAGCTGTGATGCCTGTGAGAAGGATCCGATCACATCATGGGCATTGGCTAATAAGAATTGAGATATCTGAGTGAGAGCCATGTGAGTGAGAGGTGCTTCGGAGGAGGCTACGCCAATTGGCAGCCGGGAGAAGGGAATTATAATTATTATATTCAGCACAAGGGCCACTTTTTTTTTTAGAGGGCCACACAAGGGGTCATTGACGGCCACAGCTGCCGATACCGCAGGGAAATTTGAATCCTGATCCACTGTATCCATCTGTCTTATATAACTTTGTGAGAGGTTAAGGAGCAGTATTGCAGACCCTATCACTCCCTCTCTCTGGGTTCCATCACCCTGAGCCTGCTTTTGCCCCTCCCACACACAAACCCGTCACACACACACACACCTCACAGTGGAAAACAAACATCCTTCCTCCCCATGACATCACTGTGTTGGAGCTGGGCTCAAGGTGAGTAGGGTGTGGAGGGAGAACAAGGCACCCCAGTCCCTGTGGAGCAGGGTAAACAGGGAGTGGGGTAGCAGAATGGCCAGACCCTCTGCTCTGCTCCTAGCCTCTCATGTCCCCATGCAGCCAGATGGCTGCCCGCACATCCTCTCAACACACACACACACAGCACTCAGTCATCTGACTGATCAAATGATCCATTCAAGCAGGGCATTCATGTGGCTTGTTGTTTATTCAATCAGTATGATGAGTTGAAATCATGGTCATTGCAGTGAAATATGATTACATCAGATGCATGAGAACATAGGTATTTTATGATCTGATGGGTGGGAGAGTAGGACATCAGATCTGCATGTAAGATTCACATATATAGTTTACAGCGGATGACGGCTTTATTTCCACTGTGTGTTTGGTTGTGTACCTCTTTGAACCAAACAGTGGGAGTACATCAAACAACAACATGTTTTATTTGATTTCACCAGAGTGCTTTACTGGCTCTTGTTAGAGATGGAGTTTGTTCAAGAAGTCCCTCTGCATTTCCAACAGAATTGGGAGATGTGTATGTGATGGTGTGTGACGGTGTGTGTGTGTGTGTGTGTCCAATATGCATACGCAAATCAATTTCTTACGATTCAAGTCAACCTATGTGAAGTGAACAGTAAGCTGGTTTGTGAAGCCATTAATGTCCCAACCATTTAATGACTTTAAAAAGGAGAGAGCCAGGCTGAATGTCTGTGATACGTTACCCCATAGCCAAACCATTTCTTTGTGTCACCAACTGGGTTGTGACCTGACTTGCATGATGAAAAACCAAAGGTGACAAAAACATTGTTGTTTTCAGAGACCTTTTCCTGTATTCTGCATGTTGTCTACCCATTTCCATGCTTCCCTGCTCGAGGACGTCTCAGTTTAATACCCAATCATAATATTTGTATAAAACACCACACTCACTTGAAGTAATTAAGCTCTGTTGAAGCTTGCAGAATTGGATCATATTCAGTATGGCAATACGACTGTGCATTCCTAAAGAAAACAATGTTCAGAGTGAAAGTCCAGTATGCTTTACAACTACATTAGTTGTAAATGCATACATTAGGAAGAAATAGGACAGAGTATGTGCACATACATACACTGGCTATGTGCAGGTGCTAGATATCCCACTATGTTATAGAAATCATGTTTATCAGAAAGAATCTGCACTCCAATATAAACTCACAAATGAGTTTGAACATTATCACAATAAAACACATCTGGGAGAATTTCCATGTATTGCAGAGCAATTACATACAGTATAGGCCTACTGAACAGTGGGGCACCACATTGCAGCGAAGAACTGATGTTAAACTGGAAGAAAGCTTTACATGTTGCCAGTGAGAAACATAAAACACTTGTTAAAGTTAATCATCTGTCCCCATTTGATTAGAAAAAAACAAGAGTTAATTAAAGAAAGAGTGTGGTTGCGGGGAAGAGGAAGTGTTTTGACCAGTGCTGCAATTTGATTCCATTTTAATTGAGCAAAACCAGAAAAAACAGATTTCCCACATTTTGACCTTCACTAGTAGGCCTATTGTGACCTAAGGTCAACAACACACTTCCTTGAGCTTAAAATATCACAGCTGTGTACTACTATTTGTATTTCTTTCCTTGTATAGCCTACTTCCCTTCATAACGACCATTATTGATAGTTAAACTGGATAGCTGTCCACCATATTACTTCTGCATAACAAGCTCTATTAGATCAGTGGTCCTATAGGAAAGGAAACAAGGAGAGGAAGCGACATACAATGTGGTGCATCTCAAATCAAAAGCTGGTTCTCTCCTCGTCTCCTTCCCTTGATCTAAAAACAAATACAGTAGGTTAAAGCAAATGAAAGGATATGAGGAGAGGCCTCTTTAGACTAATGAGACGCACCCTCCCAAAGAGTTATCTCCTCAAATTCCCTCTCACCTGCAGTGCATAGTGCCAACACTGCGAAAACCATTCATCTCTCTCGCTTTGCCTGAAGGCAGCAGTTTAACTCAGACGTGAAACCTGGAATTTCAGAGGAATAGTCCTGCCTGTATCAAACACGTCTTGCAGTAGATTACTACTTCTACAGTGTTAGCTAAATGTGCTACGATGCATCCATCATTAGTTATCACTAGGGACGTGACCAAGAAAACCTCACAACAGTAGTCTGTTATAGCCAATGTACTCCTCTAATAGCCAATGTACTCCTCTAACAATCAAACTGTTCGGGAAGAATGAGATCCTAAGAAGATCTCACTGTCTATACAACACAGTTCTTATGATGGCTTTTCCTCTGGTGTCCCTGTTTCAATGGCAGACACCTAATTTTCAATATGTCACACCAGTCACCAGTCATTTTGGGGCGGCAGGGTAGCCTAGTGGTTAGAGCGCTGAACTAGTAACCGCAAGGTTGTGAGTTCAAACCCCCGAGCTGACAAGGTACAAATCTGTCGTTCTGCCCCTGAACAGGCAGTTAACCCACTGTTCCCAGGCCGTCATTGAAAATAAGAATTTGTTCTTAACTGACTTGCCTGGTTAAATAAAGGTAAAATAAAAATAAAAATTCAGCTGAAGGTATAGGCTTTACATCTCCCTGTCCCCAGCAGGCAGCAAGCCACTCAGTTCTGCCCCCTTTATTGTTTTGCAGCCAGATAACTGGCCTGCCAGCTAATTTAGCAGACCAATAGCCAGACAGCCCCTGGGTTTAACAAAGAGCTGAGGATCCAATGTCCGATTTGGTCTTTATTGCAGGTGTCACATTGAGATGTTCTCATATCCACACTGCAGGGGGCTAACGTGACACAGGGTGCTGGAACCGGGATGAATGGTGGAGACTGAACTTATTTCCTACTATGTTTTGATGGAGGGGGCTGTTAGAGGTTTCTGGATGTGAAGGGGCAGATCATTCATCATAGATCATTGGAAATAGATGATCTGACACAGGGGAGAGTATAGACCCAGGAGGTGGTTGGCTTTGACAACTTGAATAAATGTTTGAGTCAATGTTTGACTCATTCTCAAAAACTGAAAAGGTGCTTTTTAAAGGGAGTCGCTCTTTAATGACAACGCAATCACTGTATTTACTAAGGCAGCATCTGGACAACAATAAAAACATGTTTCCCCAATAAGGGAAGTATTGTAAGATGTGAAATAATTTACCAGTTCCATAGAATGACTGTTTTTAATTGATCACTGGTTTGTCTATACTGGTCTGGTGTAGGTCTATTGATGTAGTCATGAGGGAATGCAAGCAGTACACACATTGGAAACAACTCAATGAGTGGGAGTGTGTGGAGAAAGCTGAATATCTCCAGCCAGCTGATAACAGAAGTTAAGAATGTTGATTAACTTATCTAAAGTCAGGTCTGATATGTAGAATAACCTACAAGAAAAACAATGCTATACATGTAGATGTTTCATAACAAACTAGCTTACCAGTACCATTTGCTTTCTAGGCTAACATATTTTTCAACCATCGATTGTCAGTCAAGTTCCAATGAGTCAACCCTTATGTCCATTACCTTAACCAGGTATGAAGACATTACCTTAACCAGGTATGAAGACAGCTGAGATATGAGTCTTAGAACATAAAGAACAGTGGAAGACAGCTGAGATATGAGTCTTAGAACATAAAGAACAATGGAAGACAGCTGGCACATCAGTGGTTACAAGAGGTGTGAGATGTTCAGTGTGTCATTGAATCCAAGCAGTTTAAATGATTTAAAATCACTTCAAACTCAACTGAGTAGTTTCTTTGAGCGTCCTACTCCTTCTGCTCTTATCGTGGTGGACGTCACCCCGTTGTCCCATGAGGTCACGGGAGTTTCTTGACACTAGGGGGAGTGGCGACTGGTTGAGGACAGCCACTTCCCATTCAGCTTCACACACAAACAATGGAAATACTCCCTCTGGAGAAGACCCAGGGAATGTCGTCGGGATAGGTGCCTCGTTTTGAGATGAGGACAGATGCATGCAGAAGATTCAACACACATGCATATACACCGATCGTAAGCGCACGCTCTCTCATACATGCAAGTGCTTTAGTTAAGAGAGACATGCTCCAAACATCTTAAATAAACAATGAAAAATGCAAATGTGCATTGAATAGTTCTTGAAATGCTATTGATACATCTAGTAGAAGGACAGGATGTTCCTGTAGATGTCATTGTTCCCAGAGCTACAACAGTAACACCACACACCTCAGCACTGGATTGGAGGGTGGATACCGTACCAGTTGACAAGCAGAGGGATACTGAATAAAATTGCCCAAGAGGGCTCTCTCAACTGTCACCATAAAGGATTTGACATGCTCAGATATTACTGTGATGCCATGAACATGCTAGACTACGGAACGCTACACATTTTGTTTTCTAACAGTACCGCATGATGTGCATGTTGACAATTTTAACAAAAAAACAAAATGTAGAATCACAATGTATAAATCAAGAGACATACCCTGACACACCAACCCTCTCACCATGTATCCCCCATGTCACCTGTCTGAGTCACAGCCCACCACCCCTCTCTACAAGATGCCAAGACACCATGGGCACCAGGTGGCCGGGAGTGCCATCTCCATGGCAACCCTGTCTCCCTGACGCGGTGGGGATCGGCCACCAAAAGCCTGGGTACAGAGATGGACGGTAACACTAAACATTTAATCTCCCCATCAATCTGCCGCTATGTTTCTGATGGATGCCAAGTAACGATGGAAGCTCCTTTAAGAACAGCGAGTGACCTTTAGAGTAGTTTGGCTCCAGTCCTGGATGTGACTGCAGCAGAGGGTGGAATAGGGGATGGTTACATACTGTCCTCTGGTGGAGACAGGCAACCTTCACCCCATTTCAATTGTTACAGAAAAGGAAAATTCAATACTGTAGCTTTATAGCGAGTATTCTGGATGTTTTCTGGTCTGTAATTTGTGATCACTGACTCAATGTTTGAATAAATAGTAAGGAGAGGGCTTCTACTTACTGTCAGCAGCATATCAGCATTTCAATTTAAAATCAGTGTCCATGTTATTCTGTATAACAATGGTCTACGAACACATAACATGTCCTCAATTGGAATACAATATTATAACTGAAACTTCCTTAATTAAAAACGTTTATTTTTTTTTAAATAAATGCATTTTTTTTACAGTCTGAAAACAGCCGGCCATGCACTGCTGCTCTGGACATTGGAGGCAAACAACTGTTATAGGAGGAAAAAACGAGGCTAAGTTCGCTTCTTTTACTTCAGTTCACTTACGGCCCGTTTGTCTCAAACTCCAAGGTCTACTTTAACAAAAAGTGTCTCCTTCATACCAAAAATATTATTCAATTAAAAGCTACAATAGTTATCAAATCTGAAAATGAAGTGATACATTTTTGAAAAGGCACTGAACAGCAGAGTAAGGGTTTGGCAGCCTAGGGATGTGTCATTGGTGGTAGTTTACAGAGCTAGAGAGAAAGATCAGTGCCAAACAAAATGCAAGAAAATAGAATAGCAATGTAATTCAGCTTATAGGAGAGGCAACAAGAAAATAGAATAGCAATGTAATTCAGCTTATAGGAGAGGCAACAAGAAAATAGAATAGCAATGTAATTCAGCTTATAGGAGAGGCAACAAGAAAAAAGTACATTGAAAAGCCCTTTTATCAATGTTTGGGTAATAATATCTAGTGTGAGAAATCTGAATTAAATCCCAAACAACCTGGAGTTTGAGACTAGTGATATCTTCATATATATATCTATATCATGTTAAACTCAATAAGACCGTAACATTGGCAGGCACACATTTTCATACTACACAATGTTGACAGATGGCTTTCCCTCTCTTTTCTGCAAACAAAAACACACTTCCCCAAAAAAACAAGAAAAAAAAAGCAGCAACAAAAGAACTGTACAATTCTATAAAACCTGTGTTTTTACATTAGTTACAAAAAACTAATACTTCATTTAATGTTCGTTCATACAGAGGGCAAAGAAAAAAAAGACTTTGCATAATTAATTCTTCAAACTTGGTGACCTGTTGCTGGTGCGTAATAATGATAATGATGCTGAATAATAACACTATATGGTGTAAGATAAAGAATGGCATTTAAAAAAAGAGGCTGCACTTGGGAATGCTGTTATTAAATGGTAGTATCCCTCCAGCTGTACTACACACGCACAATGCATTTGCAAGGGTCTGAGTCTCAAGGCAGAGCGGAGGTCTTTCCTTCATGCTGTGGACGCTGGACAACCCTATATGGCTGGCAGTATGTATCTGAGCCAAATCATTTGGGCACCACATGTTCCATGACAACATTCTTACTTACATTTTCAGTAATTGCCTCAGAACTTGCCCATGATACCCATTAAAATTCCATCTCAAACAGAGTATCCTTGAGTGACCCCTTCAACCTTGAGAGTAGCTATGAGAACTAGGCATGGTTATTCAGCAGTTTACAGATAAGAAACTACAGGACATTCACCCTGCTTGAGCTCCTGTTGTGCTGACATGTTAACTAATGCAGACAAGAGAAGCGCTACAGTAGGTGTATACCAAGGCTGTTTAAACTCTCCAAGCACACTTGTTAGCTGTTGTATGTAGTGTTTCACACAGAGGATAGGAGACACTCACTGGAGGTATGCTCAGACAAAAAGAACAATGAATTGAACTACAGCTTATTCATTAAGGGATGCGCTACAGACTCCCCTAACCCTAATTCTACACTTAACTATTACCCTAACTGTTACCTCAGCAAGGAATTGCTTATCAACAGATAGCATGGCCATCTGTAGAGCATCCACAGATGGAAAATCCAGACTATCCAAATAAAGTGTGACCAGGGATCATACATATACTGGAGAAGTGCTTACTGCGGAAGTGTGACTTCATATGGACTAGTTAGATCAAAGTGAGAATCCTTCATCGAGTGGAGAGGACACAGTGCCCAATTCTCTCCATGAGCTCTGCGTTCCTTAGCCTTTCCTTAACGACGGAAGGAAATGACCTCACATCACTTCCTGTCTCTGCTGAGAAAGTAAAAGCGTGTCACTGTTTTGCCGATACTCTTACTCTGCGGATTACTACGGCCTATAGTCACACCAGACTGAGTGAATGTGGATGTACAATACGTGAGAGTGAGGTGGCACTCTGCAGCATAAATTAGACAGTATCATAACACAGGATGTCAGGCAGTACACAAACCACAACACACCACTTCAAAGACCCCGAACAGTACCACACCTCACCAAAATGACAACAATAAAACAAAACAGGGATAAATAAATAATGTGATTCTTCATACGAACTGATATATGGTTTTGTGGGCTGGTCGGATTACGATGAGGTTGAAGGGTCAATTTGATCAGTTCCTTCAGGGGAGTCAGAGTAGAAGGGGGGATTAAGAAATAGTCTTTGGAATGGAGAGGTCTCCTGATGACATGTGATAGGTTCTCATGGACCTAGCTTTGTGATAGCTGCTTGAGGAAGAGGCTGCTGTCCCCAGTGCATTGGAGAGGGATGGGTGAGTGGAGAGGGGTCATGGGAGGGGGACGACTCCCAACTTCCTGTCAAATAATGTGGGCGATGGGGGAGCCACAGGCAGGGTTTGGAGTTAGTCTGGGCTGCAGCGTTGCGCAGAATATTAGTGTTAATGCAACAAAAATAAAGGGCATCAGCTTCTTAACAACAATGGCAATAATGGGTGGCTGCATTGGGCTCTAAAGCATGGTTCCATTTAAAACCACCAAAACTTTATAACAAATAAAATAAACCCATTTGATTTAGCCACCACCCTCCCTCCCCTCTTTACCCTAAACTCTGACCCAGGGGGTCAAGTAGTCAGACTCAGACCCAGCCGCTGGTCAGCTTGTAGAACATCTCCTCGTCCAGAGACTCGTTCTGGTCTTTGGCGCGCGTGGACAGGAAGATGTAGCCTCCGATGAACTCATGTACCACCTTACAGTCCACCTCCGCACATATGAAAGCCAGGCTAGGCTCATCTGCAAACTCCACCGTCACCTAGGGCCACAGAATGATCACACAGTTAAAACTATAGGAATCTACAACAGAGAACAGAGATTCTCCTTTTAAAATGTACTAACCATGTGAAATGCCAAGCCAAGATGAAGCTAAAACAAAATTGGTGGTATCTGTTCAGAGTATTAAATGCCTCGTCTTTAAAACAGTTTATTTTTCTGGTCTATAAGCTGAAATCCATACCATCTTGATCTCCCAGTTGACATTCCACTGCTTCATGTTGGCAAACCTCCAGGTCTTGATGGCGTCTCCGGTGCTGGCATCCATCCGGATGAGACGGTTGTAGGTGATGCCAATCAGCTCGTCCCTCTTCCCACCCTGGAATCTGTCAATTACAGAATTCCAAGTGAGCTCACTGCTTGGAATGTGCTTATTGGAAGTAATAAGCTTATTGATTTTCAACCATGCATCTTTGAAATCTGACAAAATCTCTGTTTGCTGTAAAAGAACAATCCCAAACACAGAGGCAGGTGGGCAGACAGAGAGACCTGGGTGAAGAGATCTGTTATATCAATAAAGGAGTGTATGAAGAGACTCTGGAGAAGAGAGGGGGACTCACTTGGCCAGGAAGTGAGTGATTCCAAACTCAGGCAGGGACTGCCATGCCTGGATGAAGCGCATCTTGGCCTCGATCAGACTCATCTGGGCCACATTCTGGTGGGCCTCTAGGATCCGGGCCGAAATCTGATGAACACACAACAAAAGACTGTTGAACACACACACACACACACGTCACAGACCACCACTCTGAAACCAAGCCCCAGACACACACCTGCACAGACACAGGTCTACTGTGCACACATGGCCCTGTCCTATAACCTCCCTATAAACCCCCAAACCCAAAGACACCCAACACCTCCCCATAAATATAGGAATGCACACAAGGTAACCAAATTAAAGTATCAACAAACATTTGAGATATGTGACCCTCCACAGAGGCCAGTCTAAGGGCCCATGAAGTGCCTCCCCACCCCGGTGTATGAGTCAGTGGGATGAGCAGAGAGATGCTGACCTGGGTCTTCAGGACAGACCACTACACTATATTAGCTTCACATTTAGAGTGTGTTAGTAGTTGGAGAAATTAGAGGGAATGAGAATCGGACAAAACACACACTAGCAATCACCCTTGACCGGGTATATTTTTCTAAATGTTAAAGGTGAAACTAACTATTGAGACTATGTTACAGATCTACTGGTAAATCAAACACGACCCGAAGACAAACCCATCTCCACTTACCAGGTCCCTGATATAGCCTGGCTGAAGAGGAAGGGAGGCAGACGGAGGGATGGGAGGACAGCGCAAAAGGAGGGAAGAGAGAAAACAGAAGGAAAGAACAAAGAAAAACAAGCAAATGAGAACAAGGCCAATGAGCAAAGAAAACAGCTTCAAAACAACGTAGCATAATCAGAACAAGCTAAATTAAACAGGAACATTTTGATCTCTGCAGGATCATGCAGCAGTCTCCATGGGGAGAGAAACCAGCAGCCGTCCCCATGGGGAGAGAAACCAGCAGCCGTCCCCATGGGGAGAGAAACCAGCAGCCGTCCCCATGGGGAGAGAAACCAGCAGCCGTCTCCATGGGGAGAGAAACCAGCAGCCGTCTCCATGGGGAGAGAAACCAGCAGCAGTCTCCATAGGGAGAGAAAACCAGCAGCAGTCTCCATAGGGAGAGAAAACCAGCAGCAGTCTCCATAGGGAGAGAAAACCAGCAGCAGTCTCCATAGGGAGAGAAAACCAGCAGCAGTCTCCATAGGGAGAGAAAACCAGCAGCAGTCTCCATAGGGAGAGAAAACCAGCAGCAGTCTCCATGGGGAGAGAAACCAGCAGCAGTCTCCATGGGGAGAGAAACCAGCAGCAGTCAGTATCTGTCAGGGCAAGCAGAGGGTTTAGGACACAAATTATTACAAACTGATTTACAAGTTTGAAACATTTCATTGGAGCTATTATGACAGTAAATATGGTTTTATTTTAGACTTAAGTAGCTACTGTACTGTAGGGCAGGCCATTCATCTTGTGTTTGCAATTCCTTTCATGTCCACACGGTGGGAACACATACCAAGGCATTACACAGCTCAAGTAAACACCACTACAGCCCTCTGCATTAGGTTATCTAGCAATATCCTGTTTGTTATTGTGCCTGCCCAGTTTGCTTTTTCTTATGTAAAACTATGTTTAGCTAGGAAGTTAGGAATCCATCTAGCCTAACTCCCTTTGATCTATAAATTCCTTTGCATATCTGCTGGGAATTGCAGCGTGGAAGTCACATCGGGGGAGTCGGAGGAGAGGAAGTTAAGTAAGGAGAGAAAAAAGGAAAGAGCAGAGGCAGCACCCTGCAAGCATCTCCCACAGCACAGCTGACTGACACAGTGGCAGGTTGACCTTTATCGTCATGAGTCGTCATGAACGCAGAACTGAGCAATTTCCCTTAGATAGGCCAGCTGCAATGAAAACGTTTGCTATTTTGTAGGAATTCATGACAACAAAAATTAACTTTTTGGTCTTAATTTCAGGTTAGGGTTAGACATTAGGGTTAGCAGTATGGTTAAGGTTAGGTTAAAAATCAGATGTTATGACTTTATGGCTGTGCCAGCTAGTGACCACTTTGCAAAGTTCTCACCAGAACAAGATTCATGACGAAAAACATTGACCTGCGACTGAGTAGCTGAAAGAGTGGCTTTTCCCAGCCTGGTTTCCCACTCTGCATTCCCAGACAGGACTCATTTCCCGATGCTCCCAAACAAACAAACTCCCAAACATACTGTATGTCCACAAGCATACAATACACGCACTCTCACATACACAACTACAGTACATACACAATCGCATGAAGGACACACACACACCTTCTCTGAACACACCGCCAGCGGCCCTGTCCAGGCGGGGAAGTGAGGGGTGTTTCATGTGGTGCCTTAGGGACATCCCCTGCCTGCCTGGCTGGAGCTCAGAGCCCCAAACTGAGATTGGAGCTGGGCCAGAACCACAGTCCCATACAGACAGACCCACAGGCCTGGGGAGAGAACTTAGGAGGGGTGCTACTATGACATGTGAGGAGAGGCCCATTTTTTCTCACACATGCATACTACACACACACACACCTATCCTGTTTTTGGGCAGCAATGCAGAATAAACCAGTCTGTCTCCTTCTTTGGGACAAAAACACCATTCCAGTGTGATCCAGCAGACACGGTAATGACTGTTTTTAGGATGTCGACCCTGGATAGACATTTCCTGTTTGATTAGCTCTCTCCTCCCTTCCCACTCACACTATGAGTGGTCTTTCCCTATGCTCTTCTTCTAGACGACCCAGATTCACGTAAGGCTGACGCTATGGTTACAGTCCAAACCCAGACTAGTACCGAGACATCACTTAGCCAACACACAAAAAGAACCTCCAACTTTTCCTATACAGCTTAAATCAGAACCACATTGAGTGAGTAAGCGTGGGAAGACCACTCCCCTTCTCATTGTTACCGGTATACGCATCAGCTTGTTATTTACGTTGGAATTTGCTAAATAAAGAGCACAATTTTACTGTTACTTAAAAACTTAAGTTTGCCTATGAGGGACTAATGCGTAAATGTGACTTTTTGTCATTGGTTGGCTTTTGGTGGTTTATTTCGGATTTCTCAGTAAGACAACTCCTTTAGGTTGAGTCTCTATGGCTGTGACTCAACCTTTAGTAATATATTAATTTCTTCTTCTCCTTTCCTTGTGTGTAACTGGTGAAATGGCTAGCTAGTTAGCGGTGCGGGCTAGTAGTGTTTAAAAATCGGTGACGTCACTTGCTCAGACCTTTAAGTAGTTGCTTCCCTTGCTCTGCAAGGCCCGTGGCTTTTGTGGAGTGATTGGTAATGATGCTTCGTGGGTGACAGTTGATGTGTGCAGAGGGTCCCTGGTTCAAGCCCGGGATGGGGCAAAGAGAGGGACAGAAGCAATACTGTTACTTGAGCACAGATCTGGCAGGATATGGATGGGTGAAATTAACATGGTGGACCTCTATCCAGTCAACTAGCTTCCTTTCAGAGGTAAATGACAGAAGGGAGACTAGGGAAGGAAGCTGATTAGAGTAAGGAGATAGCCTTTGAGCGTGACTTGTGGTAATCCTCTACTTTAGACTGTTGTCCTGGGTTCCGCTTGGAGAGGGGAGAGAGGGCGGTTGCATTCCTGTGCAGGACAACCCAGATGCCAGGAGGCACCCCAGGCCAGCTGGGAAGTAAACAACAACCTCCACCCTGAACACTGCTCTGCCTATCTCTTCCCCCTTCGTCTCTCTCCATCCTAGACTATCCTTAAACCGTCACCTGACTAACGTCAACTCATCTGAACATGATTAAGGGTTGCTTTTTGTTGCCATAGCTTTTGTCAGTTCACTTGCAGTGTAGCAATATGCATCTGTATGCATGCATATTTGAATCCAGGGAGTGATGGGCCAATCATCTATTGTCTACATTGATGGGGTCTCCTCTCCACACAGCCCCTGGCTAGTTACCTGCTTGTTCTTGTACTTCTTCAGGTAGCGCGGCGACACCAGGCACTCAGAGTTGATGTCGTTGGTGACAGCTGGCTCAGCGATGAACTGCGGGTCAGGGTTCATGTGCTGCATCTTGAGGAAGGATAGAATGTTCTGGACCTCCAGGTTATAGGAGCTGTCTGCCATGGTCTTCCCCTTAGAGGCCAGGCGGCACGCTGCCATCCAGTGGGCATATGGCTTCTCCTGCATGGGAAGGAGGGAGGTGGTGGTTATGCTGAGGCCAATGACATACAAGGCTTTTCATTAGGTCCTAGAGCACTTTCCAATGTGGTAACTGCAATATTTTCACCTACACTCCAACTATTGACACAAATCTGATCAGTCTTAATATGTTTCTAAGTCGCTTTTAAATGTAACACCATGAGGAAATGTATTGTATTCTTGACATGGTGACAGATAGTCCTCCATGCAGCCAATGGAAGCCAGAGAGCCACACTCACAGCGTCACACCGCAGCCAGATCTCGTTCATGCCGTCAGCCACTGGGATTAGCAACTTGATGTTGAATTTCTGACTGGAAATGTTCACATCTGGTGTTACCTCGCAACCTACAAAGACAAGGAAAAGTTCAGAGGAAGGGGACAGGAGGGGGTCAAAACCATCTATCACACACCACTGTGGATCACACACTTAGGTCATAAAGGAACTGTTGACTTCTTCTGTGTGTGTGTGTGTGTGTGTGTGGGGGGGGGGGGGGGTCCTGGTACCTCTTAGATTCATTTGGAGGGAGGGTGTCCCATGAGCCTCCTCTTTGCTCTTGTAGCAGGAAATTGTGATGTCCTTGAATGTGCACCAGTATTGCTTGTAGCCTTTCAGTGTCAGCTTTTTTGGCCTGGAAAATACATAGGAGAGAGAGCGAGAGAGGCAGCGAGAGAGCGAGAAAGGCAGCGAGAGGAGGCAGAGAGCGAGAGGCAGAGAGCGAGGTACATGGGAATAGAAGCGCAAAAGGTGTTTATGTGCACCATGTCATCAAGTACAGACGTATCTGCAAAATTTGACGGAAGCACATCTCCGCTGGGAAAATGTTTTCATGCAGACTTTGGACTATTCGCATGAGAATCTGTCACCACTTGGATGGAAACCTAGCTCGTCATCTGTGTTTATTAAATCAAATTTTATTGGTCACATACACATGGTTAGCAGATGTTAATGCGAGTGAAGCGAAATGCTTGTGCTTCTAGTTCCGACCTTCTGGATGATAGCGGGGTGAACAGGCAGTGGATCGAGTGGTTGTCGTTCTTGATGATATTTTTGGCCTTCCTTTGACATTGGGTGCTGTTGGTGTCATGGAGGGCAGGTAGTTTGCCCCTGGTGATGCGTTGTGCAGACCGCACCACCCACTGGAGAGCCTTGCAGTTGAGGGCGGTGCAGGTGCCGTACCAGGCTGTGATACAGCCCGACAGGATGCTCTTGATTGTGCATCTGTAAAAGCTTGTGGGGGTTTTGGGTGACAAGCAAAATGTATTTAGCTGATGTGCCTTCACCACACGGTGTATGGGTGGACCATTTCAGTTTGTCTGTGAGGTCTACGCCCAAGAACTTAAAACGTTCCACCTTCTCCACCACTGTCCCTTCATTGTGGATAGGGGGGTGCTCCCTCTGCTGTTTCTTGAATTACACAATCATCTCCTTTGTTTTGTTGATGTTGAGTGAGTGGTTGTTTTCCTCACACCACATGCCGAGGGCCCTCACCTCCTCCCTGTAGGCTGTCTCGTCGTTGTTGGTGATCAAGCCCACTACTATTGTGTCGTCTGCAAACTTGAAGATTGAGTTGGAGGCGTTCATGACCACACAGGGAGTACAGGAGAGGGCTGAGCACACACCCTTGTGGGGCCCCTGTGTTGTGGAACAGTGAAGTGGAGGTGTTTCCTACCTTCACCACCTGGGGGCAGCCCGTCAGAAAGTCCAGGACCCAGTTGCACAGGGCTGAGACCAGGCCCTCCAGCTTGATGAGCACTATGGTGTTGAATGCTGAGCTGTAGTTAATTAACAGCAGTCTTACATGGGTATTATTTTTGTCCATATGGGATAGGGCAGTGTGCAGTGAAGGATGATTGCATCATCTGTGGACCTGTTGGGGCGGTACGCAAACTGAAGTGTATCTAGGGTGGCCGGTAAGGTGGTGGTGGTGATATGATCCTTGACTAGCCTCTCAAAGAACTTCATGATGACAAGTGAGTGCTACGGGGCCGTAGTCATTTAGTTCAGTTATCTTTGCCTTCTTGGGTACAGGAACAGTGGTAGCCATCTTGAAGCATGTGGAGACAACAGACTGGGCTTGGGAGAGATTGAGTATGTCCGTAAACACCAGCCCGCTGGTCTATGAATGCTTTGAGGACGCGGCTAGGGATGCTGCCTGGGCCATTTAGCCTTGCCGTCTGGGCCAGTATTCTTGAGAGGGTGAACACATTTAAACGTTTCACTCACAAGAAGGAAGGGGCGCAGTCTTTGTTAGTGAGCTGTGACAGTGGCACTGTATTATCCTCAAAGCGGGAAAACGTGGCTGTTTTTGTAGTCCGTAATTTCCTGTAGATCCTGCCACATACCGTATCTGAGCCGTTGAATTGCGACTCCACCTTGTCGCTGTACCGGCATTTTGCTTGTTTGATTGCCTTGGAGGGAATAACTACAACTGCGATCACATAAAATAACACTCTCTGAACACCCTAGCAGAGTTCCCAAACAACTCGACATATCCCGTTGGAGCTATTATCTCTACCCCCCCCGCTCAGTCTCAATTCTGTGTTCCAAAAAAAAAAAAAACAGGAACAGTTAGCAACGCACGTCTCCCCCTCCCCACCAAAGAAATGCCTCATCCTCTCCACCCCACATTGAGTAAGTGACAACGTCCAGACCACATTAAAAAAAGAGGGAGAAAACAAATTCAATAGCCCAGCCTACATATACCTCCCCCGAAGGACATAGGGCTAATCGTTTGGACCAAATAAAACCGAAATGTTGGGGCAAATCCTTAATAGGGATCAATAGGATAAGTTGCTTGTTTTTATTAAAACATAATATCAACAGGATAAGGCCATAGGCATAAAATTGACACATTGAGCTTCCTGTTAGGTTTGTAAATGTATTGTAATCGACAGCCTATAAATGGTGGAGGCCAAAGTGAAAATAATACCTACAAATAATAATTAAAAAAGGGGAAATAAAAGTAGGCTGAAACATTACTAGACCTAGGTTAGGCTATAGAGCCTATCCCTCTCTCAGCTAAAAGAAAATAAATACAAATTAGACAGCTATAATGACACTATAAGTTGTCTTAACGCCATTAGTAATAACAGTAATCGCTTTTAGTCATTGGTCCATTTCTCAGTGACCAGGATTGTCCTTCAAAAAACGTTTTGCCTCTACGGGAGTTTTGAAGTGTTGCAGGGCTCCTTGAAGAATCCTGAGCTCGTTTGGGTATTTGAATCCCCTAAAGATGCCTCGGTCAATGGAGTATTTCTTCACCACGTCAAACACTCTGCGCTTTCGGCGTATTCCAGCTGACAGGTCCTGGTGTAAAGTGAGTTTGGCATTTCCCCCTAACGGTGTTGATTTTCGCCGCCTGTAGGACTCGTTCCTTGTCAGTGAATCTCAGGAAACGTAAGTGATTGGGCACAATGGTTGTCTGGCTGCTGGTGGGGGCCTCAGTGAGCGCTCTCGATTTCTATGGGCCTGTCAGTGGACAGGTGGAGCCACTCGGGGAGTTAGTCTTGCGGATCAGTGGCATGTTCCCTGTTCTTTTTCACCCAGATTTAATAGAACACAATTATTCCTTCGCTCCCTGTTTTCCAGGTCCTCTATTTTCTCATCCAGATACTCCATTTTCTTTTTAGCATATGCTATTGTTTCCATGGTGTCGGTCAGTGAGTTTTCCATGGATAGCATCCACCCCTCTGCCTTATCCAGGTGCCCCGCATTGATGCTTATCTTGTTGTCAGGCAAAGCATTTTCCAGGGTTGTCACCCCTTGCCACCTATCACACTGAGCTGAGACTTAATGCAATCCAATTTGATGTTGAGCTCTGTACGTTGGGATGTCAGCTCAGAAAGGATGTCAGCTCAGAAAGGATGTCTTCGACAGAGTGCGAGGTTGGCATTTGTTGGGCCTCGGGGGGATGGGTTCTCTTGCTCCTGGCTAAATGGCACTAGCTTTTTCTTGGAGGCTTTTCCCGTAGCTAATGCTCGAGTCCGGGTAAAAATGTCACCTGTAATATCGCCTTTTGTAGCCGCCATTACTTTTTGACTAAAGCTAAAGGAGTTAACTTGAAGTGGAGGTAAGATTAAGAATGGTAAACTACTTGTGCGGAGCTCTTAGTTCATGCGGCCATCTCGTTCAAGGGTCACGTGATCCCCCAAGGTCAGTTTTGAATTACTCCTTAATGGTTTAGATTAGGGTTGCAAAATTATTTCAAGAAATTCCCTGGTTTTGAAGAACTCCTGGTTGGAGGATTCCGGATTTCCTGCTTATTCCCTCCAGATTCCGGGAATCCTCCAACCGGGATTTGGGAAAATCAGAGAATTTAATTGTAAGTTCCTGGAATTTTGCAACCTTAGTTAAGATTAGGATTTCAGGATGATACACTACAGCTACAGCTGCGATTAAAGACAACTTCTACAGCAGAAGCAGTTATTGAACTCACTTGAAGACTTTGACGTAGTCGGCCAGTTCAGGAATGGACGTGATATCACCCTGAGAGGAAGAGAAGAACAAACACGTTTATTGATTAAAGGAGAAGGGTAGGATTCTGCACAACTAACAATGATTTCAGCATTGCATATAAAGGAACAGTTGTGTAATCAAGCTTTAACTTCCTCAGATAAGCTGTATAAACTACAGTAATTTGGGGAGGGGTACGTTTAACAATGGCCACATGTGATACCAACTACAGTATTTAACCTTCTGAACAAGCCTCTTGCATTGCAGTAAAGTAACATTCAGTGAACTAAAGTAGTACAAGGGTGTTGTAGGCCTATCCTCCCTCCAGGGTGATCGCCAGGTCTGACAGGGTTAGGGTTGGGGTTAGTATAGGACAGTCTTGCCTCTCTCCAGGGTGATCGCCAGGTCTGACAGGGTTAGGGTTAGTATAGGACAGTAAGGTGTAGTACCAGGGTGTTGGAGGTCTTGCCTCCCTCCAGGGTGATCTCCAGGTCTGATAGGGCAGCGTCCACCTCGTCCACCTCCTTCTCACTGTTGTTCATGTGGTTTCCTGACGACATGATGGACAGCTTGTTGATGTGGTACTGGGGGACAAATAGAGAAGGGGTTAAGGTTTAGCTTAGTCCTTTACTCTATATGCCATGAAGGTGACATGTCATTTCAATACCACATGATCAAATATTCTCCTGTTTTATATTGAGAACATCAATAGAAAAAATAGAAAAAAACATTCACTTTTCGGTTTTGCTCCACTGGGTTTTGTTTCTATGTACACTACCGGTCAAAAGTTGTAGGGCTCAAATAAACAGTCCATTTAAGACATGTAGGTCAGTCAATCCGGAAGATTAAGAATTTTGAAAGTTTTTCCCAAGTGCAATCGCAAAAACCATCAAGCGCCAAGCTGAAACTGGCTCTCATGAGGACCGCCACAGGAATGGAAGACCAAGAGTTACCTCTGCTGCCGAGGATGTTCATTAGAGATACCTGCCTCAGAAATTGCAGCCCAAATAAATGCTTCAGATTTCAAGTAACAGACACATCTCAACATCAACTGTGCTTGAATCAGGCCTTCATGGTCGAATTGCTGCAAAGAAACCAATACTAAAGGACACCAATAATAAGAATATACTTGCTTAGGCCAAGAAACACGAGCAATGGACATTAGACCGGTGGAAATGTGTCCATTTGGTCTGGAGTCCAAATTGAAGATTTTTGGCTCCAGCCGCCGTGTGGGTGAGACGTGTGAGACGCAGTGTGGGTGAACGGATGATCTTTGCATGTGTATTTCCCACCATAAAGAATGGAGGAGGAGGTGTGATGGTGTGGGGGTGCTTTGCTGGTGACACGGTCCGATTTATTTAGAATTCAAGGTACACTTAACCAGCATGACTATCACAGCATTCTGCAGCGAAACACCATCCCATCTGGTTTGCGCTTAGTGGGACTATCATTTGTTTCTCAACAGGACAATGACAACACACCTCCAGGCTGTGTAAGGGCTATTTGACCAAGAAGGAGAGCAATGGAGTGCTGCATCAGATGACCTGACCTCCACAATATGACTGTAAAACAAAGTATGTGTACAGTGTGTAGCAACCATGTCGAGACAGAGTGGCTTTGGGAGGGAAGGGTATGATTTAGTAGAGAAAATGGGTGGGAGGGTCAAGATGCTGCAATCTCAGCAGTGACTGTAAATGTGTCTTTAATAGAAGCACATGTGAGTAGTGCAGACTTGGGACATCGCGTGCAACATTTCTACACTGATTCACAATGGAAATACCATCTTGTCTGTTCAGAATCCTGTTTGTAATATTGGGGAGAGTCCCTGACCTTGCCTGGCCATTCACGCATTATCATGTGGACCAACGAGAGTCAGTCTCAGAACGGCCTGATCCACCCCACAGTGGCACTAAGCCTATGACTCACCAACACTCAATACAACTTGTTGACAAACGGTATTTATACTTTCAAGCCACCCCACCTCCCACTAGTCCCTTTCGATATATGAATGAACAGCTGCCTAGAGGGAGGGAGGAAGGGAGTGAGGTGGTGTGGGGGTGAGAGGTAGAGGGGGCTGGAAAGGAAAAGAGGCATATTTCAGGACGCTTTGGCGGAAGCGCTCATAGCCAGCTAGGGTTTCAGAATGTAGGACAAAGGCTTCTCCCTCTATGTCACAATGGCCTTTCCTCAATTGGATTTGCTCACCTCCTGCGTCCTCTCTCCTCCTTTGCCTCCTTTTGAAAAAGGTCAAAGTTAAACGAGGAGAGTCGGCGAGGAGAGTGAACGTGTTTGGAAATGTGTTTGCTTGAAATGAGACGGTCATTCTCCACACGCACATCATTACGCAAATTGTTTACAGGGGGTGGATCCCAAAATAAATGTGTAGAGTAATCCCCAAAAATTTGTTCGGATAAACATAAGTATCCTCAATGAAAGGTGGCTATCGAGAGGGGAGGACACTCCTGTTTACCTACTAACAAATTGCCACAACACTCAACCACTTATCGGTTTCCGGGTGACGGAGGAGAGAGGACAGTCTTTTGCCCAAATGAGAATCTCCCCATACATCTACCTCCGACACCCACACTACACTGTGTTTCTGGGATGTGATTTACTGGTGTGTGCGTTGTATGTATAGAGTTGGAATTGGGAGCAGTAGGCTGATTTGCAGACCATGCCCTGTGCTTTTATTCTCCACCCTATGGACTCCAAATACAGGCCTGTTTACTGAGCTGGACATGGCTGGCTAGTCGCTATACTGAGACAAGCTGACATTTCCAGGTGATAGCCTGCTAATGCCAGCCAGCTCCCTGGACACAGACCACTTAATGTAATAAACCCACCCCTTCTCTTCCTGCCTGACTTCAGGGAAACCTTAGCCATGACTCCAACAGATACCTTTAACTTAGCAAGAGAGAGTGAGATAGCTGTGCTAACAGACAGGTAGTGACAGGCTAGCTGTTAATCCAAACAAACTGCAGATCAGCATCTCCTCAGGGGGGTCGAAACACTAAACCCTCAACCAATGGTGTATTAATAAATGTCTCGGCCCCTGTTGGAAAACGTAGCATAGTAGTTAACAGCTTTCAGTGTAAATGGGGATAGAGGAATGTGTAGGAGGCTACAGGTCCGGTTGGAGTGGGTGTTCCATCCAGTAGTTGTGGGGTGAGTCCAGTAGCCTTAGTGCTGAGTAAATAATAAAAATGTATGTTATTGTTCGGTTTTTAAAACAACTCATTCACCAATGTCGGAACAATTATTTGAATTCCATGTCATTGTTTTTTTCTCTAAAAGATAAATCAGATCAAGCCCGAACTGTGTGATGTAGAAGCGAGTTGTAGCTTCCAACAGGCCAATACTCAACATAATTACCACATTTTCTGTGCTAAACTAACCACAATGACCAGCAAGCTGGTCATTTTTTAGTAACTGCAAAACACCCGTCTCAACGTCAACAGTGAAGAGGCGATTCTGGGATGCTGGCCTTCTAGGCAGAGTTCCTCTGTCCAGTGTCTGTTCTTTTGCCCATCTTAATTTTTTTATTTTATTGGCCAGCCTGAGATATGGCTTTTTCTTTGCAACTCTGCCTAGAAGGCCAGCATCCCGGAGTCGCCTCTTCACTGTTGACGTTGAGACTGGTGTTTAGCAGGTACTATTTAACGAAGCTGCCAGTTGAGGACGTGAGGCATCTGTTTCTCAAACTAGACACTAACGTACTTATCCTCTTGCTCATTTGTGCACCAGGGCCTCCCACTTTCTATTCTGCATAGAGCCAGTTTGCATTGTTCTGTGAAGGGAGTAGTACACAGCATTGTATGAGATCTTCAGTTTCTTGAATTGTCTCGCATGGAATAGCCTTCATTTCTCAGAACAAAAATAGACTGACAAGTTTCAGAAGTTACTTTTTTTCTGGCCATTTTGCGCCTGTAATCAAACCCACAAATGTTGATGCTCCAGATACTCAACTAGACTATGAAGGCTAGTTTTATTGCTTCTTTAAAATCAGCACAACAATTTTCAGCTGTGCTAACATAATTGCAAAAGGGTTTTCTAATGATTACTTTGAAAATGATAACCTTGGATTAGCTAACAACATGCCATTGGAATACAGGAGTGCTGGTTGCTGATAACGGGGCTCTGTAGATATTCCATAACTATATATATTTTTTAAGTGCCTTTTCCAGCTACAATAGTCATTCACAACATTAGCAATGTCTACATTGTATTTCTGATAAATGTTATTTTAAATGGATAAAAAAAAAGTGCTTTTCTTTCAAAAACAAGGACATTTCTAAGTGACCAAACTTTTGAACGTTAGCGTATATATAATTGAGTTAAATAAAGCAGCATACAAACATGCACTTTGTTTTCTTGAGTAAGGCAGCTCCAAAATGCAGGCGTTTCAGCCTAGCTCAGTGCTTTCTGTGGTGGTGGGGCAAGATAGCAGAAAATATAGAGCGCGTCACCATGATTGGCTCAGTGTTCTGTCACTCATGGGGACACTATGTCACCACCAAGTCTAAAGGAAGCCCATTGGGTTCTGCCATAGAGTTATATTAGAAGTGCCCATCCAAGAAGGCCAAGGTCATTGGCCACAGATTAAAATTACATCAAATCACATTCTCTACAGTAGCTTTGATTGGACTAATCATGTCAACATCACACTTAAAAAATCGTAGCTAGCAGTCATCATGAATCAAGTAAACTGGAAAATTATTTTTAATCCTTACTTACTTTTTTAACAAATCAAAAACTGAAATTGGGCGTGCAAAATTATTCAGCCCCCTTAAGTTAATACTTTGTAGCGCCACCTTTTGCTGCGATTACAGCTGTAAGTCGCTAGGGGTATGTCTCTATCAGTTTTGCACATCGAGAGACTGAAATTTTTTCCCATTCCTCCTTGCAAAACAGCTCGAGCTCAGTGAGGTTGGATGGAGAGCATTTGTGAACAGCAGTTGTCAGTTCTTTCCACAGATTCTCGATTGGATTCAGGTCTGGACTTTGACTTGGCCATTCTAACACCTGGATATGTTTATTTTTGAACCATTCCATTGTAGATTTTGCTTTATTTTTTGGATCATTGTCTTGTTGGAAGACAAATCTCCATCCCAGTCTCAGGTCTTTTGCAGACTCCATCAGGTTTTCTTCCAGAATGGTCCTGTATTTGGCTCCATCCATCTTCCCATCAATTTTAACCATCTTCCCTGTCCCTGCTGAAGAAAAGCAGGCCCAAACCATGATGCTGCCACCACCATGTTTGACAGTGGGGATGGTGTGTTCAGCTGTGTTGCTTTTACGCCAAACATAACGTTTTGCATTGTTGCCAAAAAGTTCAATTTTGGTTTCATCTGACCAGAGCACCTTCTTCCACATGTTTGGTGTGTCTCCCAGGTGGCTTGTGGCAAACTTTAAACGACACTTTTTATGGATATCTTTAAGAAATGGCTTTCTTCTTGCCACTCTTCCATAAAGGCCAGATTTGTGCAATATACGACTGATTGTTGTCCTATGGACAGAGTCTCCCACCTCAGCTGTAGATCTCTGCAGTTCATCCAGAGTGATCATGGGCCTCTTGGCTGCATCTCTGATCAGTCTTCTCCTTGTATGAGCTGAAAGTTTAGAGGGACGGCCAGGTCTTGGTAGATTTGCAGTGGTCTGATACTCCTTCCATTTCAATATTATCGCTTGCACAGTGCTCCTTGGGATGTTTAAAGCTTGGGAAAAAATATTTTTGTATCCAAATCCGGCTTTAAACTTCTTCACAACAGTATCTCGGACCTGCCTGGTGTGTTCCTTGTTCTTCATGATGCTCTCTGCGCTTTTAACGGACCTCTGAGACTATCACAGTGCAGGTGCATTTATACGGAGACTTGATTACACACAGGTGGATTGTATTTATCATCATTGGTCATTTAGGTCAACATTGGATCATTCAGATCCTCACTGAACTTCTGGAGAGAGTTTTCTGCACTGAAAGTAAAGGGGCTGAATAATTTTGCACGCCCAATTTTTCAGTTTTTGATTTGTTAAAAAAGTTTGAAATATCCAATAAATGTCGTTCCACTTCATGATTGTGTCCCACTTGTTGTTGATTCTTCACAAAAAAAATACAGTTTTATATCTTTATGTTTGAAGCCTGAAATGTGGCAAAAGGTCGCAAAGCTCAAGGGGGCCGAATACTTTCGCAAGGCACTGTATTTTGACTTGGTGGTGCACATGTAGACTATAACTCGTTTTTGAGAAATGTAATCAATCAATCATCGAATCTTGTAAGAGCTTTCATTATCTGCTTATTATGCCCCCTTTCTTTATCCGACTGTTCTGACTTGGTGTACAGGGAGAACACTAAAAACGACCAATGTTTTCAATTCTGTCGCTGTACATTTCAAGTGTGCTGAACAAACAGTTATACTGACTACGTCCATCCTAGATCCCTCATTAACTTCTTCGATATAGGGGGCGCTCTTAATTTTTGGATAAAAAAACGTTCCCGTTTTAAACAAGATCTTTTGTCACGAAAAGATGCTCGACTATGCATATAATTGACAGCTTTGGAAAGAAAACACTGACGTTTCTAAAACTGCAAAGATATTGTCTGTGAGTGCCACAGAACTAATGCTACAGGCGAAACCAAGATGCAATTTCATACAGGAAGTGCCCCAGATTTTTAATGCGCTGTGTTCCAATGTCTCCTTATATGGCTGTGAATGCGCCAAGAAGGAGCCTACACTTTGTCATTTCCCCAAGGTGTCTGCAGCATTGTGACGTATTTGTAGGCATATCATTGGAAGATTGACCATAAGAGACTACATTTACCAGGTGCCCGCTTGGTGTCCTCCGTCGAAATTATTGCGTAATCTCCAGCTGCGTGCATTTTTCCATTTGGTTCAGAGGAGAAACCAAACTGCCACGAATGATTTATCATCGAATAGATATGTGAAAAACACCTTGAGGATTGATT
This sequence comes from Oncorhynchus mykiss, assembly GCF_013265735.2. NCBI lineage: Eukaryota > Metazoa > Chordata > Actinopteri > Salmoniformes > Salmonidae > Oncorhynchus > Oncorhynchus mykiss. The sequence goes on along the minus strand of NC_048589.1, from coordinate 25,166,802 downwards.
CTAAACAACGTTTGCCATTTTTGTCGATATTATGGAGTTAATTTGGAAAAAAGTTTGGCGTTGTAATGACTGAATTTTCGTTTTTTTTTTCTTAGCCAAACGTGATGAACAAAATGGAGCGATTTCTCCTACACAAATAATATTTTTGGAAAAACTGAACATTTGCTATCTAACAGAGTCTCCTCATTGAAAACATCCGAAGTTCTTCAAAGGTAAATGATTTTATTTGAATGTTTCTTGTTTTTGTGAAAATGTTGCCTGCTGAATGTTAGGCTTAATGCTATGCTAGCTATCAATACTCTTACACAAATGCTTGTGTAGCTATGGTTGAAAAGCATATTTTGAAAATCTGAGATGACAGTGTTGTTAACAAAAGGCTAAGCTTGTGAGCCAATATATTTATTTCATTTGCGATTTTCATGAATAGTTAATGTTGCGTTATGGTAATGAGCTTGAGGCTATAATTACGCTCCCAGATACGCGATTGCTCGACGCAACAGGTTAATGTCTTCATCGAAATTACAGATTGCCTCTTATCCGCTTGTCATCCCCTTATGCCATAGTTTGCACATCTCAATTGTCAGTAGAAACCACATTTGTTTAAAACCCTTGTGTAGTCTTAACATTCTGTATACTCCCCTTGTCCTAAGGATAAAAAAATTGACCCGACTTCTCTAAACCCCTAAAAAAAAGCAGCTTAATTGAATTTTAAACCACAAATCTATTTTGCATGAAGAAACAACCTGTTATTCATGAAACTTTAGGAATATCTCAATTTTCCCTGTTCACAATGCATAAAGACCGCATTTAAAATCAGTGGACACCACTTTATTATTACAACACCTGTCATAATTGTTAAGTCTTGACTCACGGTTATCAAATCGTAGCATTCTTGAGAAAGTGTGAAAGACTTTCAGTGGCATCGTGGCTCGGAAAATCACCCTTCCCCTCTCTGCATCCCAGAGACTACATGTAGCCTCGCCTCGGGACCTAAACACGCCCGCTAAAATTAGCAGCCCTATGTAGGCACGCAGGTCAATCTCATCTCGTCCAATCTCGTCCTTTTCCAGTAGTCTCCATATTTACAGAAACCCTCCAAATTTGTCATCTCCAGATGTGATGAACATGTAGAACGTTGATGCGATGTCCTGGTCATGGACAACTGCATGTCTTGTGGGTCCTGGGGTCGTCCTTATGACATTCTGTGCTGCCATCCTGCCCTGGTTGTCATATGGTGACAAGGACCATGTTATTTTGCTCTTCTTTGACCAAAATGTCTTAGCTTGGGGGATTTCTTCTTCATCTGAAGATGATGCATCGTGCTTTGGGTTGTATTCTTGCCCATCTTCTTCTGCAGACACCTCATCCTCTACTAAATCATTGTTCATTTGTTCCTCCTGGACATCTGAAAAAAATCAGATCTACGACCTGTTGGGCACTCATGGCACTCATGGCTTCAGCAAAGAGAAAACTGGAGGAACTGTCATCTGCAGTACCTTTATAGCCTCTGACTGCATTCCCCATTAGTAAACAATGCTTTCAAGAAATGTTTATTTTGTCTGAAATGTTTATTTTGTCTGTGAACTTGAGTCATGTGTGGGGTCGTGGAGGGGAGATGCTGAGTTCAATCAGTAGCACACAATCTCAATTTCTCATTGTGTGGGTGTGTCTTTAAAATGTGTAAATTATTTTATAACTGTCTTAGGGTCGTTTTTGACCAGGCAATCTTTGTACCCTGGTGTTTTACAGCTTTCATGGAAATAAGAACAAAGGCGATGTTTCACTTTTTCTAATTTTGTGGTCACTCTAGGAAAAGTCATCAAATTTCAAGTTGAAAAAAAATGTCATTTAGGTGGTTGTCTCTGCTGTTAAACATACTGTCGGGTCATTTTTGACCCTTAAGACAACACAAGGGTTAAGCAAGTCAGCCAGATCAGCAGTAAATGAGGCAGTAAATGAGGCGGAATGAACTGTTTTGCTGCCAGACAAGGCTCCGCTGATAGCCAGGTGTAGCGGTGGTAAGGTGTTGAGACTGCTGTTGGGACAGCTTTGCCCCACCAAGATTTGCATGCTAAAATTGCCACTGACAACGACCATAATCCACTGTGCAACTACTTGTCCAGTCTGTGCATTTATTTTACGCCTGCTATGTTAGGATAGCATGGGGCAGACAGAGGTTGAGAAAAGAGATAAATGCAGGGTAGAGAGCAGTTGCCTCGCAAGGTATCTCTACCTGAAAATACATGATCTAAGTGAATGATAGCTAGTGTTCAGCAGTCATAAAAGTATGCCTTATTTACATTGAATAACTACTAAAATAGTGATTTATCAGACAGCATACAGTAGGCAGCAGCTCTATATAGATGAGATGAAATAATAAAACTAATGTAATATACACAACAGATATTTTATTAAAATAATGTAAATAAATGGTCAGTAAGAGATAAGCAGTAATGGGCAGTCACTATCATCATGGGACTTTTATTCATTGTTTCATTCTGTGTTGTTACAGCATTCAACACGCATTTCATATAAAAATGTATCAAAACCCGAAAACCGTGTTTATTTTTTAATAACTGAACCCGAAACCGAACGGACCTCAAAAAGCACTAAATCGCTCAGCACTAGTAGCTGTGGTTACCCTATAATTACCCGTTGGGGTGAGGACACGCTGGCGCCCCCAGGTCCTGTCACTCAGGCTTTACGAGGGTCGGAAATAGCAAGGGGCTAAGGCCCAGGCGTCACAGACAGGATCATTTTGGTTTCATTGCAGTTGTTCCATGAAAGCATACAATATTGCATACAGTTAAAAGGACAATTGTGCCACTTCTCAACCTCCTATTCATTATCGCCAGCACCAAACAAGTGTCTATATACAATACATAAATACATAAAGGATGGACACGCCTATTCATTCAATGGTTTTATTTATTTTCACCATTTTCTACATTGTAGAATAATAGTGAAGACATCAAAACTATGAAAAAACACATATGGAATCATGTTGTAATCAAAAAAAATAAGTGTTAAATCAAAATATAATTTTATATTCTTCATTGACTGACCTTCATTTCTTAAAGTAATGATGGACTGTCATTTATCTTTGCTTATTTGCGCTGCTATTACCATATTATGGACTTGGTCTTTTACCAAATTAGGCTATCTTCTGTATACCACCCCTACCTTGTCACAACTGATTGGCTCAAACGCATTAAGGAAAGAAATTCCACAAATTTACTTTTAACAAGGCACACCTGTTAATTGAAATGCATTCCAGGTGACTACCTTATGAAGCTGGTTGAGAGAATGCCAAGAGTTGTCATCAAGGCAAAGGGTTTCTACATCAAAGACTCAAGTATATTTTGATTTGTTTAACACTTTTTTGGTTACTACATGATTCCATATGTGTTATTTCATAGTTTTGATGTCTTCACTATTATCCTACAACGTAGAAAATAGTGAAAATAATGAAAAACCCTGGAATGAGTAGGTGTTCTAACTTTTGACCGGTTCTGTATGTGCTAAAAAGATAAGAAATGTCCTAAAAAATGCTTCCTCTGTGACATCACGTGGTAGGTTTAAAAGTAAGAAACTGATTTTCAAAACCTGCAAAGAGTTTCTAGCCAGGGGGAGGGTATTTTCTCTCCCCACATCACTGTGAATCAGTGTTTTAAAATCATTTTTAAAAAAGTAAAAAAAATTTAATGTAACTTTTTCACACATGTAGACTGGTATTGTGCCGGAGATAATGAAAACGAGGTTGAAAAGTGGTGGAGTTTGAGTACCGAAGCAGACCAGACACCCACCACATCCAAGTCTAACCCCTGGGCAACACGCCCATTCAATTCATTAGTTGTTCTGCAGTGTTCTGTTCAACGGGCAGTGAGCCCATAGAGAAGATAACTACTGGAGGGCTTAGTAAGCAGTCCTCAACCAGGCCAATTAACATGACGCGCACGCACATAGGCGCACACACACACATCTCACCTGCAGAGCGGCGAACATCATCATCTCCTCCTCAGTGCACTCTATTTCCTCAAGCAGGATGGCCCACTTGGCCTGCTCATAGAGCTGGTTCACCCGGATGGCATCGTACTGCAGGGGGGAGAAAACATAGCACTAAGCCTGCCTCTTCACAAGTACATAGCATAGACCCACACACATCACTCAGAGACATTCCAGCTGAGAAAACAGGACGGCCCAGAGGGGTACTTCCTCTCCACTTTACGCTCCCCAAAAATCTGCCAGCTGCAGATGTAGGCTGGTGGGGTGTGTGTGTGTGTGTGTGTCTATTTTGCTTGTGGTGTGTAAGTTGTTACACAATTCAGAGAAACGCAATAAAAGTTGAGAAACCCTAAAGTCTCATCTGATGGAAAAACAAGTCCATGTACTGTACCTTGGGGTTGAGGTCAAAGAAGCTGTGGTATTTAAACCGCAGGAGGAGCACCTCGTTCTCCTTGACATCCTGCTCCATCAGAGACCTGGACGAGTCCAGCCATCTTCACACACACCCGAGAAATAAAACACACCATATTTGACAGAACAGTGACTGTCACACTTCTGAAAGAAGGTTCCACAAACAGAATGACCTCAGTTTTAATAAAGTTGTGAAACAGGGGCCAGTTGCACTACAGCAGACAAGACTGGTGCTAGATGGTTATTATTAGGGCGACTCACCCCTGGTTGATCTTGGCCTTGTCCAGGAGGGACTGGGACTTGTAGAGTTTAGCCAGGATATCGGGCGAGGATATTGGCTGGCTGACAGCAAGGATGCTGGGATTGCCCTCAGAAAGGGGGCTATCTCCGAACCAGGCGGTGGTAGGGGACAGGGGGCTGCCGTCTCTGGAGTCATAAGTGGGGGTCATGGTCTTACTGTACAGGCCTGGACTGGAGTAGATGCTTCCTGCAAACCAGACAACACGTGTTGTACCCTGGGTTAGACTGAGGAATGTTGGGCTCAATTCCATTTCAGTTGGAGAGTGATTGAAATTCCAATAAAAAATGTATTTTCAATTCTTAGATTAGAATTTCAATTCACTTCCTAAATTGAAATTGATCCCAATTGTGTAAGTGACATCCACCAAGACAAAGACATATCACAAGTACCATACCTGCAAAACACTGAATACGATAAAACAGTCACAATACAGTCCCCTGCAACAGAAGGTACTGAACGTGTGAGTGTAGCGCAAAGCACAAGTGCCTCCAAAAAAAGTGACCATTGTTCCACAACACACACTTGCAGCCTGTGGTTGGTAGCACCACCGATCTGACCGGTGCTTGATGCCCTGCCAATGCTGTTGATGCGCTTTATCATGCACATGGTTCATACGATCATGATCACATGGTCCACAACCTGAGAGGTGCACAGAGCAAACTATACAGCACAACCAGCAACATATGAGAGGGGCAGTGGAGGATGTTACACAAAAGTGTTAAAGATAGCATCTCTGATTTGTTTGTGTTCCATTTAGGGGAAAACGGTGGATGTGCGTTTGGAGGGAGAGATTGGGCTCCCTTGGCTGGAGAAGTGCTCATATATAAAGAGTTGTGTGTGTATGAAAAAAATAGAGATCTATTCAGATTGAAGCCATTGATAATTGACCTAAGACATAAATAACCAATGTGAAACCATGACACTTCCTGTTGGCTAGCCTGTAGTAACAACCCACACTGACCAGGCCCCGTTGGCCTGAAAAAATAGGCAGGCCAAACCACTAACCACAATCTCAACAAGAAATGGCCTGTGTGTGTGTCTAATACAGTCAAAGTAATGAGAACAGCAAGGGTTTCTAGAAGGCTCTATAAAGGTCGACTCATAAATGCAGGGAGGGAGGCAAGGCAGGTCAGCTAGAGCGCTGCTCTCCCATACGGTCACAGGAGGAATCCCAAACATCTAGGGAAAGCTGATAAGAGTATATACACTGTCAGGCCAAAGTGGTTACTCCCAGCCGTTGACTTTCAGTGGGACAGTGCAAATGGGCTGGAGGGCACCAACTATGTTAACATTTCCTAATCCTTCAACCCCCTTCACTGGGGACTGCTAGGGTCTGGAGGGGTAGACCACCCAGCGCTTTGTCACCATATAAAAGTGTCTGTTTCTACACATGGCTTCTGTATGGATTTGGGATGGGGTTGGTCCATTTGAAATTGGGTGAATGTATTGTTGTGGACATACCATCCTTCTTCCAACCACTTAATCATTATATTTCACTCTTCCTGGTACCTGCTGAGCAAACCGTGAACAGATTTCTAGCAAAACAAACACATAGTGAGCAAAGCTGGTTTTAGTGAGCTTGGTTCTGTTGGAGTGAGGCAAAGCCTATCTTGTAACCAGAGTCAGCTGATTTCCTCATTCCGGTGACAAGGGCAGCAGCTGGCTTCCTATGGATACAGCCTTGTCAGGTGACCAGACCATCACTCCAGCTGAGGGGTGAGGGGGTAAGGGAAACGGGAGGCCGTGAGGAAGGGGAGAAAGCAGACAGAAGACCAGGAGAAACCTTACCTTTGACCGGCCCAATGTAAATTATCTCAGAGGCTGGAGTGGGAAAAGAGAAAAAGGAGGAAGGGAAGGAAAGCAGAGGAAAAGGAACAAAAACAAGAGGACAGATTAAAAGAGATATTAAAACAAGGAGATATTTAAAAGACAAGAGGAAAAAAGAAAAAGTAGGGAGTAGGAGTTTTTTTTAAAGAACATGGATGAGAATGAGTACCAGGGAAGGGCACTGCCAGTATGCCAATCTAACCAGCCCTAGATTAGATCCCGTTGCCCCCTCAACAGAGGAGAAAGGAACGTGGTATGGCAAACCATGGACAGTTCCTATCAAATTTCCAATTGAAAAGCCAGGCAGGGCAGGGTGTTCGTTGGAATGACCCAGGGATACATAACATACCTACTGAAATTAAAGTCCTGGACATAACTTTACATGATGAGAATATTGTAGAGCTGATCATCTGAGAGGAACAGCAGAGTAGCAGACCCCATGGCAGAGGAGCAGCAGGCATGGTCTTAGTCCTAGTTCTGTGTCATAGTCAACTGCTAGTAATATGGATGTGTGGGGGGGTCTGGGATTTTCCAGTGACAGCGTAGACATGTGGGTGGAGATGGGTTGTGGTTTTAGAGTCAGAACTGACTCGTTCTAAACACGATCTGGATCAACCCAAAACATCCTGCTTGGTCTAGGGTGAACTTCTGAAGTCAAATCTTGCCAACTGATCTTGACCGCAGTATTGCCCCTTCACCCGGTTTCCTCTGTGGTCCAGTGAGTGTGTTGGGAAGGAGATAAGGAGTTATCAGGTCAAGGTCAGAGGCAACAGAGGGCCTCCTTCAGTATGGGTGGAATGGGCAGGACTGTAGGGAGAGGCAGTGGCTGAGCACCATACAGATAGCATCAAGTGTAAGGAAGAGGCTGTGGGTGCGTGTGTGTGTGTGTGTGTATATATTGCATCGTAGGCCTGGGCCTTGTTATTCCCATCAGGCGGCCACAGCCCTTCCCAGAGGGGAAGCAACACAACAGTCAGAAATTAACTCCCAGCAGCTCAGCCATGAAACACTGCACATTAAACATTTACTCACTCCTACCATCTGAGCTGGGGGGAGGTGTATGTGCGCACACGTTTTTCTGAAAGTCTTTATCCTAAAGCAATTTTGACTCTTTGCATAGAGTTTTGGCTTGGCCAAATTCATTTTAGAAACCCCTGGCGAACTACTAACATTGATATCCTATTGATCTGTGTGGTGATATTTGGGGCAATACCAGTCACACACACACACACACACACCTGTTCAAAAGAATGGGGTCACATAGAAATGTCCTTGTTTTTGAAAGAAAACCACATTTTTTGTCTATTAAAATAACATCAAATTTATCAGAAACACAGTGCATTGCCAAGAAAATGAAGATCTCATACAACGCTGTGTACTACGCCCTTCGCCGAACAGTGCAAACTGGCTCTAAGCAGAATAGAAAGAGGAATGGGAGACCCCGGTGTACAACTGAGCAAGAGGACAAGATAATGTACTGCCTAGAACGCCAGCATCCTGGAGACACCTCTTCACTGTTCACATGAGCCCATTCTTTCTATTCTGGTTAGCGCCAGTTTGCACTGTTCTGTGAAGGGAGTAGTTCACAGCGTTGTACGAGATCTTCAATTTCTCACATGGAATAGCCTTCATTTCTCAGAACAAGAATAGACTGATGAGTTTCAGAAGAAAGTGCTTTGTTTCTGGCCATTTTGAGCCTGTAATCGAACCCACAAATGCTGATGCTCCAGAAACTCAACGAGTCTAAAGGCCAGTTTAATTGCTTCTTCAAATCAGAACTACAGTTTTCAGCTGCGCTAACATAATTGCAAAAGGGCTTTCTAATGATCAATTATCATTTTCAAATGATCAACTTGAATTAGCTAACAACGTGCCATTGGAATACAGGAGTGATGGTTGCTGATAATGGACCTCTGTACGCCTATGTTGATATTCCATTAAAAAATATAAAGTTTTAAAAGGCCGTTTCCAGCTACAACAGTTGTTTACAACATTAATGAATCTGATCAATTTGATATTATATTAAATGACCAAAAAAAGCTTTTCTTTCAAAAACATGGACATTTCTAAGTGACCCCAACCTGTTGAACGGCAGTGTATATACAGTTGAAGTCAGAAGTATACATACACACAAACAAAATAGATTTAAAAACTCAGTTTTTCACAATTCTTGACATTTAATCCTAGTAAAAATTCCCTGTCTTAGGTCAGTTAGGATCACCACATTTAAAGAATGTGAAATGTCAGAATAATAGTAGAGAGAATGAAAGTAAAGCAAGAATTGAGAGAATTAAAGCAACATCTCAAGACATCAGTCAGGAAGTTGCTGCTTGGTCGCGAATGGGTTTTCCAAATGGACAATGACCCCAAGCATACTTCCAAAGTTGTGGCAAAATGGCTTAACGAAAACAAAGTCAAGGTATTGGAGTGGCCGTCACAAAGCCTTGACCTCAATCCTATAGAAGATTTGTGGGCAGAACTGAAAAAGTGTGTGCAAGCAGGGAGGCCTACAAACCTGACTCAGTTACACCAGCTCTGTCAGGAGGAATGGGCCAAAATTCACCAAACTTATTGTGGGAAGCTTGTGTAAGGCTACTCAAAATGTTTGACCCAAGTTAAACAATTTGAAGGCAATGCTACCAAATACTAATTTAGTGTATGTAAACTTCTGACCCACTGGGAATGTGATGAAAGAAATAAAAGCTGAAATAAATCACTCTACTATTATTCTGACATTTCACTTTCTTAAAATAAAGTGGTGATTCTAACTGACCTAAGACCTAAGGCATTTTTACTAGGATTAAATGTCAAGAATTGTGAAAAACTGAGTTTAAATGTTTTTGGCTAAGGTGTATGTAAACTTCCGACTTCAACTGTATAATATAAATTAAAGGTGTAACTCAAGGAATTAGGGAAACTCTGCTTTTATTCTAATACTCAGAAAAAGTAAGACTATTTCACAGGATCACCCATGGAGTCAAATGGCAATGGGAAACGACAAGCATAGAATTGACATAAAGCATTGGAGAGAGAGCCAAGAGTCAGAGGTTGTTGGCTTAATGTCCCTTCTCCCCCCTTCACTTTTTACCCCCCTCTCCTGCCACTCTCACCCCTTCTGTCCCCTTTTCTCATCCCCTCCTGGAGCCTACAGGCTGTGTATGCATGTTTGGGATGGTGGGCCAAGTAGATACAGGGGCAGGGCTGGGACAATGGAGGCCTATTCACACTGCCTTAGCATTATCAACGCTGGCTGACACTGCATAGATACCACAGCACAGCACCATGTTCCTCCTCCTTCCTCACATCACTGTAGCAAATTCACTGACAAGGCTAGTAGGCGGGAGGAGGAGTGGCCACGTGTAGCTATTGCTCTGCAGCCTGGTTTGAGTTTAAAATGGCAGGCTGACCAACTATGCAAGGAATCCCAACCATTCACTCCCTCCCTGCCAAGGAGTAAGGAACCCAGAGTCTGCAAATCATACCCTTACTCCTCAAACTCAGTCTTATTTAGGCAGATAATAAAAAAAAAAATTTTTTTTTTAAAAACTCATTTTGTTGTCGACTGTTTTTAAAACCCTATGGGTGGTTATAGGTAGCGGGATAGATACTCCAAGAAAGACAAAGGATGCTATTCAACCGGTTATTGGACTGTGAAGAACCGCTAAGTGTTTAGACAGTATCCACAGGCTAGAAAGCATATGCTAACTGGGTTAGCATCCATAGGCCCAGCCAGTAGGATACTATGGAGTAGAAGGCTGTTGGAGATGGGGTTCAGGGTAGGCATTGTGTGTTTGAGGAAAATGAGTGAAACTTACTACCTGATCCAGGGGTGAGCAGTGGCCCCTCCAGCTCCAGAGCCGCCTCCTCAGCCTCCTCCAGCTTTTTCTTCTTCTTCTTGGGGTCGCGGGGCTTACGCAGCAGAGACGCCTCCTCTGGATGACGGATGTCTAGAGAGGGAGACACCGAGAGAGAAACAGAGACGAGTTACAAGAAATCCAAAACAGTGTCCCGGTGCTTCAAGTCTGACACCTACAGGCTCCAGAACAGCTTATCCCCCTGCCACAAGACTGATAAATACCTAACAACATGACTACACAGACCGAGTTGAGCCCTGTATTTTAATTCTTATGTCTCGATGTACACTCAAAGTGCCCTACACACGTACGCACACTGACACCAACACACTAAAATTGCTCACACACACAATATGCAGATACATGTATGCTGACTCTATACACACACACAGCCAGATACAATCATCATATACGCTGCTGCTACTCTGTTTATCATATATCCTGATGCCTAGTCACCTTACCCCTTATACATACAGTGCAGTCGAAAGGCATTCAGACCCCTTAACTTGTTCCACATCTTGTTACAGAAATACCTTATTTACATACGTATTCAGACCCTTTGCTATGAGACTTGAAATTGAGCTCAGGTACATCCTGTTTACATTGGTCATACCTGATGTGATGGTGTGTCACTGCCCTTTGTTTACAGATAGCAGGTAGGAGTCTTTCAACTCCAGGCCTCACATGAACCACACCGTTGACTTAAAGAATTAGAATAGGAGGTAGGCAAACCCAGCACAAAGACAATATGAGAAGGGGAGGACTCCAACACCCCCCTAACCTTCCCCAAACGAGAGGGATGGGGATGTGTAGTCGACTACCTGCACACGTACATAGAGCTGGCACAATTAACAAATAATTGTTTAACCGACGATTATGGATGAAGACCATCATAAACATAAAATAACATTTAAAATTAATAATAAATCATTTTGGGGGGTTTTGAGTTGTTTGTTCCACATGAACCTGACTGAAGACGGGACAGCCGGGCATTCGTGCGGTTTAGTCCGTTTCCGCGGTAACATGGACTCTTTACAAGGTGATGAAACGTTGTTACTCCTTGCTGAAAGGTTAGTGCTATACGGTATCCTTGGTACAGCTCTAAAACCTACCAATTTTAAATTGCATCTTCAAATGGGGTAACGTCAGAGTTGTGAGGTCCCAATAATCCCAGATAGCATGGACCGTTGCTGAAACAAACATGTTAAAGCAAACAAGGATTTGGTTGCCTAGGCAACAACCCCCTCCCTGCAGCAGCAGCACATGCAGTCAGGAGGAGAAAATGTGCGTCATAAAAAAAGAAAACAATTAAAACAAGTAGAAAAATGCTATTCAAACAATTATACCGGTGACCGCGGTCATTTCACTGACCAATAACAGTCATTCAAAATTCCGTGACCGTCACAGCCCTACACGAACACACACGAAATACGCTGCAGTGTGAAGTGCAGCAGCTCCTCTGATATCACACAATGTCAGTGTCTAGCAGCAGTCACTAAATAATGAGCTGTTTGTATTAACAAATATGTCTTATGTCATAACACCATAGACTCTAGCCTAGCACTTCTTCACAACATACTGGATGAGAGACTAGCTGAGAGGCAACAGCTGGCATAAACAACTACATATCAGATCTTGTGTATCTGTACATGTGTGTGTATATCAAAAGACTAGCTGAGAAGTAAACAGTCACATTGCAGTTCACAGTTTGAAGGTGCGTGTGTGTGCGCGTAATTAAACTATGCTGGGAGCTCTGTTTAAAGTCTCCTCTGACAGGCGCAGATACTGCAGACCTGATATAATGAGTAAAACAGAGCTGCATACTTCTCTCTCCGTGTTGGCTGAGGAGGCCAGGGAACCATCACTCAACATTCATCTCTAGCGTTTAGGATGGTACTGAGGAGCTGGCTGAATCTGCCAGAATGCATCTGGAAAAGATAGATGTGCACTGTCTAGATTCTAAAAGCACAGCTGGGGTAAATGGTAAATGACTTTTGTCTATGCTTCTACTCTCATTTAAGAGATGGTGGTTGTGACTTAGGAATTTAAAATGTCATTTTGTCCTATATTTGCCCATTTTAAACCTCACTCCCTATTTTCCATTGCTGGGGAGGAACATGTATGTGTGGGATAGAGGGAGAGTAGTTTGTTTAGTTAGTGTTAGTGTTACTATAGCAAAAAGCACTAAGAACAAACCAGACGGTAGCCCACTCTCCCCCCGCTCTATAGCCTTTCCTACAACTCACTCTCCCCCTCTCTCTATAGCCTTTCCTCCCACTCACTCTCTATAGCCTTTCCTCCCACTCACTCTCTATAGCCTTTCCTTCCTCTCACTCTCCCCCTCTCTCTATAGCCTTTCCTTCCTCTCACTCTCCCCCTCTCTCTATAGCCTTTCCTTCCTCTCACACTCCCCCTCTCTCTATAGCCTTTCCTTCCTCTCACACTCCCCCTCTCTCTATAACCTTTCCTTCCTCCCACTCTCTCTATAACCTTTCTTCCTCTCACTCTCCCCCGCTCTCTATAGCCTTTCCTTCCTCTCACTCTCCCCCTCTCTCTATAGCCTTTCCTTCCTCTCACTCTCCCCCTCTCTCTATAGCCTTTCCTTCCTCTCACTCTCCCCCTCTCTCTATAGCCTTTCCTTCCTCTCACTCTCCCCCTCTCTCTATAGCCTTTCCTTCCTCTCACTCTCCCCCTCTCTCTATAGCCTTTCCTTCCTCTCACTCTCCCCCTCTCTCTATAACCTTTCCTTCCTCTCACTCTCCCCCTCTCTCTATAACCTTTCCTTCCTCTCACTCTCCCCCTCTCTATAACCTTTCCTTCCTCTCACTCTCTCTATAACCTTCTTCCTCTCACTCTCTCTATAACCTTTTCTTCCTCTCACTCTCCCCCTCTCTCTATAGCCTTTCCTCCCTCTCCTTCCGCTCTCTTGCATTGCAGCACAAGCCCTGTGCCCTTATACAGCCATTTGAGTGCAGACGGGCTACCTAGCCTTAGCACTGCTGAGCACAGAGGAGTGAGTCAACAAGTGTGTCAATGGGAGTTGCACCAAAGCTTCAAGTTCTGTTAACCACATAACTGTTTGGTATTGGAAATGGCTATGATGTCTACGTTTGACCCCAGCACCTGCAAGAGATGGGCTGAACAAAGAATGGACAGAGCCCTTCTTTTCATCAGTCACATGAAAGGAGGAGAGGAATGCAGGCCCCTGATGCAGCCTGCCAATACTGAGAAGGAGGAGAGGAATGCAGGCCCCTGATGCAGCCTGCCAATACTGAGAAGGAGGAGAGGAGAGAGGGGGAGGCAGAAAGAGGATAGGGTGCAGGATGAAGTGATAATGCCATACCAACCAGAGCTCTGCAGGTGGTGCTGAAGCTGATGTAAGACACTGAACTACGGTCAGTTTTGCATTATATGCACTAATATGACTTGGGGTAGTTGAGCTGATCCTAGATCTGTGGCTAAGGACAACTTCTACCCTGAGCCAAGCAGAATGGGGTACCAGAGCAAGGCTGCAAAGCTCGATAAGTGGTTCAAAAACATGACGCTCACAAAATAAGAAACATCTTAAATCAAATCCTTTTGACAATATCCAGGGTGCCAGCTCAGCAGTAGAGTAGTAAGAACAGATGACTCATCGCTATGGGAGTGAGACCCACCACACAGAACCATTTACATTTTAGCAGACACTTAGCCAGAGCGACATATGATGACTTCTGCATTATGACTAGGGACAGGAGCTTTTGTGGATGGACAAACTAACATACAATGTTAATAGATTGATATTCAAGCTAGTGTGTTAATTTTGGGTAGAAATAAAACTGAGGTCAAACCACACATATTTGATCAACATCCAGGCCTTGACACTTTGGACAGTGAACCAGACCACAGTGTGATGGTCCACAAATGAACTGGACCACAGTTGACCACAGTAAACTGTTGATAGAACGCTGGTCAACTACACCAGAGGACAGAGCCTGGGAACTGACCTTACACCTCTCCTTCTTCTATCCCTTAATTGATCTTCTATACATCTCCATCCATCCCTATCAGTTCCTCGCTCCCGCCCTCTTGTCCTCTATGCAGCTTCCCCATAGGCCCACTTCAGGGCAGGGCCGACCTACAGTGACAGACTCTCAGCAGCAGTCTCTATAGAACCAGGCAAAGCCAACGCTGAGCAGAGTGGAGAGGCTAAGTGAAGCAGGCCAGCCAACGCTGAGCAGAGTGAAGAGGCTAAGTGAAGCAGGCCAGCCAGCTCTGAGCAGAGTGAAGAGGCCAAGTGATGCAGGCCAGCCAGCTCTGAGCAGAGTGGAGAGGCTAAGTGAAGCAGGCCAGCCAGCTCTGAGCAGAGTGAAGAGGCTAAGTGAAGCAGCAGGACTGACAAACTCCTCCTCAAGACCGCCCCATTGGTCAGAGCAGACTGCTCCTCTAGACCGTCCCATTGGTCAGAACCTGGTAGAGACTAAGGCCTACCTTCAACACCTCAGGCTGCCAGGTCAGGTCCCACAGTCAGTCATGTACAAGTCAGATGTGATGGCCAACATTTCCTGGCGGTCTTCCTTGGTGGAATGGAAGAGGCTTCAGCTTGCTGTGAGTGCTTGAGGATCCTATAACAATCACGCTCTCGGTGTGCAACACCTCCACTGTAAACTAAATCAGCACGAGGGAAACAAATACCTTATCGAAGAGAACAGAATGTAACCAAACATTTAGACCAGAACCAGGGAGTGTCTTTCCTCTTATATCAAGAGGTCACTAGCTATAATAATAGTGCATCAAGCATTTAACAAACCACCAGTAGGCTAAAGCAGTCCCCTTCCCTACACCCCTGTGTACCGCCCATAATGGGCTTCCCTCTGCAGACAGAAAGGGTGGCAGAGATGCGCACCAACATTTCTGCTGCGGACTGATCTCGCCGTCTCTCCTGAGGCAGACAAGCCGCACAACCGTGTCATGGTTGACACCTAGTCTGTCGCCCACTATAGATCAGTTTTACACACCTGGCCCAGGTCTGTCCTCTTGGGCAATATGTAGTAGTAGCACTACTGGCACACAATGCCAGCTTTAAAGAAATCAGGGAAAAACATTTACTAGACTGGCTCAGAGTATGAAGGATAAACATGGTTTTTCACCATCCAAGTTAGGAAATCGTCTCCCCTTCAAGGACTGAGACAAGCCAAATAAACAACATTGTGCAGGATCACAGAGCTGCCAGTGACTCATTGATAGTACTAAGACAGTTAGAAAGCTGGAGCAGAGTGAAGGGGTCATTTTACTACGACGTTCTGATGAGGCTCACTGCCTGCACCATCTAGATGGACTGTCTGTGGGCTTGGCTGACTGGCCTCTAGCCAGCTGCTGTGGACATGGGAGAAAAGCAGCAATGCTGTAATAATTTGATTGATCCCCCTCTTGAAATGTGTGTGTGATTCACATGGCTAGAGACTCCAGCTCTGTTACGCATCTGGTAAAGGGGGAAAGAGAGAGGAAGGGAGCGAGAGAATGAGAAGTAGAGAGATGTTAGCAATGTGTGTTCAGATAGTGTGCTTTGTTTGTGACAGGGAAAAAAAGATGGAGGGAAAGAAAGACAGAACTCCCCTGTGGTGAAGGACTGAACTTGGTCTGCACTAGGAAACAGCTACTGCATGACCGGAGACAACAAAAAAAATCCCCTGCCTCCAAATCAATCATTATGAGGAAAGCAAGAGAGGGGGAAACAGACAAGAGTGGGAGTCAGTCTGAATGGTCAGTGTCTTGTACAGCTGCAAAGATAATACATCTCTATACCCGCTCCTTCTCCCTCTCCCCCTGTCTGCAGTGTCAGCCAGTTGGAAAGGCCTCCAGTCTTCCCTTCTTGGCCCTGCTTATTCCTCATTTCATTCCCCATGCTGTGCAGCGCTCTGTCAGTCACACACTCACAGGAAATTATTCAACTGAAAGTTCCCCAGATAATGAAAAATAAAATAGTTCCAGAAGAGGTCACCATAAGAATGATATGATTGAAAACTTCCCAGAGAGAGATGCGCTGCATGTACCTCCCCAGCCACCGTAGGTCATGCGCCAAGTCAGCCAAGAGCAATTTGTCCTGAATTTCTCAAAAATGAAAAACAGATTTATTGTGGCAGAGGTAGACACATTCCTAATGAGAACTGTACAGCAGGGGTGGGGGGAGTGTACTGCTACTAGCCCTTTTCATTTAGTTATTCAGCCATCCCGGAATAAGAGTCACCCAGTTTATTTATACTCTAACAAATGTTATTTGTCCTTCCTCATTTCAAAGAAGCCTCTTTTTGCCTTTCTAAATAAAAAACAAGCTTCCAGTGCTACCTGGAAGAGCCAACCATAACAACCATAACAGTAAAACAGCCATAACAGTAAAACAGCCATAACAGCCATAACAGTAAAACAGCCATAACAGCCATAACAGTAAAACAGCCATAACAGTAAAACAGCCATAACAGTAAAACAGCCATAACAGTAAAACAGCCATAACAGTAAAACAGCCATAACAGTAAAACAGCCATAACAGCCGCCATAACAGCCATAACAGTAAAACAGCCATAACAGCCATAACAGTAAAACAGCCATAACAGCCATAACAGTAAAACAGCCATAACAGCCATAACAGTAAAACAGCCATAACAGCCATAACAGCAAAACAGCCATAACAGCCATAACAGTAAAACAGCCATAACAGCCATAACAGTAAAACAGCCATAACAGCCATAACAGTAAAACAGCCATAACAGCCAAACAGCCATAACAGCCATAACAGTAAAACAGCCATAACAGTAAAACAGCCATAACAGCCATAACAGCCATAACAGCCATAACAGCCATAACAGTAAAACAGCCATAACAGCCATAACAGTAAAACAGCCATCATAACAGCCATAACAGTAAAACAGCCGCCATAACAGCCATAACAGTAAAACAGCCGCCATAACAGCCATAACAGTAAAACAGCCATCATAACAGCCATAACAGTAAAACAGCCGCCATAACAGCCATAACAGTAAAACAGCCGCCATAACAGCCATAACAGTAAAACAGCCGCCATAACAGCCATAACAGTAAAACAGCCGCCATAACAGCCATAACAGTAAAACAGCCGCCATAACAGCCGCCATAACAGCCGCCATAACAGCCGCCATAACAGCCGCCATAACAGCCGCCATAACAGCCGCCATAACAGCCGCCATAACAGCCGCCATAACAGCCGCCATAACAGCCGCCATAACAGCCGCCATAACAGCCGCCATAACTCCTGAGCCGTGCCTTCTGAACAAGGACCAGAAAGTGCCTGATGGAGGTTTCATATAGAAATCCTCACCTGCAGCTGCTGTCTTCATTTGAGACAGAGGGCTCTGGTTGGATCAGACATGGAGGAATGACCGAGATCGGTGTTACAAGGTCAGGAGGGCATTACGCTCCGATGTTTGACCTCTAACATTATCTGACAGGGCCATAGGGCAGAGATATGGATAGAGGAAGGCTGTCTGCTGACCGCCCAGTGGTCGTCAGGGGCAGGGCCTTGAGGGCTAAATCTAGACAGTAGTGGGTGTGTGTGTGTGTGTGTGTGGAGACAATATCCATCCCTGAATGTTTGAGTCATTCAGGTGTGTTAGATTGATAAACTTTGTTGACTAAACAGGCTTCAGACAATTTTTCACAGCTGTAGTTCAAGGACAGGTCTAGCAGAGGCAAGGTGCCTGAACAGTCCGTGTCACCTCTCCTGACAGAGAGCGTTGATTGCTGATAGCTCAGGCTCTGTTTGATAAACAAAACAAAAAGCTAAAGGGAAACAAAGAGCAGCAGCAGACATGCCTGGCTCAATGGGAGGCGGAAACACTTCCACTAGTTTACCTAAAAATATACACAGTCAGTATTATGGCACGGTTAGAAAGAGTACATACTTACAGCAGGGATCATCAACTAGATTCAGCCACGGACCGAGTATTTCTTGAGCTGATGAGCTTATTACAAATAATTTGCAGACTGCAAGAGGCCCAAACAGTGGCGCAGCGGTCTAAGGCGTCACTACAGACCCGGGTTCGATCCCGGCCGCGACCGATGAGACCCATGAGGCGACGCACAACTGGCCCAGCACCGTCCGAGTTAAGGGGGGGGGTTTGGCCGGCCAGGATGTCCGTCTCCCATCACGCTCTAGCGACTCCTGAACGCTGACACGGTCGCCAGTTGTACGGTGTTTCCTCTGACACATTGGTGCGGATGGATTCCGGGTTAAGCAAGCAGTGTGTCAAGAAGCAGTGCGGCTTGACAGGTTCGTGTTTCGGAGGACACAAGGCTCTCGACCTTCGCCTCCCGAGTTCGTACGGGAATTAGAGCAATCACGAAATTGGGGAGAAAAAGGGGTAAAAAGTTGATTTTTTATTTTTTATAAAACACAGATAAGTTTGACTAAAACATAATTTCAAACCGTATAGGATTACGTCTGTCTATTATACATGGGAATACTTGGATTACGTCTGTCTATTATACATGGGAATACTTGGGAACAGATTTCTTAAATTAAAAATCACTTTCCTAGCATTTTTAAAGTCTTATGTTCAACAATGTAAATGCAAAAAATACATTGTTTTGCTCAGAAAATTTGGGGGGTCCACAGGCCACCCGTTGGGGAACGCTGCTGTACAGGACCATTGGTGGGATAGGGGCATTATTGAGTGTTGACAAAATGACTGGTGACTTACTGAAAGTCTTGCAGATGTCAGAGACGGCCTTGAAGACGCGGTCGGAGAAGTTGACCTTGACCTTCATGTGTTTCATGTTGGGCAGCTGCAGGCGCAGCAGCTTGTGCTGGGGGGTGAAGAGGAGCCGGGCGTCTGCCTGGATACCATACTTGTCCAGGGTCCAGTGGGTCTTCAGCAGCCACGTCTTCTTTTTCTCCCACCACAGGGCGTGGTCCGACCAGTCCTTCTTCACATCTGATGGAGGAAAGGAGAGGGTATTAGTTTGTCAGTCAGTGACCAGCACAACATTTATTTGCTTGTTGCAGTGACTAGAACAAATCCTGAGTCGAAACACTGGATGACAGTTTCAGAACTATTAAAAGAGTTGAGGAACACAAACCTGTAATGTGTATGGAATTCACTGACTGGAAGGACTTATGTACTGCCTACGGACAAAATACTATATTCTTTCTAAACATATGACACGAACAGGCTTCATTATGATCAAACTAATTGAGACAATGCAAATGAAAGGAGAGCCTTGTATGTGTGTCACTGACAGGGTGATGTGACAACACCAAATGTGTCCCTCATGGGCAGAGGGTCATGTTTATGACCAGGGGGGTGAGGTTGAGAGAGAGGGCTCCTGAGGTATTTAGAGAAAGAGGGGGTGGGGAACTTAGTGAGTAGGAGGGGAAGTGTTTGAGGACAAGGGGAAGAGTATAAAAGAGGTCTGCTGTTTGCGTGAGGGCATTTCCATCGAAAAGGACTAATGAGCACCATCATGTGACGTTTTTGGAGCATATCAAATTGAAAGCTAAGAGTCAATATTTTTGTGAAATGAAGCCATTTGTCATGACGTTGGCCTGGGGGTAGGTTTATGACAGTCATAAATACCTCTTTCCCCCTTTTTCCTCTCTCTACCTTACTGATGTTTCATTTGCAAAACCCTTGGTTAACAGAGATTCTGGGAACATCAGAAGGTGATGGGAAATTAACTATATTCTGGTAATCCAACCAATTGAACATATGCGGTGGTACTTAATGAATATGATGTCAGTTCGGTTGTCATCGGAGACATTCTCAATGATAAGATGACAAACTCTACAGTGGAAAGTCTACACATCAGAGTTATCAGATTCACATGGAATTGTTGTTCAATTTAAATGTTTGAATATGAAATTATTCGTGATGGGATGAAATGTGATTTTAGCTTCTAAAATGTGAGATTTGGGTTTTCATAAGATAGGGCTCTGCTCAATCAGTGGCCCGCCCCTGTGAAGGGACATGGGCTATAAAACTTTTCAAACACGCCCTCCTCTCCCTTCCTATATAAGCCCTTCACGACAATATAACCTCCTGTTCCGAGGACGACGGTCCGATGTCAGAATGGTTCAGATAATAACTACAGAACGAAGCCAACATCAGCGTGAGCTTTGGTTGTGAATGGTATGAACTTGGAACTCTTATTCACTGCAGAAGTGACACCTCCTAGCCGTTGAGTTAGCAACAGCCGCTGAAAACGAGGTTTAGGAAGGAACAGACAGAGTATCCCGTCTACCACACAACAACGTTACTACAATGTATTCAATTTACCAGCAGAGACAGAGACATTCTTCAAAGGACAAAGTACTCGGTTGGGCAACACGGCCTTCCATCTACCACCAACCTACCTAAGCGCAGCTCAGAGTAAATATTTATTGCATTTACCTTTTCCAAATGGGAGGTAATTTAGAATGCATAAGATACTGTATTTACGATAGCACAGCTTCGCCCTTTGTTCCTCAGTATTCCCGCTCTTTCACTCAAACCCAGCCCTTTTCTTTTGTGTAACCAGCGGTCATATCTGCTCAGCCCGCTAGGGACATTCTCCTTTATGACGTAATTTGTAATCAAATTATGATTTAAATGTGTATGTGTAATTCTGTGTGATTAGTTAGGTATTTAGTAAATAAATAAACCCAATTTTGCATTGCTGATTCAACTTCTTAGCCAGGGTTCGTGCAGATAACCAAGAATGTACAACTTTCAGATGAGACTGAAGTAAGATGAAGATTAATGTTGACTGTTATTGATGTAAAATATTACTAGGTCTTTAAGAGTTTATTCGGAAGATAACAGCTCTATAAATATTATTTTGTGGTGCCCCAACTCTCTAGTTAATTACATTTACATGATTAGCTCAATCAGATATCATTAATTACGGAGAAATTATTTTATAGAATAGCATGTCATATCACTTAATCCGGCATAGCCAAAGACACAGATAAAAAAAAAATACAATTTCCTCCCATCTTAAAAGCAACTGAGACTAGTCAGGATCAAGGGAAAGGTGAGCGGAGCAATGTACAGAGAGATCCTTGATGAACACCCTAGTCTGAGGTCCTGAGCAGGTTAAGGTTCAACTTCATAAGTAAAGGCTTTGATTTCTGGATTAACAAGGGGTCTTTGAAAACATTACCAGAAAATGCTTAAAAGGCTATCAGAAAAATATCAAAACACAATGTCTACGTGTAGGCCCCTGCCAACTAATATCAACACATATATATTTAGTTTGATACATGTTTTACCTTCTGTTAGGTTTAAGAAATATTGCCTTGTAATTGTGTTACCAAAATATATATCTAATTCCTCTCCCTCACTGAGGGAGGAAAATGAAAGTTCACAGAAGTAACAAGTAAATGGTAGACCTACCAATTAGTCAGTGATTTTACTGTTTTCAAATTTGAAGGCCTACAAGCCCACAGTCCAGCCTCTCTCAGCCCATTGCGGACAGTCTGAGCACTGATGGAGGGATTGTGCGTTCCTGGTGTAACTCGTACAGGATGGCAACAACTGCCCGTCCCACAGGTGTGATGATCGGATGTACCAATTCTGTGCAGGTGTTGTTACACGTGGTCTGCCACTGCGAGGACGATCAGTTGTCCATCCCGTCTCCCTGTCTAAGGCGTCTCACTGTATGGACATGGCAATGTATTGCCCTGGTCACATCTGCAGTCCTCATGCCTCCTTGCAGCATGCGTGAGGCATGTTCACGCAGATGTGCAATGCAGTGTTTAAACCCTTTACAATGAAGATCTGAAGTTATTTGGATTTTTACAAATTATCTTTGAAAGACCGGGTCCAGAAAAAGGGACATTTCTTTTTTTGGGTGATTTTAGTTTACAGCACCTCAGATTGCAACCCAAATAAATGCTTCAGAAATCAAGTAACAGACATCAACTGTTCAGAGGAGACAGCGTGAATCAGCCCTTCATGGTTGAATTGCTGCAAAGAAACCACTACTAAAGGACACCAATCGAGGGAGACTTGCTTGTGCCAAGAAACAAGAAAAATTGACATTAAATTGGTGGAAATCTGTCCTTTGGGTGAGTCCAAATTTAAGATTTTAGGCTCCAACCGCCGTGTCTTTGAGACGTAGAGTAGGTGAACGGATGATCTCAGCATGTGTGGTTCCCACCGTGAAGCATGGAAGAGGTGGTGGTGTGATGGTACTTTGCTGGTGACACTGTCAGTGTTTAGAATTCAAGGCACACTTAACCAGCATGGCTACCATAGTATTCTGCAGTGATACACCATCCCATCTGCTTTGCGCTTAGTGGGACTATCATTTGTTTTTCAACAGGACAATGACCCAACACACCTCCAGGCTGTGTAAGGGCTATTTGACCAAGAAGGAGAGTGATGGCGTGCTGCATCAAATGACCTGGCCTCCACAATCACCCGATCTCAAACCAATTGAGATGATTTAGGATGAGTTGGACTGCAGAGTGAAGGAAAAGCAGCCAAAAAGAGCTCAGCATACATGGGAACTCCTTCAAGGCAGTTGGAAAAGCCTTCCACATGGTTGAGAGAATGCCAAGAGTGTGCAAAGCTGTCATCACAGCAATATATTTTGGTTTAGTTAACACTTTTTTGGGTTACTCAATGATGCCATATGTGATATTTCATAGTTTTTAGTCTTCACTTTTATTCTAAAATGTAGAAAATAGTAAAAATAAAATAAACTGTTGAATGAGGTGTCCAAACTTTTGACTGGTACTGCATGTTTCACAAGTCCGGATAGCACAGTACAATACAGCGAGTAGAGCACAGTACTGAGTACAGTCCAAGACAATACAGTAGTACAGTAAAGATAGTACAATATACTGTACTGAACTATACATTACTCTGCTGTGCTGTATTGTACTCCATGTGATGTCCAAACTTGTGAAACATGAGAATGGCATTCATATCCATAATTATGCATTTCTGTGTAGTATAGATCAGGGACCATGACTTAATTACGCTACCGTAATTCCGTTACCGGGTGGAAATCCACTTCACTTACTGAACTAAAGTAAGAAAATAGTTTTTCAAACTCAAGGGGCCATGTCATGGCTGACACCACATTCTATCTGCAGAGCAGATATTTAACTCAGTTGCACCTCTAGAGAAATTGCTAAAAAGTAGTCTGTGCAGAGTTGTTGAAAAACTGCATCCTTTGTTTACCGTGGAATTGCCCATAACACCGTGGGGATATCATGTTTTAAAACTCACTCTTTGACCCAGAGTCACACAGTGATCCCAGTAATACCAGAGTCATGTCACAAAAAGAACCTCTCAGTACACTGACGGGGGTTCACCACAATGAGTGTGTCCTTTGAGCGCGGTCTTCAGAAAGGTGAAAACCCCAGGGATTTGAGGCAACTGACAGCAGCTGGTTAAGAGAGAATTACTTTGCTTTCTATTCCAAAAGCACAATTGTGATGACCTGCGTTCCCTTTGAACCTCTAACACCCCAGAAGCAGAACAGTTTTCCTGCTACTATACAGATGAGATGGACAGCCTGCACTATTAACTGTGTGTGTAAGACGAGTCTGTAATCATGACGAACCCATTGGGAGTTTCTTCCCCAATAATATATATTTTTTTACATGGATGACCAATTTACAGGCGTGCGTATCAGATGTTCCCCACAGCAATGACATCACTCCGGCATGCAACCAGAAAGCCACCTCCCGTCGGCCGTCACCACCCCCCCTCCCCTTCCCTCATCTCACTCCTGGACGCATTGAGTGAAGCACTGAGTCAGTTTCTAGTGGACTATGAGGTTGATCCAGTCAGGTTCTGTGGGCCAACCCCCCCTACATTCTTTCCATTTCTACCACGCTAATCTGTTTCCATTTAGAACACCAGATCAGTCATTGTCATCAAATACACTTAAGATCACTCAATTCTGGTGTTTTAGAGCAGTATTATATATAGTAGTTTGGGAACCACGGGTGTGTTGTGACAGTCTAATCCCTCTTCGATCATAACGACAGCAGGTTGTGGTTAGAAAAATGGTTTTGCCCGTTTGGTGGGAAAACTCAAGACACTGTTTTAGAGCCCACCTCTGTGTAAGAAAGCAGCAATTATGACATCACAATCTGAAGGTATTGTGGTGCTCTTTCAATCTATTATGCTAAATTTAGAGTATTTAATCTACTTCATATTCAGGACTTGTAAACTAGCCCATTAGGATATTAGCTATCTACTACACATTGAAAGAGCAAACTACCAAGTGGGAGTCTGGAAAGACTTCATGTTCTCATCAAAATCCTAATGTACTATCATTACTCTGTTATTCAGAAAATATTCAGACCCTTTCCACTGTTACATTACAGCCTTATTATAAAATGCCCCCCCCCCCCCCCCCCCCCCCCCCCAATCTACACACAGAACCCCCAAAAAAACATAAATATCCCATTTACATAAGTATTTAGACCCTTTACTCAGTACTTTGTTGAAGCGCCATTGGCATCGATTACAGCCTCGAGTCTTCTTGGGTATGACGCTACAAGCTTGGCACACCTGTACTTGTAGGGCTTCTCCCATTTCTCTCTGCAGATCCTCTCAAGCTGTGTCAGGTCGGATGGGGAGTGTTACTAAACAGCTATTTTCAGGTCTCTCAAAAGATGTTCTATCGGGTTCAAGGTCGGGCCACTCAAGGACATTGACACTTGTCCCGAAGCCACTCCTACGTCATCTTGGCTGCGTGCTTCGGGTCGTTGTCCTGTTGAAAGGTGAACCTTTGCCCCAGTCTGAGGTCCTGAGAGCTCTGGAGCAGGTCGTCATCAAGGATCTCTGTACTTTTCTCCGTTCATCGCTCAATCCTGACTAATCTCCCTATCGCTTCCTCTGAAAAACATCCCCACAGCATGATGCTGCCACCACCATGCTTCCCTGTAAGGATGGTATTGGTCAGGTGATGAGCGTAACACTTGGCTATCAGGCAAAATAGTTCAATTTGGATTTAAATCAGAGCAAAGAATCTTGTTTCTCATGGTCTGAGTCCTTTAGGGGTCTTGTGGCAAACTCCAAGCGGAATGTCATTTGCCTTTTACGAAGGAGTGGCTTCCGTCTGGCCACTCTACCATAAAGGCCTGATTGGTGGTGGAGTGCTGCAGAGATTGTCCTTCTGCAAGGTTCTCCCATTGCCACAGAGAAAGTCTGAAGCTCTGTCAGTGACCATCGAGTTCTTGGTCACCTCCCTGACCAAGGCCCTTCTCCCCCGATTACTCAGTTTGGCCAGGCGGACAGCTCTAGGAAGAGTCTTGGTGGTTCCAAACTTCTATTTAAGAATGATGGAGGCCACTGTGTTATTGGGGACCTTCAATGCTGCAGAAGTGGTTTGGTACCCTTCTCCAGATCTGTGCCTCAACACAATCTTGTCTCGGAGCTCTACGGACAATTCCGTCGACCTCATGGCTTGGTTTTTGTGCTGACATTCACTGTCAACTGTGGGACCTTATGTAGACTGTTAATTGTCCCTCTCCAAATCATGTCCAATCAATTGAATTTACCACAGGTGGACGCCAATCAAGTTGTAGATAGGATGATCAATAGAAACAGGATGCACCTGAGCTCAATTCCAAGTCTAATAGCAAAGGGTCTGAATACTTATGTAAATAAGGTAAGTGTTTTTTGATTTAGAATACATTTGCAAAAACCTGTTTTTCGCTTTGTCAATGTGAGGTATTGTGTATAGATTGAGGAAAACAATTCAAACCATTTAAGAATGAGGCTAACGTAATCAAATGTGAAGGGGTCTGAATACTTTCTGAATGCACTGTACATCTGTAGTTATACAATAGCACATTCAGCAAGAACCCACTTCAGCCCTCTCCTCAATGCTGCCCTGCTCAATCAATGGCCGGCTGCCATGGCAACCCCAGACCAGGTAGTGCAGTGCTTAGTCACACAGTGGCATACTGTGCTGTGTCGACAACCTTAATCCCTCTCAAGGTGAGCGACATGGGTAAATGTAGTGTGCACTGAACCCAACTGCTGGCTGAGGGAAGGGATGTTAGAAGACCAAACCAATCCAGTCTCGGGAGGCAGATTAGGAGAAACTGGTGATTTACCAGGACGATAAGGGAATGTTGAAGAGAAAGCAGAATCTCAGCGTAAACCTGGTTCAGATACAACAATTAGGCAAACTCCTTAAATGTGTGCTAATTTGCATATTACAAAAAACTGTTTTACAACACATTGCTTCAAAGCAGAATGTTTTTTTAAAATATGTTTTATATTGTGATACACTAAAAATGGTCAGGCTTACTGGTCAGTTCCTCAAAATATTGTCATTTCATGGAATATGTTAAAAAATACTATTCCCATGTATTGTATGACGGATGCATATTTTGCATATATTTACAGATAAAAATAACAATCAAAACACCACAAGATATCAAAAAAGCCTCTAAAGTCTGACTAAGATTAAGAACCTGTGTGTGCAATCATGTGAATGTACGTCCTTTGAAGACAGAAAAACAAACTGTCGCATGGGGAAAACGGCTGATAAAAGATAGGCTGATGCAATTAAAACATACTTCCAATAAATATGACCATTTAGGTCACATTAAACTGCTGTACATATCACATAAACATCAAATACATTGGCATGTTTAATACATTTGTTTCAGGCAGTATGCTTAGAATACTGGTCTATTGGGCAAATATAACATTATGGGCAAATTCTCACATCACTTTGTCACATACAAGGATTTTATATGGCTATTGATACGTGTAGAACATTAAAATCAGCCATGCCTGCCCAATATGTAAGGCCATCTGAGTTGTTGCTGGTGCCTCTACTTTCTTGATCGTCATAGGACCTCCACCTACACTTGACAAACTCAAATGAAGCAGCATCAGCTCTCACAGCTCCTCTCTGATTGCTTCCAGTGTCACCAAAGTGCTGTGAAGCCACAATTTGTCCATCACATTTGAAATAGCAGTGGCTCCCTCACTAAACGTGGCTACTGCCATACTGGATGCTGCGTCAATGCGGCTTTTGCCCACAGAGGTTTTGGGGGCCTTGCGACCATAGAGTTCAGACATTCATTCTGGGTTCCTCCGTGCTACATTCTTTTGAAGACGTTATCATTTGACATCCTATGATATACAGGTACCATTTTCCATGCTACCTTAATTTAAGAAAATGTATGGCCTCCATGGTTTTTGTGACTGGGTGGATCTTCACCTTTTTCTAGCACCAATGCACACACCTATACCATAGTTGGAGGTGAATCGTCTAGTGCCAAGTGCCATCAAAGGATATATGAATATCTATGATAGGATCCTCATCCTCCTTCAGCATCTCTGCTATGTCTGGGTCTACATCTGCATCCTCATCCTCCTTCAGCATCTCTGCTTTGTCTGGGTCTATATCTGCATCCTCCTTCAGCATCTCTGCTATGTCTGGGTCTATATCTGCATCCTCATCCTCCTTCAGCATCTCTGCTATGTCTGGGTCTATATCTGCATCCTCATCCTCCTTCAGCATCTCTGCTATGTCTGGGTCTATATCTGCATCCTCATCCTCCTTCAGCATCTCTGCTATGTCTGGGTCTATATCTGCATCCTTATCCTCCTTCAGCATCTCTGCTATGTCTGGGTCTATATCTGCATCCTTATCCTCCTTCAGCATCTCTGCTATGTCTGGGTCTATATCTGCATCCTCATCCAGCATCTCTGCTATGTCTATATCTGCATCCTCATCAGCATCTCTGCTTTGTCTGGGTCTATATCTGCATCCTCATCCAACATCTCTGCTTTGTCTGGGTCTATATCTGCATCCTCATCCTCCTTCAGCATCTCTGCTATGTGTGACGACCCTCCCACTCTGTCTGCCGTATTCTCTCTTTGTTCTTGTTTCCTTATTAGGATGCCGGTGGGCGGAGTTAGGAGGGTCGTCAGCTACATGGGAAACACCTAGGCCCAGTGTGTCCCAGGATAAATAGACCTCTTCCACATTCATGGAAGAGACTCTCTCCATGCAGACACCTTTCTAGATTTTGTTGCGTTTTGTTGTGTCTCCCTTTTGTTGCGGGCTTTGAGCCGGTTCGTGCTCATCCCGGATGAGCCCCCACCTGTCACGAACCGGCTCAAAGCCCGTAACAAAAAGGGAGACAACGTGGAGATAAGGAGTAACAAAACATATATTAAATAAGTAACTAAGTACAATATAAAATGGTGTGTAATCAGTAGTGTGAGTGTTTTGCATGCATGAATGTGATAATGCAGGGTGTTGAAAGATGCCAAAGCAAACAATCAAAAAACCACCAAGAAACACAAAATCAAAAAAAGGTGTCTGCATGGAGAGAGTCTCTTCCATGAATGTGGAAGATGTCCTTCTCTTTCAATCTGTAAAGAGAAGAGAGTGGGGGGGGAAAGGGGGCCAATGGCATCTCCCAGCTAAAAATACTGCCTGCCTGCCTGCCAGGCCTGACGCAACAGATGAACCAGGGCGCTTAAGTAATTGGGTGCATTAAATGCAGACCCAGAGTCCTTGGGAAGAGGGTATGAAAGGGGAATGGATGGAGGGAAGGAGTGAGAGATGTTGGAGAGGGGGAAACTCATGTATTATGACCTCGGTGGGCACTGGTCGTAAAAAAAGTGTGGTGTTAGTCGGCGTGCGTGTCAATTTATCAGCTTTCTGTACTGTGCGTAATTATGAGAGTCATAAAAAAACGTGCCCCCTTACAGGTAAACACGCCAAAGCAACAGCTTGACGAACAATTTCCCCACCCAAGTTCTGTCAAAGCGCTTTCCATTCACTATCACGACCATGGCGGTGCTAACACAAACTGTTCATAAACCAACCAAGTCCTTCCCCACTCTCAATATGTACCACAAGAACATGAGCCTCAAAATACAGCATTTCAATTTAACAGTACAACAAAATAGCCGAGATAGAATGAGATAAAGCAACAAAAAGTGGGTTTTGTTGTAGCATTGATAAGACGGCAGTGCTCTGAAGACATTGAACACTTTTCTCCTTACCACATTTTAGTCCTCTTATCCAGAGGGACAGTTAGCGCATTCATCTTAAGATTGATATGTTGTTGTCCCACCAAGCTCAGGCACAGTAAGTACACTTTTCCTCAATAAAGTACTCAAGTATAGGATCAGGATTTTATTTGTTATGTTCTACAGACATTACTCTAAACAGTCCCCAACTAGGACCGGTTGCAGATTTCATTTCTGAAGCTGGCCCTCCCTTTCTCCTCCCTCCATGCCAGGTAGAGTATCTGTAGGTGTTCACACTAGGAGAAATAAAAGGAGAAAGAGAAAGGAGGACAGGAGAGAGACAAAGATGGGAAGAGAATACTGTGGAAGGGCTTTGTAGAGAAGAGGTGTAAATATCCTGTCAAGTGATGGTAGCAGCTGTCAAGCTAGAAGTCACTGTGTTACTGACAGTTTACAATGCCCATAAAAGTAAACGTAGACATAAGAAAATGCATTTCTGACAGGCCAGACATTTCAAATTTTAAAACACACACACTACGCACATCAGCCTGTGTCACCTCTCAAGGGTCGAAGCCGAGCAGCAAAAACATTCACATGAACATAGTCATCAAACAAGCTCAATCCCCTCCTCCCATTCTGTGCCTTCTGAGTGATGCAACCCGAACTGACCCTGACTACATTATATTAGAACTTAATGGTTTAAAAAGAACAGCAACAGTCATGTCTGTAGAAAAAAAGAAGCCCTAAAACAGAGGCCCAGTGATGCCCATTGAACCCAATGGCATTGAAGTAACTGAATCATCCTACAGTCCAACTTGAGTTAAATGGTTATTCTGCCTCTAGAGAAACTTTACTGCTCTATTCCTGACAGCTCTCTAATGAATTAAGCCTGACCAAGACAACCTAGTCTTACACACACGATATTCATAGCAAAAAACAAACATTTGTAGTTGGCTGTTATCATTACAACCTACTTGAGGTTGGTCACGTTGCACGGCGTGCATTTCCCTGGCGACTGCCTTCTCAGAGGCTGCGGTGCCGCAGGGGTAGTGGTGCGAGGAGAGCAGTGTGTTATCACACATGGCTGTCCTCCCCTCAGCCTCCAGCTGACCAACTCCTATTAGAAATACTGACTAGAGCTGGGACAATAAACCGAAAATGATCAACACAGACCAAACTGACTACTTACAGCGCATTCGGGAAGTACTCAGACACCCTCACTAATTTCACATTTTGTTACGTGACAGCCTTTTTCTAAAATGTATTAAATCAATTGACCGCTTTGCACACTCTTGGCATTCTCTCAACCAGCGTCACCTGGAATGTTTTTCCAACAGTCTTGAAGGAGTTGCTGAGCACTTCTTGGCTGCTTTTCCTTCACTCTGTGGTCCGACTCATCCCAAACCATCTCAATTTGGTTGAGGTCAGGGGATTGTGGAGGGCAGGTCATCTGATGAGGCACTCCATCACTCTCCTTTTTGGTCAAATAGCCCTTACACAGCCTGGAGGTGTGTTGGGTCATTGTCCAGTTGAAAAACGAGTGACAGTCCCACTAAGCACAAACCAGATGGGATGGCGTATCGCTGCAGAATGCTGTGGTACCATGCTGGATAAGTGTGCCTTGAATTCTAAATAAGTCATTGACTGTCACCAGCAAAGCACCCCCACACCATAACACCTCAATGCTGCACGGTGGGAAATAAACATGCGAAAATCATCCATTCACCCACTTCGCATCTCACAAAAGACGCCGAGGTTGGAACCAAAAATCGCAAATTTGGACTCGTCAGACCAAAGGACACATTTCCACTGGTCTAATGTCCATTGCTCATGTTTCTTGGCCCAAGCAAGCCTCTTATTATTGGTGTCCTTTAGTAGTTTCATTGCAGCAATTCGATCATGAAGGCCTCCAGTCTCCTCTGAACAGTTGATGTTGAGATGTCTCCGTTACTTGAACTCTGAAGCATTTATTCAGACTGCAATTTCTGAGGCTGGTAACTAATGAACTTATCCTCTGCAGCAGAGGTAACTCGGGGTCTTCAATTCCTGTGGCGGTCCTCAAAAATAAAACTTTTGACTTGTGTGTGTGTGTGTGATTGAGATATATATATATATTTTTAACCTTTAATTCACTACGCAAGTCAGTTAAGAACAAATGATTATTTTCAAATGACGGCCTAGGAACAGTGGGTTAACTGCCTTGTTCAGGAGCAGAACAGATTTTTACCTCGTCAGCTCAGGGATTTGATTTTGTAACCTTTCGTTTACTAGTCCAACGCTATAACCACTATTTGCTCTAACACACACCAGCAATTCGATACTGTAATTTATTGCAATTAGATCTTCCAAACATATTTCTCATTGTATGTCAATTGGAGAAGAACAAGAGAGCCATGAGAAAAATGTTTCAGTCATGGATAGGGCTGTGGCGATCATGAAATTGTATCAGCCAGTGAATGTCAAGCAACTACCTGCCGGTCTCACAGTAATTGATCGTTATTTAACATATCATTTAGCATCTCCTGGCTTCCAGACATGGCCTACAAGCCACTGATACAGACCTATAGAACATCCACATTTTAAAGTCTAATAAATCCATGTAATATAGCCTACACCATCACAATATGTCCATGATTTATTTTAGACAGGTCTAAAGAAACATGAAGACAATTTAGTCTATTTCAGAAGAACAGAATAGCATACTGAGTTGTCCTTATATTAGGTCCTGATCAAGATATGCCATATGGCTGTGGGCTACACTAGTTAATTTAACAGACAAATTGCTTTTAAATCCGTGGCATTATAGTATGAAGAACACAATTGAACATGTCCTTTCTATTTTATTCAGCTATGTTCTCCAAAACGATTTAAGTGTGCACATGTGGCTATTCTGTGTTGAGCATTAATAAAGAAACAGGTACTCCTATATGCTTCATTTACAGTTATTTATGTAACTTTAGTTGTGATACAAATGTTGGGCTATAAGTTTTGATTTTATAATACATTCTAAGGCTGCATGATGTGACTAATGATGATTTGAAAAAAAAAGTCACATGAAAGGCATGAGCTCTGCTTTTTGCACAGGCTGTACACACTTCAGTCTCATTCACAATTTGACAAGCACTTTATAAATGTCTTGAATTTCCCGGCTGCATCCCTTTTGTCACCATAATGCCCCCTAAAAAAAATCCATGCCTTTTGCGCCCAGTGACCGCTGTGCCCATGGGCTGAATATAATAATTATAATTCCCTTCTCCTGGCTGCTCACGTGATCGATCGGGTCCTTCTGACAGGCTACAAGTGAAGACAGACACTTCGGGGACTATGCGCGTGCTCATCCAATTCCGAGGTGCATAAGAAGATATTGGAGGAACTATCCACATGTACTTTTCTTCAACAGCCAACAATATGTGTAGGCCTAACAAACAGCAAAAGCACTAGCCTAGATCAATCTACTATCGCCCATAGTACAAAAGTTGACCCATCCTGTGCAAGAAATAAATATTCCAAAACATAGTCTGGGACAGTTGTGGGATGCGATGTATTAAGTTTGGGATCTAACCACTAGCATTAAAAAAAAACAGTTCTAAGCAATGAGCCTGATGCAACAGATGAACGTTTATCAACATTTTAAGCTTTTAAACAATTAGGCCATTTCTTTACATTATAAGCTCAGTAATGCACACATGTTCCATTATCAAGTGACAGTAAATGTGATTACTGTTGTAATGCTTTTATTATAAAAAGGTGCATTATGGTGAAAATGATCTTCCACAAACTTCAAATTCACACGCTGCTTATGTATGCCAGATAATCTGCTTTTACAACGGGTGTAGAGCCTAATGTGCTTCATTTTAAGAAGTTATTTGGCCACTTTAGTTGTGATACAAACCTTATCAAAACATATAGGCCTATGGGCTAGGCTACATGTGGTGTGTGACTATGATTTGAGAAATCGGGCATCGTTCACAAGTGATGGGTGACAATATTAGCCCATCACACTATTCTTGATTTAACAATGGTTTTACATATACTAAATAATGTGAGATTTTATTTATTTATGTAGAATGGACCATTATCCTGCACCTGTCTCAAAACAGGGGCAGCTGGAAAAAAAACATTATGCACTTAAATAGCGAATGGAGGTCGCTTTTCCTGTGGTTCATTTTCATGCCAGCCAGGTAGGCTGTACTCCTGTTGTATAGAGACACAATGTGCTTAATATTATAGGAAAGTTGAGAAATATAGTAGTCCTAGCCTATAGAAAGCTGATGGGATCTTTTTAAGAGGCCATCACTGTTTTCTCACGCAACTGCATCGCCAATAGAAATGTTGCGCAACATGAGCTCTCATGAAGTGTTTGATTTGATTTTTCATTACATTGACATGGATGTCAGAGTGATTAGTGGGACAAGAGTGCTGAGTACCAGGCAGTTAGCAAGTTTGGTAGGTTACTAATAACCAACAGTGTCAGAGCTTGGAAAAAGCCTAATTACTGTGACTAAACCATCACATGGAATTTGACCGTCGTCATGACTTATAACCGCCGGTGTGGCGGTAATACGGTCACCACACAGCCCTAGTTATGGAACTAAAAAGGTGTTGAAAACAAATTGGCTCCCCATTAAAAAAAATAAGATGGAGAACAAGCTATGAAGGAAAAAAACTGGGAGTTTTGATGCAGGCACAGCCAACTAGCACAAAAATAATATTGCGAGTCAAAACGATATATAAATGTCCCGATATGTACCTGTAGCGACCCCCCCCCCCCAATCACCGAATGCAGTTAATAAACCCTACAGGAAACCCCTACAGTATAGTCTATAAAATGATGTGCGCCTCTATGAAGTCATTGTGAATCTTCAGACAGTCACAAATTTGATAGGCCTACGCACAATTCACTACACAAGCATCTCGGTCACAGACATGAAGTCTTAACAACTCAGAGACGTGAGGGAAAAATGCTATCTTCTCCGGTCCTAGAGCCTAGGTTATTTTCCAAGTTGCTTATATCGGTTTCATTTGTTCTGATATCTTGTCAGCGACACTATGTAAAGGTGACACAGCACCTCTTATTTGGGGAGAATCCTGGCATTGTGACCATATCTTGGTTTTAAATGACCATCTGATTTGTGCAGTCTTGTACAGGATTCTTAGGCTAAATAGGAATTATTCCTGAAATTGAAACTTGGTAGATTTTTCAGGAAAATATGAATCCCCTTTGCACATTGAGGTTATGAACTTATGTGTTCAACGTATCATTATAATTCAGTCAGTCAATTTATCATGATATGGATGTGTGTCCATATCACCCAACTAATAGTGGAGATGGTGACAACGTTCATGTGGCATGTAGAGAAAATGTCACGACATGGTGTCACGGTGCGAGATGATACTGTGATACATTGTGTTCGATAGCCTGGGCGTGCAGAATAATGTATTCAGAGATATGGTGAAAGTCTGTCAGAAAAGGCTTTTGTGAAAAGATTGGATCCCGGCAAACTAGGAGTGATCTGTAGATAGTGACTGAAGAGTTCTGATAAAACTGAGCAACACTGTTCACATTTGTCACCAAACAACATTGCATACAGTCTAAGATGTTGCAGGGTATAGGGTAAAACTATTTGAAGTCAATCACTTTTTGACCATACACCTTTGATTTGAGCAAAACCCTCCTTACCCATTTGCTCATAGTAGAAGTGCATGAAATGTGACTTTTTGGACCAGAATGCCAAAACATTCAAGAGATTAAAGTACTCCGTTGACCCCTTTTGCACACCCCACCACACCTTGAGACATCCATGTCTTCATCTCTGGAAAAGATAAACGGTTGAGATTGACCCAATTTTAGAAAAGTTTACAAAAAAACAGGGCTGGCATACTATTTTATAATTTCTTGAAAACAAATTCAATCATTTATATAAATTAACCTTTAACGTCAATTATCTAAAACGTGTAAACTCCAATTATTTTCAAAATTACATATGTTGTAGTGTAGGCCCTATTTGACATAATCTGAGGTTGTGTTGTGCCCACCATCAGTTGAGACAACATGCTCTTGAATACAGGGTGGGTGACATGTTTAGGCAGATAATTGTACTAAAATGGGAATAAAATAGTAATTTCAACTTTTAAAAAAATTGTAGCACAAAGATGGTTGGAGATCCAGACATGAGAGAATGTTGACTTGAATGGGAATATCTGTTTGAAATTATACTGTCAATCCTCCATAGGAAATCTATTGAAACCATAGAAATAGATAATAGAATAGACAACCATTTAAGGTGAAATTTGACAGTGGGTAGACCGGTGGCCATCTTTGTGGTAATAACTAGAAGTTACAATTTCAAATGGTGTGCCAGACACATTACAGTGGTCTGAAGGGATAGGTCCATTCTATGAATTATATGATCATCATATAATGATTGAAATGACACCCAACCTGTCTGTATTCAAGAGCATGATGGGTCTCAACTGATGGAGTGCACAACAAACCTCAGATGTAAAATAGGGTTTAAACTACAAAATAGATGAATATGAAAAACTTCAATTTTTACTTGTTTATGGATAATTTAAGGTTAAATTATCATTTATTTCAAGAAATTAATAATAGTTAGACAACCCAGTTTGAAAGTATTTCAAATTATATCACACTCAGCCATTTAACTTTTCCAGTGATGAAGACATGGATGTCTCATGGGAAGGTAGTCTAGCGGTTAAGAGCGTTGGGCCAGTAACCAAAAGGTCACTGGTTCAAATCCCTGAGCCGACTAGGTGGAATATCTATGTGCCCTTGAGCAAGGCATTTAACCCCGATTGCTCCTGTAAGTAGCTCTGGATAAGAGCGTCTGCTAAATCACTAAAATATGAATGTATGTATGCCAAATGGGTCACCTCTACCGCCTGACTGTTTTGGCTTTCAGGTTCACTTCTTCCATGGCAAACACGTATGGAAAGTTTGGCTTGAATCAAAAGAGATGCAGTCAAAGTGATTGAATTCAAATGGACTCACCCCACAGTAGGCCTGTAGATTTATAGCCTCTCATATAGATCTCCCTTCAAGGGAGGAAGGATGGCTATATTTTTTTTTAAGAGTAAAGAGTATTCAACATATACAAACAGATGACTGGTAAGACTAAATCTGTTCCATCTCCCGACGACACTTCCTTTGCACAAACCTTAGTTCTAATGGTGCTGTTTTTTTAACCTGGGGTGAACAAGAGAATTTAGCTTATTTCTGTACTGAATTATAATTCTGAAGAGCAGCCAGCCAATAGCCTACTGATGAGTGTACTGTAATGGTGTATCATACACTAACACATGAAATATAGATCATTTACACCAAGGTTATAAAGTATCTCAGAAGTGGCTGTTGCTAATGCCCTGGAGTGCTTAAAATGGTCCAACTTTACCTGACCCTGCATGTATGTTACACAAAATAACACAGGGACCTTCAGGGGCAGCCTCCTTTTGGCTACGGACATGAGATACACAACACAGTACATCGTAGCGCAGTCAATGGCTATGAACTGACACACACTTTTCTTCAGGAAAGAAACAGAGGGATATATATCTCCCATCTATCTATCTTGTAGAAGTCATGTGCATCCAGAAGGAACAGAGGCCATAGGCTAGATATTGATCCTGGTGATCTTATTGTCTGACACTCTAACCCTCCTCTGGGACAGGTCTGATATAAGACCCTGTTCAACAGAAACACACACACACACACACACACCAGGTAAAGTCCCTGGCTACTGTACATGGTTGAGCAGGCTCCTGATGCCACTAGCTGCAAGCAGAGAGCCCATGAGCCCAGCCCTTGAGCTCAGCCTTCAGCCCGGCTGCAGCTCGTGGATTAGAAGTGTAGCCGGGAGTATCCAGAAGGATTTTCCAAGCAGGCTCGCTCAGGCTTTCCCCAAAGATGCACTGTGTTATGGTCTGGGAGAATCAGTGTAGAAGACCCATGAGCTACCTGATACCTTACAGCCCAGGAGGATACGCTCAGAGCTAGAGCGAGACAGAGGACGAAAGGAGAGTAGTGTGTCCAACTTCTAAAGCCCTAGAGGTTAATAAGGGGAGTGGAATGGCCTTACCTACGGACCATCACTGCCAGGATTCACCGAGTCGGGCCTGTTTCAGAGAGAGAGGAGAGGGGAGACGGAGAGCACTGCCGTGGGGGTTATTGGATAACAAACGAGAGGCTCGCCCAGTCCTCCTCGGAGATCGTTTGTATCCATTTATGTCATAATCCAAACAAAGCAAAACAATGGGTGTGCTCCACCCTGACGCAGCTTTATACAATTACCCAGCTGTGTTCAGAGTCAGGGCCCAGTCCTGTAATCACATTATAGCCAGTCTCCAGGATCAATGGAGCACAGAGGCCATCCAACCCCCAAGCCACCAAAGATGGATATGGGAGAGATCTGCCACACTCCCTGACAACCCATCATCCTAATGTATCGTCTCCCCCCCCCCCCCCCCCCCCGGCGTTGGGCGTTGGGGGGAATTGCCAGGGACCTCAAGATATACTTAGGTGCCCATACGATGTGTTGCGCTTCGATACCGTGCTTTCATTGCAATTTGATAATTCAAACATATTGCTAAACATGTCCGCTGCAGAGGGACAGGAGAGACCCATGAGACTGTTGATCAGTCAGGGAAATAAAAGTGCTGAAAACAAGCTATGAAGGGCTTTTAGTGCAGGTACATCCAACTAGCGCTAAAACAATATTGCGATATTGTCAGACCAAAATATCAAAAATAATAGCCCAAAATGTAACGGTAGCGATTTTTTCCCCATCACTACCAGGCAGCACTAGGAGGTAGAGCCAGGAAAGGCCTTTCTGCTGCATGTTTGAGATGCCAAACATTATTAATTAAAAAATAAAAAGCAAGGACACAGAAGGGTCCAAAAACAGGACAATTAGTTAACACGAGGGAGGGAGAGAATAGAACTGTGAGTACTAGATCTTAGGACATTTTGGAACCGCATTGCAATGTACGCTCAATTTAGGGTAGTAATCACAATCTGTAGTGTAGTGATGGGGGGGGGGGGGGGGGGGGGGTAAAACCCAGCAGGATCTGCATACGTAACAGGAAGCTCTGGGCAGGGCAGGGCTGCTACTTAGCCTAACTACTTCCTGTAAGATAGAGCAAAGCAGAGTGGGGCTAATCGCCTGGTCCGGTGAGGCCCTCTCTCTGCAGGGAGCTATGGTTGTGGAGGGTTCTGACCAATGGACAAGACTGCTTCACAGTCACGACTCAAATCTCTACGTGTTACCTCATTTGTGAGTCATGGCAACATGATAAGTGAGATGACAAAGCATTTATAGGAAACCGAGAGGGATTTGCAGTACGTCCTGATTCTACAGAAGGGAGATTCTCTCTTTGTATGTAGTAAAGACCCTCATTCCAAACCAGAGAAAATTCTGGAAAGTATCCATTTAGAAAGCCCCTAAACAAGGAGAGCAGAGTTGAGGGGATGTTAAGAACAACATTTCACAGGAAGTCACACATCCTGCGTTAAACCGCATCCGTTTCCTCACAAACCCCCTAATATATTGTCAAACCTTGACCATCTTCATTGTCAAACACTGACAATCATCCTCTGGTAAATACCACCACCAGACAGGCCGGTCAGCGGGGACACCACCCAAAACCCCACCACGGCAACAGACCATTCAAACCTGCCGTTCTGATTGTAGTACTAGGAAAACCTCTCCACCACTTTTTAAAATTAAATGTCAGTTGCTTAGCGCCAATTGGTCTTTGTTTCGGGCCATTTTGAGTCTGTAAATCGAACCCACAAATGCTGATGCTCCAGATACTCAACTAGTCTAAAAGAAAGCTAGTTGTATTGCTTCTTTTAAATCAGCACAAGTTTTCAGCTGTTCTAACATAAAATGATAACATTGGATTAGCTAACAACATGCCATTGGAACACAGGAGTGATGGTTGCTGATAAAATGTAGATATTCTATTTTTTTTAAATGTAAAAGACTAAAATCAGCAGTTTCCAGCTACAATAGTCATGTGCAACATTAACAATGTCTACACTGTATTTCTAATCAATTTGATGTTTTTGAAAGAAAGGCAAAAAAAAAAAAAAAAAAAAAAAAAAGTGTCCTTGTTACTTCAAATGGACATTTCTAAGTGACCCCAAACTTTTGAACGCTAGTGTACATTTCTATAAAAACATTAGTGTCTATTTATAAAACAAAAATGAGGGCAACTACTAAAACAATACTGCACAAGGCTTCTAAATATACACCCCAAAAACTATTTCAAGGGACGTGGATTCTCAATTAATAAAACCGCTATAGGAAAAGTTGTCAGGGCACAGGCTCCTCATACGAAACAAATTTTCCAAAAAAGGGGGTAGGTCGAAAGTGAAAGAAACAGTGAACGAAAGAGCTGAAGCATGCAGCAGGAGGTATTGGGATGACGGCATTGTAGCTTCCAGAGAACATGCCAAACCATGGAAATCATTTCCTGCTCCACAGAAGACTTTTATGGAATTCTAGCACCGTGTTTCACGTCACAAAGACCACCTCCCTCTACCCCCCCCCCCCCCCCCCTTCCTCTCAGCCAGCCCACCACCAGTTCTCCATCCCTTACAACAGATCTAGGATCAGCTTATCCTCGAATCCGAACCACAACCACTAGGATGGGAAAACAACAGCGTTTAAGGGCATCTGAACCTTACTCCCCTCTAAACCGCTGTCAGGATGAAGCTAAGCAGGGGCAACACAACACTGATTGGCTCTACTATTCAGTGTCAAAGCCCCTTATAACTTTCCCACTGGGAGTCAACACCCACCCAGGTTGGAGGGGCAACATTACTTTACTCAAACACACCTTTTACATAAGAGTTTTGACTTTCCTCCATGCGCTCCCCCTCCCTTAGGGTAGAGGTACTGTATACTAACAAAGTAGCTCCTCTACTCCCTAAAGTCAGATGTTTGGCTTTTCTCACAAACCCTTTTCTTGAAGCCCTGATACACAAAACAGGGACTTTTTCCAGGATGGTGCAACATTACAACAATCCATTCTTAGAAAAAAGATTGCACAGAACAAACAAGAGTGTTTGCATCCCTACTTTCACAGGAAGGGGCAGGCCATACCGGTATGTGTGTGTGTCTGTACAAAATGTGCCTCGCTCAATTTAATGACGTCCGTGTTAGCGCATCAGGATTCCAGGGATTGCATTAGCATTGAGTGCTGCCAACTGGCAGCCAGGCAGGCCTCCATTATATAGGCTAACAATAAGAGCACAAGGTCAGTGGCTGTCCTGTCCCTTCATGGACACTGTAAAGGCCTGTGTAAAAGGCCAGGACAAATCTTGGCACTCTTTAAAAATTGTGATATGGGTATTTTCTGGTACTCAGGTCAAAGAATTCAACATTTTTAACCATCAGTTAGTGCTTCATGGTGCTCACTTCAACAAAACCCAAAGAAACCAAAGTGTTTGTTGGACAATGATCATGTTATTACCAAGTCATATGCAATGAAAGGGACTGGGCAATCACTACCAACGTACACTACCGGTCAAAAGTTTCAGAACACCTACTCATTCAAGGGCTTTTCTTGATTTTTACTATTTTCTACATTGTAAAACTATGTGTGGTGTTTCAAAACTATGAAACACCACATATGGAATCATGTAGTAACCAAAAAGTGTTAAATTAAAATATGAGATTCTTCAAAGTAGCCACCCTTCTCATGACAGCTTTGCACACTCTTGGGATTCTCTCAACCAGCTTCACCTGGAATTATTTTCCAACAGTCTTGAAGGAATTCACACATATGCTGAGCAATTGTTGGCTTCTTTTCTGTCACTGCTGCTTTGCGGTCCGAATCATCCCAAACCATCTCAATTGGGTTGAGGTTGGGTGATTGTGGAGCCCAGATCATCTGATGCAGCACTTCATCACTTTCCTTCTTGGTCAAATAGCCCTTATACAGCCTGGAGGTGTTTTGGGTCATTGTCCTGTTGAAAAACAAATGATAGTCCCGCTAAGCGAAAACCAGATGGGATGGCGTATCGCTGCAGAATGTGGCGGTTGGAAACTAAAATTATTAAATAAATATATATATATATATATATATATATATTTTTTTTTTTTATCGACCATGAAGACCTGATTCACTCAGTCTCCTCTGAACAGTTAATGTTGAGATGTGTGTTACTTGAACTCTGAAGCATTTATTTGGGCTGCAATGAACTTAACCTCTGCAGCAGAGGTAACTCGGGGTCTTCCTTTCCTGTGATGGTCCTCATGAGCCAGTTTCATCATAGCGCTTGATGGTTTTTGTGACTACACTTGAGAAACTTTGAGTTCCTGAAATGTTCTATATTGACTGACCTTCATGTCTTAAAGTAATGATGGACTATCGTTTATCTTTGCGCTGTTATTGCCATAATATGGACTTGATCTTTTATCAAGTAGGTCTCTCTTCTGTATACCACCCCTACATTGTCACAACAAAACTGATTGGCTCAAACGCATTAAGAAGGAAAGAAATTCCACAAATTAACTTTTAACAAGGCATACCTGTTAATTGAAATGCATTCCTGGTGACTACCTCATGAAGCTGGTTGAGAGAATGCCAAGGGTGTGCAAAGCTGTCATCGAGGGAAAGGGTGGCTACTTTGAAGAATCTCAAATCTAAAATTTGTTTACCCCTTTTTTGGTTACTACGTGATTCCATAGTTGATATGTCTTCCTTATTATTCTACAATGTAGAAAATAGTAAAAAAAGAAAACCCCTGGAATGAGTAAGTGTGTCCAAACTTTTGACTGGTACGGTGTACTTTTTAAAAATCTAGGCACCGTTAATACTTCACTAGGATTTGTTAGGATGACAAAGGCTACTGAAATCCCTTGGATTAGATGAGGTGATGGCCGGCAATGGAAACTGCTCAGGAGGTGGCAAATGATCATGGTTTACTGTGTGAAATTGAGTAAGATGACGGCATTGGTAACTGTCAACACAGCCTCAAAATCTCATATTTGAGTGTGAAATCAAGTTAGACCATTTTAACCATATTTGATGATGAACCAGAAGTTGATAGTGAGCCAAAGTCTCAGAATTTCAGACTTCCTACAATGGTTGATACAGTGTGACAATTGTTCCATCTTCATCCAATAAAGTCCACAGCTAATGTTGTTTAGTCAGATGTTGGTTTCCCCTTCGATTCCAACAGAAAAGATTTCAAAGGAAGCACTTTCGATAAGAACAAAGTAATAATGTCCAACTTTAGCAGACACAAACAAGTGAAGTAGTGAGTGAGGGGGCGATCAGAGGGGAGGGTTTTTAATCATGCAGCCTGAAACACCGTACTCCTCAGATCAGGGGGGAATGAAGACTAATCAATGGCAAAGTGCTTTCCTGGCATTTCACAGTTGAATCCATTATGCTGTACTGTAGTTACTAGCTCCCCATCTGAGCCTCTGATGTAAAGGGGTTAGTCACTGCTTATAGTAGGGGATGGAGAGGACTGGCGGACAGCAGACAGAAGACATACATTATGCATGTTAACGCATGCTCCAACCTACAACAAGAGAACTGTGCTGGTAAAGGGTTGTGTTTTGAATGTGGGCTGTAAACAGTAGCTGTGAAACCACTGAGGAATCTTAGCTCAGTATGTGTGACAATGCAGCGCATGCCACAGACTGCACCCTTAGACATGAACAGAATCAAAAGGGATTTTGTGAGAGGGACTGGGACAGGACACCCTGTGTGTCTGTGTGCCAGAAGTACATGGCATCTGCATGTGTATGTGTGTTGACAGACGACCTTCAAAAGGATGCCCTCTAAATTAACCTCCCTACACCAAGACAAACATCTGACTATCATTCAACCAATCACAGAATCCA
This sequence comes from Oncorhynchus mykiss, assembly GCF_013265735.2. Classification (NCBI taxonomy): domain Eukaryota; kingdom Metazoa; phylum Chordata; class Actinopteri; order Salmoniformes; family Salmonidae; genus Oncorhynchus; species Oncorhynchus mykiss. The sequence continues at coordinate 25,123,553 of NC_048589.1, read as the reverse complement.
TATGCCGACATGTGGCCAAAGCACTTGAATGCAGTTCAGTCTGTACTCAACTATTCAACGATGTCACCAGTGAGAGGTGGGTGGACCGGGAGGCATGAAAAGAGGTCACATACAGCTGGGAGAAAGCACACATAAGAGGTGGTGCCTTTTCTCACAATACACCAGTGTCACACTAGTTTCATCATGTGAGGCTCCCATGATCCCACTCTATCCAGTGTAAGTTGTTGATTTACTCTAAATGTGGATAATACTTGATCACTACTTCATCTCATTACCACTACTGGTCATATGTACAGTATTTCAACAAGGTCAACAGAGTAGCCATGTGTCAAGTCTGCAGGGAGACTGGGTTAATGATTACAATGGAAAACAAACTGACTAGACCTATTTGAATGTTCCCATGCCATCTAAGGTGCACCCAAACACCAACATGTCAACTATTAGGGCCGTTTGAGGATAACCATAGCAGCTACAGGAACTTTTTAACTTGATTTATCAAGACAAGTCCCCGCGCTGGTCTCAAAGCAATCAAAGCGGTGCTGAAATGACAATCTAGGTCACCACACGTTGGTAAGCTATTCCTTCACATTTATTACAAACGATTGGATAACTGGGAGTTTGATACATGCCTTCAACCTGTACATAGCCCATCTGTAAATAGCCCATCCAACTACCTCATCCCCATACTGTATTTATCTTTGCACCCCAGTATCTCTACTTGCACATTCATATTCTGCACATCTATCACTCCAGTGTTTAATTGGTATATTGTAATTACGTCGCCACCACGGCCTATTTATTGCCTTTCCTCATTTGCACTCACTGTATATAGACCTTTTCTACTGTGTTTGTTTATTCCATGTGTAACTGTGTAGTGGTATGTGTCAAACTGCTTTACTTTATCTTGGCCAGGTCACAGATGTAAATGAGAACTTGTTCTCAACTAGCTTACCTGGTTAGATAAAAAAAATACCGTTCACATATTGAGAAGGAGGAAAAAAGGTTGGTGGTGTGGTAAAATTTGGGAAAAACATGTACAAAACCTTAAGGACACCTCTTTCCATGACAGACAGACTCGGCGAAAGATGTGATCCCTTATTGAGATCACTTGTTAAATCTACTTCAGAATCAGTGTAGATGAAGGGGAGGAAACAGTGTAAAGGTTTTGTAAGCCTTGAGACATGTATTGTGTATGTGCGCCATTCAGAGGGTGAATGGACAAGAAAAACATGGTGCATTGAACGGGGTATGGTAGTAGGTGCCAGGCGCACCGGTTTGTGTCAAGAACAGCTACGCTGCTGGATTTTTACACACGTAACAGTTTCCTGTACATATCAAGAATGGTCTACCACCCAAAGGACATTCAGACAACTTGACAACTTTAGGAAGCATTGGTGTCAACATGGGCCAGAATCCCTGTGGACTTCTTTCAACACCTTGTTGAATCCAAGGTGGGAGGGGGATGTAACTCAATATCAGGTAGGTGTTCCTAAATGTTTAGTATAATCAGTGTTTGTTTCAGTGTGACAAGAACAACTGACAGTCACAGTCAGCTGAACCAAATTATTCTAAACCATGGACATCACACACACACACCACTTGAATCCACTAGCGATAACTCACAAAACCAAAGGTAGCCAGGACCAAGCACAACATGATTCGTGGAATCAGAATAGTATCATAAATACAAACTATTGACCAATAACAAGAGCAGTAAATTATTTAAATATTACAAAAAGCTGGACAGCCCCCTATAAAAGCACACACACACACTCATGCTGTAACAGAAGGGAAGCATTCACAAGGGGAACTTACAGCTCCATACATCCACACATCTTCTGATGTTCAAAAAGGATGAATCGTTCGCAAACTGCACAACTCTTTTTACTGACTCGAGAGTCAAGATTTGTTTTTCTGAGTGACAGCAGGATTAATACGCGCTCCTCCGGCTCAGCGGCTCCTTAGACTTGCTCCGACCAACAATTGTCCGCTATATATGCGGTCATCTCAAACCATTGGGGTGCTGCAGTTCGCAAACGATATTGTGCTCATCACCCTCACAGCAGTCAAGCAATGCATTCCGCCAAGAGTCGTTGTTTACAATAAAGTCCGGTTTCAGCCACAACTAGACCTTTCAAATGCATCAAGAAATCATCTTATTTGTATGCCTAGCAATCAACACACGTACATGGTTTAAAGCACCTTTTTCCAAGTCTCATTCACAAATGACAGCTCCAACAAACCCCTTGAACGAGAGGCTTGTAAAATCATGACTCTAAAGTCCTCAGTTCCTCGTTCTCCGGTAGGGGGTCCTGCATTCTCTGGGCAGAACTGACTCCAATGAATGAATGGAGTCAAAAGATGTGTTCTTTTGATTGAAGGAGTCAAAAACATCAGAGTCAGTAAAGAGAGCCTCCCTGACGTTTTCCCACACGGTGCAGCTGCAGTGCTGCATGGGAGCCTGGTGTAGATGCAGCACATACGACCACAGAGAACAAAGGCCACAATTATACTGAGCTTTAACAGAAGGAACAGGGAAATGTGCAGGCCAGGGGGGAAAAAAATATGGTGCAATGGAGAAATGTTGGGTATTCGCACACCTAAGACACTGTCAAGTCCCAAACTGCACTGCCATCATGATGTTTTTCACCATGAAACAACCCAGTGTTCCACATGCTGAAACAGAGTTCATTCCCACTCTGTTCAATCTCTCGCTCAGAAACTTGTAAAATGGCAGCATAATGCCATTGGATGTTGCTAATCATGTGATAGAATGTGAGAAGTTCCAGTATATCCATATCATAAAACATTACAGGCTAGATAGATTCTGAATTCCCACTTAAGCCAACAGAGTAGCCTGTATGTTTAGTTTACGTCGCTCACCGGTTACGAGGTGCTATTATCTGTTAATGGTGTTTAGATGAAGTCACATTCCAGTTGTCAGTTGAGTAACTGTTGCAAAGAAAATAATGTACTGCCTCACAAATATGATGAGATAACTGACAGACAGAACCCAGCTGGAGATGGGAGTCAGAGGGGACAAAGAACATTGCCTCGTGACCAACTATGGCCCTCTCCCTTGGTCAACCACATAAGGAAAACAAATATAGTAGAAATTGGTCATCTGAATAGAAGCACAAATCAACACAAAATACAAAATAAAACATTGACATAAATCAATATGCAAATGTTTCTATTCCAATACTTTGAATAAGATGGGGAATAAAAAAAATGGGACATAAGCACATTTCTTCCAGAAGAAGCTGGACATAAAGAGTGCAGCACCATTGAACATCTCTTACCGAGTTTCTCCACGAGTTTGAGCATGACCCCACCGATGTGGATCTCGCCGGTGACCCTCAGAGACACGTCCCTATGGAGGTCTGTCACGTGCATCTTCAGTTCCCACGTTCCGTCCGCATAGCAGCCATCGGGCATCCGTATACCGTCCAGCGCCATCCTTACACAAATCACAACAATTAGGAAAAACTGCCCAAGAAAAAAATACTTCCTTTCAACTGGTAAAAAAATATGCATCAAAATTGTGCTTGCCATACATTTGTGAAGTGTGTCATATGCAGACTGAAAGTGACTTGAGGAAGCACAGGACCCAGACCACCATAGCCAATCAAAGTGTTTTGATAAAATGTGATTGTCCATAACTTCAACAGTTTCTGTTTCTTGAATCATAACTCACATTTGACATGTTTTCTTATAGGCCATTTGAAGCATGCTTTGGATATGGCTCTAGCAAAGGCTTCATTAGCTCTTGAGAACCCAAAGTGGCTCACAGCCGGTCCTTGGTTCTCTGCTGATGGTATGGAGGATAGCTGGCTCCATGTGAACAACAATCCCGACGTTGTTTTAACGTTTAGAAACGTTATTAATCCGCGGTAGCGATACTGTTTTGGAAACCTTTGGAACTTAACTTTCAATTAGGCAACAAATAAATAAAAAAATTAAACACATACTGTGCGCAATTTAGCAGTTGCACCCGGCTGTTTTCACTCACTGCCTCAGATATGACATTCTCTCACCTTGCGCTCGCATTTCCATTTGACCATTCCACATTTGCGGTCAGATGGCATGTTTGTCAAAATACAGGCGGTTGTAACTTTCCTGAACTGTGACAGTAAGTGTATCTGTTGTATATGAAAAAGTATATACAAGTTAAGTTCCAAATGTTTCCAAAGCTGTATTGCATGCGAGGCATATTTGCGTTTAGACAGAGCATTTGGGCAGGCGTCGGGGCATTTGCCTCACAAGGCTAAAGGGACATCCAATGGCTCAATGTAATTGGAGTCATGAATAAGTCTTAAAGCGGCAATCAGCAATTGAAACAACGCGAAATCTCCGCCCCAGATTCGACAAAAAAAACTGGTTGGAGGGATGGAGTTGGAGAAATGTAACCACTCAAATTCAGACATAACTAGAGATGCAAGGACTGACAATCCATGATATCAACATAGTTTGAACGTTTTGATGCTATACAATGTGTTTACATTGTTTTACTTCAATATTTGGAAACAGTCAAACGTATATTTAAGATTCTGATTGGGTACGACAGTTGAACTAAGGTCACGAGGCATTACATTATCAATGGGTACATACCAAAAACAATTGATGTAACAACTGCAGATTGCCCCTTTAAGGCTACATGTGAAGGACGCAATTAATCGATAACCAAAAAAAGAACAAAGGGTACCGGCCTAAATTATGGCAAACTGAACTTCAATTTTTTAAAAAATACTCTCCCGTCTGTGTTCACCTGCTTTTTCTAACGGTAAAGACATCCTGACAAATATGAAGTTGATTACGTAAGCAGCCCCATACAAGAACTCATATGAGAGTACCCAATCTGGTCAGCCAGAGTAACTCACTTTATGTCCATACATGAACAAAACTAATACGTTTGAACGAGTAAAGGGGAGTTAGAATCATACGTTATTTACCAGATATAGCAGGCCTTATCTGCATTTGGCGCACAAAAAAAATACGTGTTTTCATATTCCCGAGCGGCAGAGTGCGTAAAAAGAACTACATTTATTGAGTTTTGAGGACGTAAATTAAATCGGTTGTGTCCACTCACCTTCTCAAATACACCAACCAAATCCAAAAAGCCACTTAAACTTCCGAGGTTTCGATAGTCAACCAGATTTTCTAAATAATGTAGACTATCTGGGTCTTTTCAAAGAGAATATCCCAAAAAACGCGTCCAATTGAAGTATCCCAAAGTGCCTCCTGGCTTCAGCTAATGGAGTCCAGCCGTCTCTCTTTCTCCCTCCCTCTTCCCACCAGATAACGTCACTCACTGCTCCAGCTCCAATCGACGTTTCCTTTCAAACGGTTCAGCAGTTCCTCTCTCCCAACATTACCCGCCCGGTCATTCCCCTGCTCCTTCCATACTTATATTATTTTTCATTGGAAGGGGACTTGTGTGACGCGGGAAATTACGTACAATGTCATTTTTTATAATCTCGCAGATCTTTTCTAACCCCTAGGTTTGGAGTTTCAATCATGTCCCCAACCACGCACTCTTATTTAGAAATACATTGGAAAAGTTAAAACTATGCTTTTGTATGTGGTGTTTTATTCCATGCTTTCATTCAAAACTGACCCATTGTGGAAAATCCAACAGTTTGGTAGGGGATAACAAGCGCATAGAACCGCTGCTGCATGCCTTTTATGGAAATAGTATAGCGTTTGCGGTGGCACATCCGGGGACCGTTATGGGGTCCCCGCCTAGGGAATTACACACAATTACTAATTTAGAACACACCTTCTAAAGCCCCCCCCCCCCCCCCCCCCCAGTATATCAAATCCAGCGACTGAGCCCACTAGTCTTAAATACTTTGCAATATTATGTTCTCACTGGTAAAGATGTTACAAAATGTCCAGTGTGCAGCCACAAATCTGATTTGGATATAGCTGCTGATCACTCCTTTTGATGAAACACACACAAGGTTTAACATAACATGCATTGCACTTGTTTTCCTTAAATGGTGTCCTACCCTCTTATCAGACCCACACATCCTTTCTGTTCATTGTTTTTCTTGAGCTAAATAAAATAACAAGAGAATCTCTCTCCCCGTATTTTCATTTCTGGTACATCATTAAAATACCAACATCAGGAGTGGATTGTAGGTATACACTTTGACAGATCAACAGGCACGAGTTATGGCTGACTGAAGTGAAGAATAATCAAACCTCTTTGATGGATCCACAACCTCAGCCTTGAAAGAATACCCTGTTGAGCGTGCATGGGTAGTAGCTATTAGTCATTGTAAACTAAATAAAATACACATCAATGTGTGGAATTGTACAGATTTTTCTATCCACACACTGCCTCCACCACTCTAGAGAATTATATATTTAGCCAAACTACTCATTTGTTTGGCTTTGTTGATGTGCATTCAAAGCCATAGCAACACAAATGGCTCGTTTGGCAAAGATTGAGCTGCTGTCCATTTTTTTTCCATTGCATCTGCTCTTCTCTACAGCAGCACGCTCTCCTGCTCCAAGTGGTTGGCGGTAAGGCATGAATCATCAGGGTTTCTGTCTCTCCTCCAGTGTTCTGCTCTCACTAGTGTCAGCTCTCCAGCTCCAGCTAAGGAGTTTGGGCCTCAAACTATGGTCTGCATTGAAACAATGTATAACCTTTCTCTCTTGCTGCTCTGACCCCCTCGTCAGTCTGGCAGCCGACCCATTGCCTTATAAAGGCTGTTTTAATTGCTGGGTAAACATTTGAGTCAGATGCAGGGAGAGCATGAGAGTGGAGTTGGGAATGGTGTTGCAGAGGAGAGGAGAGAGACGGTACACTGAGGTGGAGTGGAGCTTGCCCTGGTCTGATTTCACTGTATAATGTCTGGCTTTCACACAAGACTGGTGGTGTCACTAAAATAGTCTCAATCAATTCCAGACAGTTAATTACTGATGAGGAACTTGTACTGTGTCTTCTAATGAAGTTCACAACAGCATCTGTAATCGTGTGAATATGGCACTGTCCAATAGAAATGTGTTACTTTGTACAAATCAAATGACATATAGTCTACAATCAGTATTACGGCAAACCATCCTAGACATGGACATATAATCATACAGTTAGAAAGTATATTACAGCATTTTAGCATGGTGTACACACAGTAGTTTACAATTCACTGCCAAGGTATTTGTGTGTGATTTAACTAGGAGTTAGTACTACACAAGCTAAGAGAAGGGCAGCTCAAGTACATCACCCTATAAATCCTCTCTAATAGCTCAGACATGAGGACCACTGCAGGGCTGATCAGTAGTAACTAGTAACTGAGTAACTGTCTCATGCTAATTGCCTCATTGTTAATGGAGAGAGGAAATAGACTTGGAGAGGTCTGTGATGACCAGATTGGTCAATGGGGGCCATTGTTTTACTACATGGGGAGGTGTGCCATCTTGTGGACAAACCTAGAACAATGGGAATTGCAGTTTTTTGTTGTTGCATTCACTTAATTTCACTAATCCCATCTCTGCTTTACAGATATTGCTTAACTGCATTTGGATTCTACTACAGTACCACATTAGATACATAAAAAGTGTTAGGTCCATATCTTCAATCACACAAAGCTCTATTCATTAACTATGAACCAGCTATTGTGGTGTGGGTGGAAAGTATGTGTGGGGCCGACGAAAGAATTTGATGTACGGTTCAAAGGAAACAAATAGCACTATTGTGCTCCATCAAAACCGGGAGATGGAAACTAGCGAATCTTTCCCATTTAATATTTGGAGAATATCTTCCTCCCACAGCCTCGTCCCAGACCTCCCTCCCACACATTTAAGCACTTTTCATTCAGACAGACCAGACGGTCCAGACGTCAGTACTTCCTCTCAGATGTCATCCTTGGGACATGACAGAACAACTTCAGAAGCAGCAGATGGGAGAAGAATACAGAATAAAAGAAGCCATTGTACATAAAATGTATTTTTTTTAAATGAAAAGTAAAGAGCGTTTCAGAAGGCAGTTTTAATCCATTTCAGGCATGGTGGGTAATTGCCCAGCTCTAGGGACAGTCACTTTTCCAGCAGAAATCCTTTCAAAATCAAACTAAAAAGTGTTTTAGTTTTAAAAGTTTTAAAGTCTTATTGAAAAAGGTTTCGTTCATTCAGTCGACCCAGGCAATGCAGACATTCCTAGATGATGGTACCTCTCATTCTGTGGACATTATCTGAAAGGCGAAAGCCCTGGAACATGTTCAGTTGGTGGAACATTTGTACAACAGAGGTACTACCTGAACTTGTCAATTAAGAATACCATCTATATTCTGTTGCAAAACATTTTGCTACGGTGTGCCCAACAGAACACAACTGGTTTTACAGATGAGCCCTTAGGGTTCAAAGGTCATCCAAAGCCCTCATTAAACTAGGGGTGACTCTGGGATAGACCAGCTAGCTACCGCACTTTGACTTCACTAGATGCTTGGAGCTGAGATGAATGGTGAGAGAATATAACAGAGTCCCAAGACCATTCTCAAAACAGAACAAAAAACAGAACGCGCACAGCACACCATTTAAACAAACCTAGTTCTTTAGCCAATGTATTTCCGAACAAAGTTAACATTCTGTGCTTGTCTATTTGAGTGAGGTCCACCTTGTGATAGCTGGCCTGATGTGTTGAAACTATAATAGACCACAATTCTGATAGCCCACGAACAAAACATCCTCCAACCATCATTGTAAATTGCCCCCATACCCAGCCCGTATCATTTTAGCATGCAGAGACATCAGTTGAACTGTCCTTGATCAGTACACTCAAAACATGGTAGGGAGTGTTCAAACGCTTTATAAGAGAGAATAGTTGCATGACTGCCCAATGTGGAAACAACTTGATTTAGATGGCAGAAACGAGGAAGTTTTCACCTTTGTTTGTGATTGACATTTAACAAAAACACACAAAAGCAATTTCAAGCCATGTCTAAAAGGGGTACTGTGCAATTTCAAGCCATGTCTAAAAGGGGTACTGTGCAATTTCAAGCCATGTCTAAAAGGGGTACTGTGCAATTTCAAGCCATGTCTAAAAGGGATACTGTGCAATGTCAAGCCATGTCTAAAAGGGGTACTGTGCAATTTAAAGCCATGTCTAAAAGGGGTACTGTGCAATTTCAAGCCATGTCTAAAAGGGGTACTGTGCAATTTAAAGCCATGTCTAAAAGGGGTACTGTGCAATTTAAAGCCATGTCTAAAAGGGGTACTGTGCAATTTCAAGCCATGTCTAAAAGGGGGACTGTGCAATTTCAAGCCATTGAGAATGTGCAAGGTCCAACATCATCCTTCACTCTGAACAATTCCAAGTCATTTTCCCTTATTGTCCATGACTTCAAGTTGTTCTCTGGTCCTCTACAAGGCAGTCTGGTCCAAGTCCGCTTCACAAAATAGGTCCCACTCTCATACACATCATGCATCTACATTAAAAACTACTCAAATAAATCCATTCTGTGGACTACGAGACCACTGGGACAGTTAGCTTGTGCCATACAGATTATTAGACAACTCAAATGAGACTTATTTTAAAGACAAAGCACAAGACATATAGGGAACTCTACAATGACAAAGTGCAGTCAGCAGCACACACATTCATTTGAGGTTAGTTGCATTTCATCATCCTGCATCCATCATCTTATACAACTGCTGATATAAAAAACAAATGCTGTGTGGGATGTGTTTTTAGATAGTGAGCAGCTAGCGCCAGACCATCTGAATGCAGCTTCAGGATTTCAGAGGTCTGTTGGGAACACTGCAATAACACCCAAGAGAGACACATTCACATTTAAAATGACCACATGAGATGCAAAGTGATTCAGGCATCATGTTTCTTTTTGGGGGCCATAAAATATATACTGAGCTTGTTTAGTTTTGCATATTGTTTGTGGAAAAAGCAACTAAAGCTGAGTAACTCTGACCTGAAGCCCTTTACTAGAGGGAAAATGCCATTGGATTTCAACATGCTCTGTTCATACTAGCTTAGCCACTAAGAGTGAAGCAGACAGAATCACTTAGTGACATTAAAGAGATATTTGGCCACCTGCTGGACTCCGGGATCTACGTTAACACTACTACAGATTTTTTTTAAATGGTAATGAAAAATTAATTGGATAAAAAAAATATATACATCCTTTCTTTTTGATTTATCTCAGGATCAATGCAAATAGTAGGCACCTGAAGGTCACTTTCTGTTTATGACCTTCTCAGGGTTTCTGAGAAGTGTTCCTACTGGCTTGAACCTCTGAGTGACAGCTCCTCTGTCCAACCACAGACTGAAACATTGACATGATCCCTCTTTTGATTGGACACTTGAATCGCATACAAAGGGAGCTTGTCAGACTTCCTACTATCCGTCTGAACAGAACTGATTTCACCTGTGTTTTGTTTAGATTGAAAAGTTGCCCTATAACATAAAATGGAGGGTACATTTTAGATCTCCGTACAGGGATCTACATGGTTCCTGGTAGGACTAAAAGAGAAACTTAATGACAATAAGGTAAGTTACACTTATCAAGCTTGACTTTCACATGGATGTACGTCTGTCACTTGAATGTCCTGCTGACATTGTGTGAATGTCATCTGAAGGTCAAGTGAGTCAAGCCGTTGTTCCTCACTCGTTGGAGCCAAAGATGTACCTCATAACAAAAACAAACCATTTGCGCCACATTACCATTCAATTATTAAACCAAAGACATAAGGTAATTTTACACCATGCCCAAACCAGACGCGTCATGTGCTTTGCAAAATAAATGTACACATACATGTTATTCAATCATCCATACTGCCAACAAGTGTCTGCGTTGCCAGGCGCTAAAATAGAAGTTGATTCTATTTGTGTCGCAGAACGCGCTGCAAGTCCTGCCTCTCCCATCTCCTCATTGGTTTTTAGAAGCATATACCCATGTGTCATCTTCTCATTGGTTTTTAGGAACATATACCCAAATGGGTGATTGAAAGATGAATTGAGGTCGGTTGTGGTAAAGCACCTTTTATGAATGCTAAGTTGCCAATCTCCATATAAAGTCCAAAGAAGAAAAAGTAGCCTGGATTGAGAGATGACTAGAAACGATTCGGTTGACCGTTTTATGTGTGGATTAATTGTCGGAGGAGAGGATCTTGCACTTCAGGTCAAATAACAACTTAACGTTTATATCTCAGGACAAGTTAGCTAGCAACAGCAAGCTAGCTAGTTAAATAGGACAAATTAGCTAGCAACTGCAAGCTAACTAGCTAAATTGCCATAAATGTTTAATGCTTTTCAACCTGTCCCCAAATGAATATAATTGGGTCAGAGTTTGTTTTGATATTTCAACCTGCGTGTTGTGATCGTATTTGGTGTGGGGGGACAAAATCAATTTGCGCACGCACGCATCTGGTTTACGTATGTGTATACAGTCATCTTGTCACTTTGTCGTGCAAAAACAAAAATACTAAAATGGCTTTTTGTAGATCAATACTTCTATGTAAAAGTCACTTGATAGTCACATGGTAATAGAGGTACAGCGTCCTTGTGGAATATCAAAATAAAAACTAGAGACAAGATCATAATCTCCCCTTTTTTTACATTTCCAAAACAAAGAGAAAAATATGAACTGTGCCGTATTATTTTCTTAGGGTAATTTATTAACATTTTAAGATATAAATAAAGTTTAGACCACTTTGAAAGTTGCATTGAGTTTGCTCAGACAGTGACATATTGTAGGTTGAGACTAAGGGTCCCAGTATTCAGCCCAGGTCCTTGTAGATAGAAGCATAGCGTAAGAAGAGACAGACCAGTGAGGATGAGGGAGTTTACTGAGGGGGCCAAGCTGACTTGTACATCCTCTCCTCCAAGGTCTGTGGAGGAGAGAAAATATTTGGGTTGGGCTGAACCATGGCTGCTACACATGGGGGGAGTTGGAGATGGGTACATCCAGGAGGGCAGCAGTTTCAGACAGAGACAGTGATCTTCGAGGAAGAGGACACCCCTTCGATAGTGTGCAATGGAATCTCTGACATACTCGTTGGCGGCTGGACTGGCTGGGAGGATACATAGAGGATCCTACCATCCCCCATGCTTCATAGAGCATGGGGGATATAAGGATCCTTCGGGGGGCATAATCCAATGTGTCACCCTTGGGTGAGTGTGTATCCATCCCATGCTAAACAGTACAAAGTCTGTGTGTTAGTAGAGATGTGTCAGTATAAAAACAGAGAGAGAATGGAGTAACAGAGGGTGATAAAGATGCTGTGTTGTGTGAGTGTGGACATGGAGTCTCTCTCTGGTGTGTTTACTCTGGGTCAGGACTGTCTTCTGTGGGTGGCGGCACGTTGGCCTGCTTGTATATGAACGCCAGTAGGAAGAGCGCAATATCGTGTGAGACCCAATAGGCTGTATGTGAGGTCATCGCTGACCAATGGCGGCTCTCCACAAGGCCCTCACGGAGTTCAAAATCGATGTGGCGCTCTATTTCCACTGTAGAACAGAGATAGATTCACTGTGGGAATACATTTTAGACGATCACTGTATACTGCACAAACTTAACTGCTACAGATTCAAAAGGGTAATTAACTCTGTGAATTAGCATTATGTATTCATTCTCCTTTTTATATATATATAAAAACTCTGGGGGGTCAAGGGTGGCAAATATTATGAAAAGGCACTTGTTATTACATGGACTACAATACAATTATTCCTGAAAGTGTAATTTGGGTTGAAATGCAGCTGAACAAACCTGAGGGGTCTGTGAGGGTGGAGGGAGACAGGGACAAGGTGGACAAAAGGCAGTAAGCTGATTGGCCGTCGACTGTCCTCTTAGGCTCCTCTCCCTCTGGGGTCCCGCCCTCGATGCCAAAGGACACTCCGGAGGGCGCGGAGCGGGAGAACCGGGAGAACAGTATCCCTCCTATCCCCTTCCATATACTGTTACCTATACTGGCCGCTCCTAGACAGAGAGCGAAGACGGAAAGACAGAGAGAGAGTAAGACACAGAGAGAGAGGGAGGGAGAGAGCAAGACACACAGAGAGAGGGAGGGAGAGACATTCATTTCAGACAGGGTGAAGTCGACCCTAGACTCTAGACATCCAGGTTGCCTCCCCGGCTCCGGCTTAACAGGTTTGTAAGTAATAGAAGTCAGTTTGGCATAGAGGAACTACGTCACTACCTTATCCGCTTGAATAAAATACTAAATAGTATCTAGCAAGATGAAGAGATTATTTTTTAATGAGTGCAACTAACTTCACTAAAACCAAAAAAGCTTTTCCCTGACAAATTTGGTTTCCAATCGCGACGGTCTGCCTCGTGATTTGTTGGGAGAGTTGTCTCTCGGAAGAGGATCTACCCTCTTTTGCTTATGAAAGTTGCCAAGAGTCCGTCATTGAAACCAGACCTTAATCTGTTGCCTAGGGTGGAGTTTTGGAGACTAACCCAGTAGTACGGCTCTGGTCTTTACATGCTCTCTCCACAAGACAGCAGTGTTGCCTATGTCATAAATTATCCGACAGGTGGGTCTGTGAGGGAAATGCTGTTGAGTGAGTCCAATAATAGATGACAACTCCATCACAAGAGGCTGAGTACATGCTGATGTACTTTTGAATGGAACCATCTGCTTTGTCTGCTCAGGACATGTTGTGCTGTCTACAAATATCTGCTGTACAAATGATTGACTGTAAAATCTATGGGAACCTGCTGTTTAATTCTATCCCTTCTAGCTTTGGACCACCTCGAGTGTGAATCTGCATCATGTGCACAGGTAATGAAGGCACTCATATTCAATTATTTAAGTTAATAATAATGTACAAAAAGGTTCTATACAGAGAATCAACCAGAGGACTGACAGACGTCCCCAGAATGCTGGCCTTGCCCATGCTGGCGATAGACTCTCCGTAGTATTTCCTGGCTAGGACAGGGGAAGTGGAGGGGCTGGGGATGCTCTCTGTGTCTGACGTCGGGTCCTTCTGTGGATTGATGAAGGTTGGCCGGATCTCATCGTATGGCGGGGGTCTACAGCACTACACCTGGGAGAAGAAAAACACCTGTCACTGTCCGTACAGAAAGTAGGAGTTTCAGCAGTTTATGTGTAATATACAGATTCACCTTGGGAGAATGAATGATCTCTTACCAGTGTATCTGTGCAGGTCCAATGTTGCTGTAAGGTTTAAGGATGAGGGGCTCCAGTCTGTAAGCCTGCAGCAAGGACAAACCAGTCACAGTCAGTCTAGCACCTTGTCTTTCCTCTGGTCAGGAAAAAACCCTGGGTCTAATCATCCTTTAAGGGACATTTTTATGTTTGTGCTATTCTTATAACGAATGTCTGTGTTCCATTCATGTGCTGTTCTAAGTAACTCATTTACAGTGCCTTGCGAAAGTATTCGGCCCCCTTGAACTTTGCGACCTTTTGCCACATTCAGGCTTCAAACATAAAGATATAAAACTGTATTTTTTTGTGAAGAATCAACAACAAGTGGGACACAATCATGAAGTGGAACAACATTTATTGGATATTTCAAACTTTTTTAACAAATCAAAAACGGAAAAATTGGGCGTGCAAAATTATTCAGCCCCTTTACTTTCAGTGCAGCAAACTCTCTCCAGAAGTTCAGTGAGGATCTCTGAATGATCCAATGTTGACCTAAATGACTAATGATGATAAATACAATCCACCTGTGTGTAATCAAGTCTCCGTATAAATGCACCTGCACTGTGATAGTCTCCGAGGTCCGTTAAAAGCGTAGAGAGCATCATGAAGAACAGGGTACACACCAGGCAGGTCCGAGATACTGTTGTGAATAAGTTTAAAGCCGGATTTGGATACAAAAAGATTTCCCAAGCATTAAACATCCCAAGGAGCACTGTGCAAGCGATAATATTGAAATGGAAGGAGTATCAGACCACTGCAAATCTACCAAGACCTGGCCGTCCCTCTAAACTTTCAGCTCATACAAGGAGAAGACTGATCAGAGATGCAGCCAAGAGGCCCATGATCACTCTGGATGAACTGCAGAGATCTACAGCTGAGGTGGGAGACTCTGTCCATAGGACAACAATCAGTCGTATATTGCACAAATCAGGCCTCAATGGAAGAGTGGCAAGAAGAAAGCCATTTCTTAAAGATATCCATAAAAAGTGTTGTTTAAAGTTTGCCACAAGCCATTTTTCTCCAAGATCGCATAGCAGTTCAGACGTCTTTTGTCCTCGTCTTGTCGTGTCCTGTATATATATATATTTACAACTTTTTTCACATACATTTTATTTTTATTTTCCATCAACTCATCTTCTAAACACTCTCCTGCAACCAGCCTCACCAATTTATATTTATAAAAAAGTATTATTTACCTCAGATCTGCAATCCTTCAGGAAGCTAGCCAGAAACTCCAGGAGGCTGGCCAGAAACTAGCCAGAAGCTAGCCAGGAGCTAGCCCAGAAGCTAATCCAGAAGCTAATCAGAAGCTAACCACGGTTTGTGGTCATCGGCTGTCCTTTAGCTCGAAAATCTATCGAAAATCTATCGCCAGTTTTGTACGGCGCAGCGCGGCTCGGAACATACCGGACCAATTTTTCTCTCCATGTCCCTGGATTTCAACTGCTCTCTGGACATTCATACCCGGATCTCACAGCTAGCTAGCTGCTATCCGTGTGACAGTCGGCTTTCGTCGATTCCGGAGCAAACATCGATTGTTCCGGTGCTAGCCAGCTCCGTCAATCACTCCTGAGTTCCATCATTCACTCCTGGGCTGCAGTCACCTATCCGGACCCGTTTCACTGCCTACGCGGAGCCCCACCGGGCCTTCACAACCGGACTGCCGACGTTATCTACCTGAATGAGATCCGGCTGGCTCCTCTGTCGCGACGTTACCTGAACGCCCATCTGCGGCCCGCTAACCGTTAGCTGTCTTACCGGCTGCTATCTGAATAGACAATCGGACAATTTATTTATTTTTATTATTATGTTTTCTTCTCGGGCCTCTATAACTATATCTATTGTTCTTATTTTTGTTGTTGTTGTGTGATTTGGATTAATCCCCTCTACCACACGGAATCCTACTAATCTACTGACCGAACGCAAGAGGTGGCTAACAACAGACTCCATCCTATGCTAGCTTGCTACCGGTTGGCCTGGCTAGCTGTCTAAATCGCCGTGACCCTAAACCAACCTCTCCACTCACTGGACCCTTTTGATCACTCGACTAAGCATGCCTCTCCTTAATGTCAATATGTCTTGTCCATTGCTGTTCTGGTTAGTGTTTATTGGCTTATTTCACTGTAGAGCCTCTAGTCCTGCTCACTATACCTTATCCAACCTATTAGTTCCACCACCCACACATGCAATGACATCTCCTGGTTTCAATGATGTTTCTAGAGACAATATCTCTCTCTTCATCACTCAATACCTAGGTTTACCTCCACTGTATTCACATCCTACCTTACCTTTGTCTGTACATTATACCTTGATGCTATTTTATCGCCCCCAGAAACCTCCTTTTACTCTCTGTTCCAGACGTTCTAGACGACCAATTCTTATTGCTTTTAGTCGCACCCTTATTCTACTCCTCCTATGTTCCTCTGGCGATGTAGAGGTGAATCCAGGCCCTGCAGTGCCTAGCTCCACTCCTATTCCCCAGGCGCTCTCTTTTGACGACTTCTGTAACCGTAATAGCCTTGGTTTCATGCATGTTAACATTAGAAGCCTCCTCCCTAAGTTTGTTCTATTCACTGCTTTAGCACACTCTGCCAACCCGGATGTTCTAGCTGTGTCTGAATCCTGGCTTAGGAAGACCACCAAAAATTCAGACATTTTAATTCCAAACTACAACATTTTCAGACAAGATAGAACTGCCAAAGGGGGCGGTGTTGCAATCTACTGCAAAGATAGCCTGCAGAGTTCTGTCCTATTATCCAGGTCTGTACCCAAACAATTTGAACTTCTACTTTTAAAAATCCACCTCTCTAAAAACAAGTCTCTCACCGTTACCGCCTGCTATAGACCACCCTCTGCCCCCAGCTGTGCTCTGGACACCATATGTGAACTGATTGCCCCCCATCTATCTTCAGAGCTTGTGCTGCTAGGCGACCTAAACTGGAACATGCTTAACACCCCAGCCATCCTACAATCTAAACTTGATGCCCTCAATCTCACACAAATTATCAATGAACCTACCAGGTACCTCCCCAAAGCCTTAAACACGGTCACCCTCATAGATATCATCCTAACCAACTTCCCCTCTAAATACACCTCTGCTGTCTTCAACCAAGATCTCAGCGATCACTGCCTCATTGCCTGCATCCGTAATGGGTCAGCGGTCAAACGACCTCCTCTCATCACTGTAAAACGCTCCCTGAAACACTTCAGCGAGCAGGCCTTTCTAATCGACCTGGCCGGGGTATCCTGGAAGGATATTGACCTCATCCCGTCAGTAGAGGATGCCTGGATATTTTTTTTAAATGCCTTCCTAACCATCTTAAATAAACATGCCCCATTCAAGAAATTTAGAACCAGGAACAGATATAGCCCTTGGTTCTCCCTAGACCTGACTGCCCTTAATCAACACAAAAATGTCCTATGGCGTTCTGCATTAGCATCGAACAGCCCCCGTGATATGCAGCTGTTCAGGGAAGCTAGAAACCATTATACACAGGCAGTTAGAAAAGCCAAGGCTAGCTTTTTCAAGCAGAAATTTGCTTCTTGCAACACTAACTCAAAAAAGTTCTGGGACACTGTAAAGTCCATGGAGAATAAGAACACCTCCTCCCAGCTGCCCACTGCACTGAAGATAGGAAACACTGTCACCACTGATAAATCCACCATAATTGAAAATTTCAATAAGCATTTTTCTACTGCTGGCCATGCTTTCCACCTGGCTACTCCTACCCCTGTCAACAGCACTGCACCCCCAACAGCAACTCGCCCAAGCCTTCCCCATTTCTCCTTCTCCCAAATCCATTCAGCTGATGTTCTGAAAGAGCTGCAAAATCTGGACCCCTACAAATCAGCCGGGCTAGACAATCTGGACCCTTTCTTTCTAAAATTATCTGCCGAAATTGTTGCCACCCCTATTACTAGCCTGTTCAACCTCTCTTTCGTGTCGTCTGAGATTCCCAAAGATTGGAAAGCAGCTGCGGTCATCCCCCTCTTCAAAGGGGGGGACACTCTTGACCCAAACTGCTACAGACCTATATCTATCCTACCATGCCTTTCTAAGGTCTTCGAAAGCCAAGTCAACAAACAGATTACCGACCATTTTGAATCTCACCATACCTTCTCTGCTATGCAATCTGGTTTCAGAGCTGGTCATGGGTGCACCTCAGCCACGCTCAAGGTCCTAAACGATATCTTAACCGCCATCGATAAGAAACATTACTGTGCAGCCGTATTCATTGATCTGGCCAAGGCTTTCGACTCTGTCAATCACCACATCCTCATCGGCAGACTCAACAGCCTTGGTTTCTCAAATGATTGCCTCGCCTGGTTCACCAACTACTTCTCTGATAGAGTTCAGTGTGTCAAATCTGAGGGTCTGTTGTCCGGACCTCTGGCAGTCTCTATGGGGGTGCCACAGGGTTCAATTCTTGGACCGACTCTCTTCTCTGTATACATCAATGAGGTTGCTCTTGCTGCTGGTGAGTCTCTGATCCACCTCTACGCAGACGACACCATTCTGTATACTTCCGGCCCTTCTTTGGACACTGTGTTAACAACCCTCCAGGCAAGCTTCAATGCCATACAACTCTCCTTCCGTGGCCTCCAATTGCTCTTAAATACAAGTAAAACTAAATGCATGCTCTTCAACCGATCACTACCTGCACCTACCCGCCTGTCCAACATCACTACTCTGGACGGCTCTGACTTAGAATACGTGGACAACTACAAATACTTAGGTGTCTGGTTAGACTGTAAACTCTCCTTCCAGACCCATATCAAACATCTCCAATCCAAAGTTAAATCTAGAATTGGCTTCCTATTTCGCAACAAAGCATCCTTCACTCATGCTGCCAAACATACCCTTGTAAAACTGACCATCCTACCAATCCTCGACTTTGGCGATGTAATTTACAAAATAGCCTCCAATACCCTACTCAACAAATTGGATGCAGTCTATCACAGTGCAATCCGTTTTGTCACCAAAGCCCCATATACTACCCACCATTGCGACCTGTACGCTCTCGTTGGCTGGCCCTCGCTTCATACTCGTCGCCAAACCCACTGGCTCCATGTCATCTACAAGACCCTGCTAGGTAAAGTCCCCCCTTATCTCAGCTCGCTGGTCACCATAGCATCTCCCACCTGTAGCACACGCTCCAGCAGGTATATCTCTCTAGTCACCCCCAAAACCAATTCTTTCTTTGGCCGTCTCTCTTTCCAGTTCTCTGCTGCCAATGACTGGAACGAACTACAAAAATCTCTGAAACTGGAAACACTTATCTCCCTCACTAGCTTTAAGCACCAACTGTCAGAGCAGCTCACAGATTACTGCACCTGTACATAGCCCACCTATAATTTAGCCCTATCAACTACCTCTTTCCCAACTGTATTTAATTAATTTATTTATTTTGCTCCTTTGCACCCCATTATTTTTATTTCTACTTTGCACATTCTTCCATTGCAAAACTACCATTCCAGTGTTTTACTTGCTATATTGTATTTACCTTGCCACCAAGGCCTTTTTTTGCCTTTACCTCCCTTCTCACCTCATTTGCTCACATTGTATATAGACTTGTTTATACTTTATTATTGACTGTATGTTTGTTTTACTCCATGTGTAACTCTGTGTTGTTGTATCTGTCGAACTGCTTTGCTTTATCTTGGCCAGGTCGCAATTGTAAATGAGAACTTGTTCTCAACTTGCCTACCTGGTTAAATAAAGGTAAAATAAATAAATAAAAAATAAACCTGGGAGACACACCAAACATGTGGAAGAAGGTGCTCTGGTCAGATGAAACCAAAATTGAACTTTTTGGCAACAATGCAAAACGTTATGTTTGGCGTAAAAGCAACACAGCTCATCACCCTGAACACACCATCCCCACTGTCAAACATGGTGGTGGCAGCATCAAGGTTTGGGCCTGCTTTTCTTCAGCAGGGACAGGGGAGATGGTTAAAATTGATGGGAAGATGGATGGAGACAAATACAGGACCATTCTGGAAGAAAACCTGATGGAGTCTGCAAAAGACCTGAGACTGGTATGGAGATTTGTCTTCCAACAAGACAATGATCCAAAACATAAAGCAAAATCTACAATGGAATGGTTCAAAAATAAGCATATCCAGGTGTTAGAATGGCCAAGTCAAAGTCCAGACCTGAATCCAATCGAGAATCTGTGGAAAGAACTGAAAACTGCTGTTCACAAATGCTCTCCATCCAACATCACTGAGCTCGAGCTGTTTTGCAAGGAGAAATGGGAAAACATTTCAGTCTCTCGATGTGCAAAACTGATAGAGACATGCCCCAAGCGACTTACAGCTGTAATCGCAGCAAAAGGTGGCGCTACAAAGTATTAACTTAAGGGGGCTGAATAATTTTGCACGCCCAATTTTTCAGTTTTTGATTTGTTAAAAAAGTTTGAAATATCCAATAAATGTCGTTCCACTTCATGATTGTGTCCCACTTGTTGTTGATTCTTCACAAAAAAATACAGTTTTATATCTTTATGTTTGAAGCATGAAATGTGGCAAAAGGTCGCAAAGTTCAAGGGGGCCGAATACTTTCGCAAGGCACTGTATGTATTCTTGCAAGTGGCAGACTTTACAAATCCTCACTATCAGTAGCTGTCATTTGGCAGTACGCCCAGATCTTGTTTTGAGAACGAACGAAAGTTCTCAGTTTCAAGGTCTCAGCTTAGAGAGGAGAAGCCTCGTGAGGTGTTGGTCTGTCACATGTTATGAACCAGTATTGGTCTGTCACATGTTATGAACCAGTATTGGTCTGTCACATGTTTTGAACCAGTATTGGTCTGTCACATGTTATGAACCAGTATTGGTCATCACATGTTATGAACCACTATTGGTAGGTCACATGTTATGAACCAGAATTGGTCATCACATGTTATGAACCACTATTGGTAGGTCACATGTTATGAACCAGAATTGGTCGGTCACATGTTATGAACCAGAATTGGTCGGTCACATGTTATGAACCAGTATTGGTCATCACATGTTATGAACCACTATTGGTAGGTCACATGTTATGAACCAGAATTGGTCATCACATGTTATGAACCACTATTGGTAGGTCACATGTTATGAACCAGTATTGGTCGGTCACATGTTATGAACCAGTATTGGTCGGTCACATGTTATGAACCAGTATTGGTCGGTCACATGTTATGAACCAGTATTGGTCGGTCACATGTTATGAACCAGTATTGGTCGGTCACATGTTATGAACCAGTATTGGTCGGTCACATGGATGAAACAAAACGGTAATGATTCATTATGCTAAATCATGCAAATATAACTTGTCTGTGTATAGCTGTATATAAAGACAACTGCTGAGACTGCCCCAGGCAGAGCTCCTGATTGACGTGTACAGTGGCGCATTGAGTTGGTTGGAACCTCTTCAGCGCGCTGACAATAAACTGAATGATTCATTTAAGATTGATATCGAGTGTCCCTGTGTATTAATTTTCCCAACAATCCTTAAGATGATAAAGGCTCTTAGATAAGCATGAAGGAGCTGTGAGGTAAGGGGAATGGCACGGCTAGAGAGAGACAGACAAAAAAACAAAGTCATTCAGCTCTCCAGGACTGTAAAGAATAGTGTGTGTGTTTGTCTGTCTCTGTGTCTCACCACAGGGTCTGTGGGGTGGAAGACGTTGAAGAGCCTCTGGCAGATGCAGCGAGGTAGAATGTGGTCCTGTTCTCCACTGTTCGCTGGTCTAATCCCTCTCAGGGCCAGGAACACCACCAGGGGAGAGCCCATACAGAAGGATTCTCCACCTGGGGAAGAGGAGGAAACAGACACCATGTTTCCTTCAGTAATTTGCTTAGTCATCTTGTTACTTTCTGCCATTATCACCCTGGATCCTGTGTCCCGGGTTGAAGGTATTGCTTTTGAGCAGTTAGCAGTGTACCTTAAATTTCAGAGCAGGTGGTGCTAGCGGATGATCTTCCAGCTCTAGTAACCTGAGAAGTAGAGAGTGAGTTTCAGTAATACTGTTAGTATTCAGACTGCTAACAAAATACCTACACCACTCACACCCCACTCCTTCCTACACACACACTACCTAACTGTCTGTAGAAACAGTTTAGATGGCCATCTCAACTGTGACAAAGAGACAAACCACACACACCCCACTACCTACCACCCTGCCTACCGGTTCCTAGTGAGCTACAGCTGCTCCAGCAGGCGTCTCTCCTCGTAGGAGACACATCTCAGGTCCAGCTCCTCCTCCAGCTCCTGGTGCTCCTGCAAACAGAACCTCACCAGGTACCAGCCTGTCATGATGTCAAAGGTGATCACGCAGCCCAGGGAGTGCGACACGGTGGACACCTTGCCCCTCTTCTCCTCAAACTCAGGGTTCCTGGAGCAGAACAGGGTGTAGATTCGGTTCAGCTCTGACGTCAGGCCCCTGGTGATCTGGAGATGAAGGGTGGTATCAATTAGCCAGGGCCAATACGGTTGTCAAGTGAGATGAAGACTTAAACCCAATGTGTGTGTGTTTCAGTCTCACCTTGTCCCTGTACAAGGGACTGGTGTAGTACATAATGTTCATGGCACTGCTGTTGAGCAGGTCTCTCAGTCCTCGCACCTTGTCTGGTGTGATGGAGTCCACCGTATCTACAGATTCACACGATTCAACCATCAATAAAATATACAAATATATGTCTGACTGTGGATAGTTTTTATGAGTAAGCCTTTGTTAATCCTCTATACTTCTACAGATCTATTTGTATTCAGATAAACCTTCCATTCACTTGGCTGAAACAGTTAAGGCCTAAGACTTGTATAGATGTTGAATACTCAGTACTGTATGTGCATTGTAGACAGAATAGGAAATTAAAGGGCGTAGGAGACGGGACAGGAGTAGGGCAGAGGACAGCACACGGAACTCCATGTGAGAGATGTAGCCTATCCGTCTGGCTTGTGGTTCCACAAGTGTGACCTAAATTCAGCATGCCATCACAAGGTGGGTGTCACCTCCTGGAAGCTAGTGGACGACAGCAGCTGCTCTCTCAGCTCAATTGGGATCAAGGACACACT
The DNA here is from genome assembly GCF_013265735.2 of Oncorhynchus mykiss. NCBI lineage: Eukaryota > Metazoa > Chordata > Actinopteri > Salmoniformes > Salmonidae > Oncorhynchus > Oncorhynchus mykiss. The sequence goes on along the minus strand of NC_048589.1, from coordinate 25,100,362 downwards.
GCACACGAGCAAACACACCCCTTACCCCCATCCAGTGCCAGTTTGGAGCGCCACTCCACAGGCAGGAAGTTCACATACTTCTCTGTGTGCTCTGAAAAGTGCTTCTCCTCCATCTTCCTTACTTAGCCTGGACATACAGACACAGATGACAAAGACGACACACACAGACAGTTTAATTGCTATGTGCATAAGAATAGTTTCTTGCTGTTCGGTCTTGAAAATGGTCTTATTCTCTGGATAGCCTTTAATCTACGTGTCCTAAAGCTCTAAAAACAGAGACAAACAGGGCATCAACCTAACATCACATTTCATTGCAAGTAATCATCCTCGCAGCAGGCTACCAGACGATACCTCATTACCGCTGGGTGAATGAATGAATGAATGGCTTTACAATGTGGTCCATACACTGTCTACTAGTCTACCCCTCTCCAAGTCAACCAGGGAATCCTTTGTGCCTTGTGTTTGCTCTGCCTTTCACTTAATGACTGTGTTTGAGAGGGATGACGTGTGTCCATTTCACCACTCACTGACGCAGTCCATTTACTCTCAATGGCTGCTAGCAGGCTACGTTAGTGTACACAAACAATGGGAGAGTGGCTGCTGTTGACATAACAGGGACGACCTGGGAGTGACATCGGCCTTAGGTGAACTGGTCTGTGACTCTGCCTGTCACTAATGCAGTCTTTCATGCAGTCTTTCTGGTGGGCTTCTATGCACCTGTATAGTAGGCGTTTATGCTAAAGAGGCTAGCAGGATAACCTAGCGTGGGCTAGCACAGTTTATCTCAAGTGGCTAATTGGTGAATGGGGTCACTGTACTGGCTTTAATGGTCTTAACGCAAACCCCCTCTAACACATGAGGAGGATCCTACAGAGAGGCTGTCCTTACTGCCCTGCCACTCAGAACAAGCAGCCATTATTATTAGTGGAGAGGTGAGAGGTATGGAAGGAGAGATATGGAAGGAGAGGTATGGAAGGAGAGGTGAGAGAAGAGGTAGGGAAGGAGAGGTGAGAGGAGAGGTATGGAAGGAGAGGTGAGAGGAGAGGTATGGAAGGAGAGGTGAGAGGAGAGGTATGGAAGGAGAGGTGAGAGGAGATGTATGGAAGGAGAGGTATGGAAGGAGAGATCTGGAAGGAGACAAATCAACTTTCATTTGATTTGATTTCCAGAGGCAGTTTGGAACTCAGTTTGGAGCAGACGGCATGATTTTTACACGTTCTGTGAGCTTATGTGGCCTACCCTGAGCTTGTGTGGCCTACCCTGAGCTTGTGTGGCCTGCCCTGATGAAGACAGCTTGGCTGTCGAAATGTTGGTAATACAATTTTTGCATCTGAGCTCCTGGAGTGTGAAACTCTCTTTTATTTTCAAGCTTGTGTGGCCTACCACTTCACAGCTGAGCCGTTGTTGCTCCTAGATGTTTCCACTTCACAATAACAGCACTTACAGTTGACCGGGGCAGCTCTAGCAGGGCAGAAATTTGACAAACTGACTTGTTGGAGGTGACACGTTGATAGTCACTGAGGTCTTCAGTACAGGCCACTCGACTGCCAATGTTTTCCCATGGAGATTGTAAGGCTGTGTACTCGATTTTATACACCTGTCAGCAATAGGTGTGGCTGAAATAGCCTAATCCACTAATTTGAATGGATGTCCACATACTTCTGGCCATGTAGTGTATCTATTAGCTATGTAAAGGTTCACCAAACCCACGGTTTGGTACGTATTGAGGTTTTGGGGGGGGTCACGGTTCAGTTTCAGGACAGTGGAAACTGGTCTGCGACCATGTGGGAGTTTGGAGGTCGTTAATATCACTTAGGCGCATTCATGGGATTTGAACTTGTTGAGAAACACTGATTGGCTAATGGCCAACAAGTTGTGTCAATCACAAACTAGAAGTACAGATATCATGCTTGTAAACAATTTCCAGAGTTTAAAAAATACATTCATAGATTGCTTTTTTAAATAATGTTTTGTTGTTGCATTTAACTGTCGAAAAAGCTGTTAGAGGCCATTTCATTAGTAGGCGATGTCAGAGGTCAGCATATGGAAGAAGTGGGTGATAGAGGAGTTTCCCACTAGTTTTAACCAGTTTGAGGCCAGTTCAAGTGGATTTTTCCCAGTCGTATGTGGTAAATTCCCACTTTCCACCTGGTTACGAATGCACCATGACACTGCCTCCTTCAGTGACAGATGCGGACTCTCATAAAGGGTGTGTGTCTGTGGCACGGTACATCTCCCACTCAGTGAAATGTGACGGGCTGTCACTGTGAAATAAGCGCAACACACTCCAGCCGACGCTTGGCATTGCACATGGTGGCCAATTAATTAAAAACTTTGACTTTGGTTTACTTAGAATAGAGCAGGTACTACCTGTTTGCTGAAATGGGTGCAAGAGGGAAGTTCATAACGTGTCTTAAGCACTTTCACAAGGTGCTAAAACCCCCTATTCTCAACCATTTAGAATGGCCGCATATCCGCAGCTATAAACCAAAAATATAAAGCATAGCCTACCTATCGCTCTTGTAATTTCTTTGGCCCGGTCAGAATCAGCTACCAAGGGCTGCTTGAATGCAGAGGGGAGACAATGTGTTGTTTCTTTGTGTTTCCGTCTTACTCTGATGGTAGGAATACTGGGGTGATGACGTAAATGGGTCAACATGTTTGAGGTGCTGGCAGCTGCATAGTCTATTCTCGTTGAGCAACATACTATTAAAAATAAAAAATGTTGGTATTTGTTTCATTGGTCCATTGTTGACATGGCCTCAAAATGTTTTGCTTGTGAGTAATTACGTTTTCAGGATACTGTATGTAACTTTCAAAATACAGAAATCATCCCTGTATGATGCTGCGTTTTACATCATATACGCGCATCATTTGATGCAAACAGCATCATACGGGGATGATTTCTGTATTTTGAAAGTTAAATATCTTGAAAACGTCATTGCTGACAAGCAAAACATTTTGGGACCATGTTAAATGTGCAACCAGAGGGGAAAAAATAAAATAAAAAAATAACTCTGGACCACCTTTACTCCACACACAGAGACGCATACAAAGCTCTCCCTAGCCCTCCATTTGATAAATCTGACCTCGTGAATTCTGCTTACAAGAAAAAATTAAAGCAGGAAGCAACAGTGACTCGATCAATAGAAAAGTGGTCAGTTGAAGCAGATGCTAAGCTACAGGAATGTTTTGCTAGCACAGACTGGAATATGTTCCGGGTTTCCTCCGATGGCATTGAGGAGTACACCACATCAGTCATTGGCTTCATCAATAAGTACATCGATGACATCGCCCCCACAGTGACTGTACATACATGCCCCAACCAGAAGCCATGGGTTACAGGCAACATTCGCACTGAGCTAAAGGCTAGAGTTTCTGCTTTACAGGAGCGGGATCAGAACCCGGAAGCTTATAAGAAATCCCGCTTAGCCCTTCGACGAACCATCAATACAGGACTAAGATTGAATCGTCCTACACCAGCTCTGATGCTCGTCGGATGTGGCAGGGCTTGCAAACCATTACAGACTACAAAGGGAAGCACAACCGAGAGCTGCCCAGTGACACGAGCCTACCAGACGAGCTAAACTACAATGCTCACTTCGAGACAAATAACACAAACATGCATGAGAGCTGTTCTGGAAAACTCTGTGATCACGCTCTCCACAGCCGATGTGAGTAAGACCTTTAAACAGGTCAACATTCACAAGGCCGCAGGGCAGATGGATTATCAGGGTGTGTTTTGCGAGCATGCACTGACCAACTGGCAAGTGTCTTCACTGACATTTTCAATCTCTCCCTGTCCGAGTCTGTAATAACATGTTTTAAGCAGATCACCATAGTCCCTGTGCCCAAGAACACCAAGGTAACATGCCTAAATGACTACTGACCCGTAGCACTCACGTTTTTAACCATGAAGTGCTTTGAAAGGCTGGTCATGGCTCACATCACATCACACAATTATCCCAGAAACCCTAGACCCACTCCAATTAGCGTACCACCCCAACAGATCCACAGATGATGGAATCTGTATTGCCCTCCACACTGCCCTTTCCCACCTGGACAAAAGGAACACCTATGTGAGAATTCTGTTCATTGACTACAGCTCAGCGTTCAACACTATAGTTCCCACAAACATCATCGATAAGTTAAGGATCCTGGGACTAAACACCTCCCTCTGAAACTGGATCCTGGACTTCCTGAAGGACCGCCCCCAGGTGGTAAGGATAGGTAACAACACATCCAACATGCTGATCCTCAACCCAGGGGCCCCTCAGGGTTGTGTGCTCAGTCCCCTCCGGTACTCCTTGTTCACTCATGACCGCATGGCCAGGCACGACTCCAACACCATCATTAAGTTTGCCGATGACACAAAAGTGGTAGGCCTGATCACCGACAACGACGACACAGCCTACCTGGCCGTGTGGTGCCCTAAAAACAACCTCTCCCTCAATGTGATCAAGACAAAGGAGATGATTGTGGACTACAGGTAAAAGAGGACTGAGCACACCCCCATTCTCATCGACGGGGCTGCAGTGGAGCAGGTTGTGAGCTTCAAGTTCCTTGATGTCCACATCACCAACAAACTAACATGGTACAAGCACACCAAGACAGTTGTGAAGAGGCCACTGAAAAGATTTGGCATGGGTCCTCAGATCCTCAAAAGGTTCTACAGCTGCACCATCGAGAGCATCACTGCCTGGTATGGCAACTGCTCGGCCTCCGACCGCAAGGCACTACAGAGGGTAGTGGGTACGGCCCAGTACATCACTGGGGCAAAGCTTCCTGCCATCCAGGACCTCTATACCAGGCAGTGTCAGAGGAAGGCCCTAAAAATTGTCAAAGACCCCAGCCACACTAGTCACAGACTGTTCTCTATGCTACCGAACGGCAAGCAGTACCAGAGCACAAAGTCTAGGTCCAAGAGGCATCTAAACAGATTCTACCCCCAAACCATAAGACTACTGAACATCTAATCAAATGGATACCGAGACCCATTTGCATCCCCCCCCCCCCCCCCCCCCACTTTACACCGCTGCGACTCTCTGTTGTTATCATCAATGCATAGTCACTTTAATAACTACATGTACATATTACCTCAATTACAGACTAACCGGTGCCCCAGCACATTGACTCTGTATCGGTACCCCCCTGTATGTAGTCTCGCTACTGTTATTTAACTACTGCTCTTTGATGACATGTTACTTTTACTTCTTATTTTTATTTCTTATTTAAAACTGCATTGTTGGTTAGGGGCTCGTAAGTAAACATTCCACTGTAAGGTGTATTCAGCGCATGTGACTAATACATTTTGATTTCAATTGCTGAGGTAGTCACCTGGAATACATCTCAAATAGCAGGTACCTTGTTAAAAGTTAATTTGTGGAATTTCTTTCTTTCTTAATGCGTTTGAGCCAATCAGTTGTGTTGCGACAATGGTAGGGGGCGTTTACAGAAGATAGCCCAATTTGGAAAAAGATCAAGTCAATATTATGGCAAGAACAGCTGAAACAAGCAAAGCTAATCAACAGTCCATCATTAAGACATGGTCAGTCAATCCAGTAAATTTCAAGAACTTTGAAAGTTTCTTCAAGTGCAGTCGCAAAAAACATCAAGTGCTATGAGGAAACTGGTTCTCATGAGGACCCCCACAGGAATGGAAGTCCCAGATTTACCTCTGCTGCAGAGAATAAGTTCATTAGAGTGACCAGCCTCAGAAATTGCAGGCCAAATAAGTGCTTCGGAGTTCAAGTAAAAGACACATGTCACGCCCTGACCTTAGTTATCTTGGTTTTCTTTATTATTTGCTTAGGTCAGGGTGTGACAAGGGTGGTTTGTTTAGTTTTTGTATTGTCTAGGGGGTTTTGTATGTCTAGGGGTTTTTGCTAGTCTAGGTGTTTATATGTCTATGGTAGCCATATTCCTTGGTTATTTTGTGGGTTGTTATTCTATGTTTAGTTGCCTGTTCTGCACTAGCCATATTGCTTCACGGTTTGTTTTGTTGTTCTGTTCAGTGTTCTCTCTTTATTAAATAGTTATGCTCGCTCACCACGCTGCGCCTTGGTCTCCTCTTTATGACGACCGTGACAACACATCTCAACATCAACTGTTCAGAGGAGAACAAAGTCGTCACTAATAAAAGGAAACCAATAATAAGAAGAGACTTGCTTGGGCCAAAAAACACAAGCAATGGACATTAGAAAGGTGGAAATGTGTCCTTTGGTCTGGAGTCCAATTTTGAGATTTTTGGTTCCAACCGCCATGTCTTTGTGAGACGCGGTGTGGGTGAACGGATGATCTCTGCATGTGTATTTTCCACAGTAAAGCACAGAGGAGGAGGTGTTATGGTGCTTTGCTGGTGACATGGTCTGCGATTTACTTAGAATTCAAGGCACACTTAATCAGCATGGCTACCACAGCATTCTGCAGCGACACACCATCCCATCTGGTTTGGGCTTAGTGGGACTATCATTTGTTTTTCTACAGGACACTGACCCAACACACCACCAGGCTGTGTAAGGGCTATTTGACCAAGAAATAGAGTGCTGGAGTGCTGCATGAGTCGGACCACAGAGGGAAGGAAAAGCAGCCAACAAGTGCTCAGCATGTGGGAACTCCTTCAAGACTGTTGGAAAAGCATTCCAGGTGGAGCTGGTTGAGAGAATGCCAAGAGTGTGCAAAGCTGTCATCAAGGTAAAGGGTGGCTACTTTGAAGACTCAAATATAAAATATACTTGGATTTGTTTAACAGTTTTTTGGTTACTAAACTCAGCAAAAAAATAAAAGTCCTCTCACTGTCAACTGCATTTATTTTCAGCAAACTTAACGTGTAAATATTTGTGTGAACATAAGATTCAACATCTGAGACATAAACTGAACAAGTTCCACCGACATGTGACCAACAGAAAATGAATAATATGTCCCTGAACTAAGGGGGGGGGGGGGGGGGGGGTTCAAAATCAAAAGTAATAATGCAGTATCTGCATTATGTACTGCAGTGCATCTTCTCCTCATGGACTGTACCAGATTTGCTAGTTCTTGCTGTGAGATGTTACCCCACTCTTCCACCAAGGCACCTGCAAGTTCCTGGACATTTCTGTGGGGGAATGGCCCTAGCCTCACCCTCCGATCCAACAGGTCCCAGATGTGCTCAATGGGATTGAGATCCGGGCTCTTCGCTGGCCATGACAGAACACTGACATTCCTGTCTTGCAGGAAATCATGCACAGAACGAGCAGTATGGCTGGTGGCATTGTCATGCTGGAGGTTCATGTCAGGATGAGCCTGCAGGAAGGGTTCCACATGAGGGAGGAGGATGTCTCCCCTGTAACACACAGCGTTGAGATTGCCTGCAATGACAACAAGCTCAGTCCGATGATGCTGTGACACACTGCCCCAGACCATGACGGACCCTCCACCTCCAGAGTACAGGCCTCGTGTAACGCTCATTCCTTCAACGATAACCGCAAATCCGACCATCACGCCTGGTGAGACAAACCCGCGACTCGTCAGTAAAGAGCACTTTTTGCCAGTCCTGTCTGGTCCAGCGACGGTGGGTTTGTGCCCATAGCCGACGTTGTTGCCGGTGATGTCTGGTGAGGACTCGCCTTGCAACAGGCCTCCAAGCCCTCAGTCCAGCCTCTCTCCGCCTATTGCGGACAGCCCTGAGCACTGATGGAGGCATTGCGCGTTCCTTGTGTAACTCGGGCAGTTGTTGTTGCCATCCTGTACCTGTCCCGCAGATGTGATGTTCGGATGTACCGATCCTGTGCAGGTGTTGTTACGCGTGGTTACGCGCCACTGCGAGGACAATCAGCTGCCCGTCATGTCTCCCTGTAGCGCTGTCTTAGGCGTCTCACAGTACGGACATTACAATTTATTGCCCTGGCCACATCACAGTCCTCATGCTTCCTTGCAGCATGCCTAAGGCACGTTCACGCAGATGAGCAGGGACCCTGGGCATCTTTCTTTTGGTGTTTTTCAGAGTCAGTAGTAGTTTTTATAACTGTGACCTTAATTGCCTACCATCTGTAAGCTGTTAGTGTCTCAACGACAATTCCACAGGTGCATGTTCATTAATTGTTTATGGTTCATTGAACAAGCATGGAAACAGTGTTGAAACCCTTTACAATGAAGATCTGTGAGGTTATTTTTACGAATTGTCTTTGAAAGACCGGGTCCTGAAAAAGTGGCATTTCTTTTTTGTTTTACTTTACATGATTCCATTTACATTTTAATGAGGCTGTAACTTAACAAACTGTGGAAAAAGTCAAAGTGTCTGAATACTTTCGGAATGCACAGTATTTGGAAAGTATTCAGACCCCGTGACTTTTTTGCGAGGACAGACAGAGACAGAAACACACACACACGCGTGCACTCACATGCCAGTGTTCTTGATGATGCGTCCCATGTCCATCTTCTATCCAATGTCGTGGACCACGAAGACAATGTGTGTGGTCTGGGGTGGCTTGTCCTTCAGTGAGGCCTCCTCCACGTAGCCTCGGTGGAGCCGCGTACCACTGCTGGAGGCTGGGGGGTGGCGTGGGAGGGGAAATGGTCAGGAAAATCAGAGGCTCCCAACAGTAGGCGGCACATTGCCCAGATTTTGCCCAATTGATGAATGTTTCCCTAATTGCCTTGAATCATAATTACCCTGATTTAAGGAAAGCCTCAAATTATAAGAAACATTCAATTTCACCCCCTGCCACAATTAATTGACCGAACATATACTAGGACAGTGTTAAGGAGTCCAGAGCAAAGGGTGATGAACATCGTAGATCATCCTATATTTGAAAGGAACATTGGGGTGACCGTTTACGTGGGGCTGTTTACGTGGGACACTGTGTGTGTGGCCCTGTTCAGAGCTTTCCTTGCTAACACTTGCTAACACACTAAGCCAACGGGTTTTTCTGCTTGCCATCTGGCCAGCACAGCACTAAGGATATTTCCAGCGACCGTGGGTTTGTGTGTCATTCAGAGGAGATTGAGGTAACTCCTGCAAGATCCACCTCTTAATCTTCAACTTTGGATGGAAATATGGAGCTTCTCCAATCCGGTCTCATCTCCACAATTGGCCTAGGAGGTTGTGTCTAGCTAAGGGTTTACTGGTATTGGGGTGGGGAAGGGGGGCTTCAACAGTAGAGTGGTCAGTCAGCAGTGACCTCTAACCTTTGGAGAAGCCCAGTTTCTGGGTGACGGTGCGGGCGATCTTGGAGGTGGTGGTATTGCTGTAGAGGTAGACCTCGTCCACACTGTGCCAGTCCACGTGGGTACGACTCAACTTCAGACTATGGACAGCTGCAGAGGGAGGGAGGGCAGAATAGTGGAAGGAAAGAGGGAGGATTGGGGAAAGGAGGGAATGATGGAGGAACGAGAGAGGTTGGAAGGGATGGAGAAAGAGGGAAGCATTTGAGGAAGATGGAATGAGAAGAGAGAGCAAGCAGAAAAAGGAGGTGAGGAAAGATGAATGAATGACGGGGTAGAGAGAAAATACACTCATCAAAAGGGTGATTACAAACTCCTAATTTTGCATTCAACTCAACAAGGAGAAAGTTTGGTCTAGTCTAACGGTCGATCAAATAATGACTAGTGCATTGATTTGCGGAGAGTTACTAGAGAACCAGAAAATAACATATTGAAGAAGCACACAGGTTCACAGAGTCTGCATATTTCAACGATTACCCGCCCATGTATTCCTTGAGTGTCATTGACTGTGTACAATAGACAATGTGAGATACTACAGTACCACACAAGTCCCCAGTGGGATGGGCTACACTGAGGCTGTGCAGAACATATCCTTGACAGAGGACTATATTAGATTCCAGCCTTGTTATCTTAGTGGGCACACAACAACAGGGCAAGTAAGAGTGGACATATGGCATGTATAGTCTAAACAGGGGGAGCGGAATTGGAAGCGGTTAGCTGAAAACAAGAAGGATCAATTAAACCAGTTGATTGGGGTGAGCCGGTCACATTGAGGTTTGAATGACACTTCAGACAATGTACAGTACGTGAAGAGGTGACCGGTTATTTTGACACACCAGTCACCGGACCGAACCCTGCGGTGCTCACAGCCAATCAGGAGGGAATAGAAGGACAGTGTTAAGGAGTCCAGGGCAAAGGGATTCAAAGGAGAGGTGGACGTTAGGGGGACTTTCCCAGTGACCTGTACTTGTGTAGGCCTCATCCTTGATGTGTCCTAACAGGGAAGAAAAAGACAGAGAAAGAGGATTAAAGGAGCAAGAGAAATGTGAGACATCAAAGCTTCCTCTGTTTGATTTTCTTCTTTGACTGCCGCCTTTACATTGTGTCAGGCTGGGAAGGAGAGACAGAGAGAGAGGGAAAGAGGGAAAGAGAAAGAGAAAGACAGAGAGATAAATAAAGACAGAGAGAGACACAGACAGAGTGTGAGTGACGAGGGGGGCCACTTAGCATGAGTGTCACGCCGGTATCACTGCCTCTCCAGAGCGTTCGCTTCCTCAGATCGTGTCCAGATAGCTCGTTAGTGCTCAGCAAACACTTAGCAGGTGTTCAGCAAACTCAACTAATGCACAGTCAGCTCCGTCCGATCTACAGAGCAGAGGTGACCAAAGTCTGAAATCACCTCTTCTTCCTCTTTCTCTCCATCCTACCACCTCCTAATAGGAGGCATCTGAGGATGGAGTTTCAGAACCAGAAGGGGGACTAGAAGTGTTTCTGTGACAGTCACACGGTGGAGGAGTAAAGCAGGGCCGTCCAGTTCTAATTTCATCCGCGGGGTGAGGACTGAGGAACAGTCATGGGTACTCCGGTTGATCAGTTTCCATTCAGGGCCGCTCCTGATGAGGGGAAAGTGATTCAGATCCAAAATGACAATGGAATGACAAGCAGAGGCTCAGGAGTTAACCAATGAAGAAGCTGTGTTATAGGTAGTAGTTTCCAGGTAACCCATCAGGGATAAGAGAGGAGGGATGTGTAGAAGGGATGGAACTGAATCCCAAACAAGCATCAGTAAAAAGAAAAATCCATCCAGTCGATGGTCACGAGAATCGATTGCATTGGAACACCTGAGGGTAAAGATATTTCAGCATTGCAAAACTTTTCACCAGGTTAGAGTAGCACATTTTCCTTTGAAATCACTTGGGGTAACAAGCATGCTACACAACAAGTATCACCAAGGTTGGGATCAATTCCACTTTCTAATTTAAAATGGAATTGACAAAGGTGGTGGCGGAGGCGGGCAGCAGGGATATAATGATCTGGGGAGTACAGTAGGGAAAGACAGAACCTTACCACTTACACCTACTGAGTCCACCCGAAAACAGGATGTCTTTAGGAGGCAGGAGGTACTCAATAGTACCCACTAGCCAGCCATCATATAAATAAGTCATGGCTGACTGGGTGGGGAATGGAAAAGGTGCTCATGTTTCCAAATGAGATGGGAAATGATGGGAAATGTTTTACAATGCAGCCCAGACCAGGGCAAAGCACACCAGATGATCTAGCAGTCAAACACAGAGAGCTTAAGAAGTTTACATGGGAGGCTTCCCAACTACTCCCCGGAGAGCCAGGGAGGAAGAGGGAAAAGAAGAAAGAGTTGTAGATAGATTTAGAGACAGTGTGAGAGACCAACAGCTAGAACTAGAGTGAGAGAGAATGACAGTCAGAAAGAGAGCGAGAAAGACAGCCTGTTTGTACCTGAGGTAGGGAATTATGCCACTAAACTAGGGCAAAAGTGGTATTAAAATGGTGCTATTGTTAGGATGCTACTCTACTCTCAACTTTAAATGGCATGGGAGAGTTACAGTTTGACAATTATGCACAAGGCCTAACTATGGCCTGCCAAACATAGCTATGTTCCTAGCCTTGTAGAGCCACATAGGGAGTACACTACTCTGTGTTAGTTCACTACGGTTGCGTTCATTAGGAACAAAAACAGCAGAGAACATTTTGTGCCAACTGAATGCAACCCATGTCTTTCCAGGTTACCGGACTGTAACTTACTGCATGTGGATATTTTATTTATTTATTTCACCTTTATTTAACCAGGTAGGCAAGTTGAGAACAAGTTCTCATTTACAATTGCGACCTGGCCAAGATAAAGCAAAGCAGTTTGACACATACAACAACACAGAGTTACACATGGAGTAAAACAAACATACAGTCAATAATACAGTAGAAAAAAATGTCTACGTACCTGCTGGAGCGCGTGCTACAGGTGGGTGCTGCCATGGTGACCAGCGAGCTGAGATAAGGGGGGACTTTACCTAGCAGGGTCTTGTAGATGACCTGGAGCCAGTGGGTTTGGCGACGAGTAAGAAGCGAGGGCCTGCCAACGAGAGCATGCAGGTCTATATTATTATTAGGTCTATATTATATTAGGTATGTATTCGGGCTAGTTTAACTGAACTCTGCAGACAGTGCAGAGACGCTTATTGCCAGAGATTGAGGAGCTGTTATTCCATCCATAGAGGCAATGTTGGACCTTTGAGTGCAGACTGCAGTCTATGGGGGCCCGAATGGCGACTCTATTGCCTCTAAACAAGAGTTTTTTTCATTGTCTGTGATCACGCCACTACAGGGAAGGAGAGACGGAGAAGGGGAGGATTTTTGGAGAGATAGCTTATTAAACTCAGATCCATAGTTTTCCTATGTGGATTTGGAGAGCCTGGAAGGATGTTACTAGCTAACTGACACTCCACCTACTTAGCTGTACCTCCACTAACAGACAGACCGGAGCAAGATCCTCCAGAAGTCCAGAAAGCAGCTGCAGCAGTAATTGTGACAAACTCTGCTTCACAGAAAGGGGGAAATTCTAAGACTAAGCCCAGTTTAAACTAAAGGAGTGAGGAGGAGTCTAATCTAGATCTAATTCTTCTAGAGCGGGTTGGGATGTCTCACTGGGCTTTAAACGAAGATCTAGTTCAATCGAAACCTAAGATCTAGAGGGAGGATGGAGTATAGCAGATATGTAGGTATATAGTAATTTAGGGCATAAAAAAAGGCTGGCGTTACAGTACCTGATAAGCGCTTGCGCTTGCGACATTTAGTTGTAGCATTCGGCTGAAATCCACTCCATTTGAAAAGAAGGGGGGAGGTAGAAAGGGGGCAGGTGGGAGAGAACTAACAACCAAGAGACAGTGAGTGATGGACATGACGATGGTGTTTTGTCAGAAATGGCAACCTACTGCCATCACTGTGACACTGGGGGCATTTGTCAAGCAGCACCGCTATCAGGTAACCACGCTGGGATTTGTATGTACAGTACATTAGCCGTTGGGTTAGCAGCTGAAAATGTCACATTTAGTTTTTAATAGGAAATAGTTTAGAACCGTACAGCCTAACCATTAATACATTATTTGTTTTATGTTTACCCCCTTTTTCGTGGTATCCAATTGTTAGTAGTTACTATCTTGTCTCATCACTACAACTCCTGTACGGGCTCGGGTGAGATGAAGGTCAAGAGCCATGCGTCCTCCAAAACACAACCCAACCCAACCCAACCCAACCAAGCCGCACTGCTTCTTAACACAGCGCGCATCCAACCCGGAAGCCAGCCGCACCAATGTGTCGGAGGAAACACTGTGCACCTAGCAACCTGGTCAGCGTGCACTGCGCCCGTCCCGCCACAGGAGTCGCTAGTGCGCGATCAGACAAGGATATCCCTACCGGCCAAACCCTCCCTAACCCGGACGACGCTTGGCCAGTTGTGCGCCGTCCCATGGACCACCCGGTTGCGGCCGGCTGCGACAGAGCCTGGGCTCAAACCCAGAGTCTCTGGTTGCACAGCTAGCACTGCTCAGCTAGCGCAGCTAGTACTGCCACCACTGTGGTCTAAGACATCGCCACAGCTAGCACTGCCACCACTGTGGTCTAAGACATCGCCACAGCTAGTACTGCCACCACTTTGGTCGAAGACATCACCACAGCTAGCACTGCTCAGCTAGCGCAGCTAGTACTGCCACCACTGTGGTCTAAGACATCGCCACAGCTAGCACTGCCACCACTGTGGCCTAAGACATCGCCACAGCTAGCACTGCATCGCCTTAGACCACTGCGCCACCTGGGAGCTTGGTTCAACTGATAGGCAAAGTAGTTCATTTGAATAAAACCTGTTCTTACTGTATGTCTACACATGGTTCTTCATTGTTGTGACATAATTAAGGTGGCAATATTCGCTTTTAGACACAATCTTGAGCTGAAAGTGACCATTGAAACCCAACTGCAGCGCTACTTGACACATGCCAGAGAAGACGGGATAACACCTGAATCATACTCAACATATACAAACTTTATTATTGTTTTTCTGTCTTCAGGCTACTCAGTGTGGACTACATTACAATGTGCTGGAATGAACAGATATGTTTTTAAATCTTTTATACAAAACAGAGAATCACTGTTTGCCTTATACCAAATGGCTGGTCAATGGAGGCTATGTGACAATAATATACAACATAACATGTTAAGAGTGATACAGGGATATATTGTCATTCATTAGGGATCCCCATTAGCTGTTGCCATGGCAGTAGCTACACGTTAAGGCACTTACATTACACATAAAACAGTACATCATAACATTATTACACCACTGCGCATCTACAAAAGGAAATGTATAATACCGCCATACAACAATATTACAATGTACGTGTGTGTGTGTGTGCTAGCATGTGTGTAAGTGTGACGTTTCCCATCCGTTATATAAGTATGCATGTCTGTACCTTGGTGTGTCTCTTCACAGTGCCCGCTGTTCCATAAGATGTTTATTTTCATCTTTTTATCTGATTCTACTGCTTACATCGGCTACCTGATGTGGAATAGAGTCCCATGTACTCATGGCTCTATGTAGCACTGTGTGCCTCCCATAGTCTGTTCTGGACTTGGGGACTGTGAAGAGCATGTCTTGTGGAGTATCTTGTCAGACAGGTCAGGTACAAATTGCAAAACAACTTTCTTACATCACCTTTAAAGTATGCACCTGATTTCTTCTTGGAGAGTTAAAGGGAAAAAGCCCGACTTAACAGCTTAATATTTCAAGAGGAAATCCTAATTATCCCAAAGTGAGTGGGCTTCCTTCAGAGAGCAGTTTTGTAGAACTAGCCTGTCTTACAGCTTTCTTTTTCCTTTGCTCATGTTTTCCCCAAAAAACAGATTGTCTTCCAGGTGGACTGAGGAGCTAAATTATTTAAGTGTCAGAAAGACTTCAGGGAAGGATATCCATTACTCAGAAAAAAGAAGAGAAACATTTCTGAGAACCCTAAAGGAAGTTGCCCTCTAATATTTACTAAAAGGAAAGCAACGGCTCTCTCCCTCTCCCACACACACTGGCCATAAAGTAACCCCTCCTCTCTCTCTCTCGCGCTCTCAAACAACACTCAGTAAACCAACTCTGCTCTCTCTCTCACACACACACCTTTCCCTAACATTACATGACATACGTTGATTTCCCGCACAATAACAACCTGACGACTGCTATCAAGTAACCAGGGTTTCATCCAGAGACATGTCCTCCCGTTAGACCAGTGTGTCAGACTTGCTGTCATCATATAGCCTGTCTGTAGTCAGCGGATAGCCTGAGACTCAGACCAGACCAGTGCAGTGACCAGGACATTGGGACTCAGTCCCGTTCTAAAAGCACCATTCACCCCTGTCACGCTGACTCATATCACATGACCTAGGCCTCGGCCTCACCCTGCAGCAGAGTTCTGTTTGTGGACCCTACTGTTGGAAGGGAGTAAGTTGCCTGAGCTGACTGAGCTGGAGGCTGGGTTTGTGTTTAAGGACAGTTAGTCAAAACAAGGGTGTTCATATTAAACCTGAGCTGGGAGCTCAGCTGGCCATAAAGGTATGATGCTGTGCTGTGAAGGCTTTCATATTTCACAATTACTCACAGCTATAAATAGGTCAATCAAGACTATCCAGATGTAATCAAGTTGTCAAGGGTGAGTTGTGTAGGGAGAGAGGAATAGAGAGCGCGAGCACTGTACTACCATATGGCCACCCTCTGAGGGTCTGGTGACAGACACATGAATCAGCTGCTCCATCTGGGACCACATCAATACAACAGTTTCACAATAGGCTTTATATCCTGCTTATGATTAATACTAACACAGCATTAATACATCTGACTTATTTTCTGCCCTATCATAGGCTATGCTTGGGTTCAGAGGTTCAATGCTGTATATTTCTAGATGTTGACAGTTGCATTTGATATGACAGTGCTACGAAGTACAAGAGATTGCATTTTGACGTGGCCTGCTCGGTGTCACGTTCTGACCTCTATTTCTGTTGTTTTGTATTTATTTAGTATGGTCAGGGCGTGAGTTGGGTGGGCAGTCTATGTTTGTTTTTCTATGTTTTGGGGCATTTCTATGTTTTCGGCCTAGTATGGTTCTCAATCAGAGGCAGGTGTCATTAGTTGTCTCTGATTGAGAATCATACTTAGGTAGCCTGGGTTTCACTGTGTGTTTGTGGGTGATTGTTCCTGTCTTTGTGTAGTATTCACCAGATAGGCTGTATTAGGTTTTGAGTTCTCACGTTTCTTGTTTTTTCGTTAGTTTGTTCATGTATAGTGTCGTGAATAAAATACAATGAACAACCACCACGCTGCGCTTTGGTCCGCTTCTCCTCCTCCTACAGACGAACGCCGTTACACTCGGAGCTTGGTATGGCCTAAATATTGAATGTAGGTCCATTGGTGGAGTGGAATGGCATGGCATTCCAACTGACATATTAGATCAGAGCTTGTCTGCTCCGCTTGGAGCTTTGGATTTAATTGTCCAGGGGAAAGAGCAGCACTGCAGATGCAACACTGCAAATGTACTGCACTTTCATTAAACTATGTTTGACAACTTGAGTCTGACAACCTTATGATTACATTTTGTATTGTTTATTTTGAATGGTAGCCCTTCTAGTTATTGAATGCGTATGGTCAATGTACATGTCATAGTGTGCCATGATGAATGTCCTGTGGTGTAGGCTAGAGCTGTGACATGACATTATGTGGTGTGTGTGTGTTGGTGTGTGTGTGTTGACACATGACCCTTTGTGTCTGTGAGGCTTTGCTTTGCTCTGGCCCTCCATGAGCCTGACAGACTGGAATACTCCCCATCGTCATGAGCCCTGGCCCAGCCCCTAGCCGGCCCACAGGCAAATAGCTTTCCTGCCTCAAACACACCCTCATGATACTCTCACATAGGCTTTACACACAGTCCCTTCACACACTCACATTTCTCTGTTGCCATCATCAGCAACCGCTCCAAAAACACATGCAGGCAGATAGCCACAGTACACACACATTCTCACTATATTGTTCCATACACAGCACAGTGAGCACACAGTCTCCCTTAGTGACACACAGGCAGGGCATGTTTAAACAGGTCTTCCAAATCCTGAAAGGGGAGCTATCAGGGCCATCTTGCAATTAACACCCCCCTGCTCCATAGTTGGTGTATTCACAGTGAGAGGGTCAGGCTCAATGGACTTTTCACTGGAGGTGCCATTTCAGTCACACTGGCGCTAACTGACGGTTTCTGTACAACAAATATTGTCAGTGATACTTTGTACATTATTTTTTCCTCAATCCTCAAGACAGACTGGCAGTTACTGACTCTTTTTCATGTGACCCAGCCTATCACCAGCTTCAGTAGCTGCTGAAATCATCATTAAACCCTCCACAGTACAGCTGTCATGCGGGTCGCCATCTGTGGCCAACTGTCAATTGATCATGGCTAGGAGGGATCCAGCTTTTGTCAAATTAACATCAGATAATGACTTTTCAAAGCAGGTTAGGAGAATTAGGTTAAGGTTAGGAAAAGGGTTAGTCTTAGCTAAAATAAAAATCTAACTTTTGACAACAGCTGGATCCCTTTCTAGCCATGACCCTGTCAATTTTCCTCCTCAAATTAGGCAGCGATGGCAGCCATTAACTGCAAAGAAAGTGGCAAACTGTCACTGTCACTCTTGGCCAAAGAAGCCTGATGAGGAATGAGGAACCTTTCAATGTATTTTCCCCCTCCATTTTTAATACCAATGAACAGTGGCTGAATATCTCTATGAAATGACATGTCATTCCACATCCTCTCCCCCTGTTTGACTGAGACAGCAGCAGCAGCAGTAACCTAGGGCAGGAGAGGACTCACCTCACACAGGTCATCCTGCCTGTATTATGATCAACCCATGCCTACATAACATGCCTGCAATGAATGCCCCACCATATGCTTTCTGCTCCATTCGTCTGAGATGGCTGCTGGGGCTTCAGGGCCAGAGAGGCAGGGAGGGAAACAGGGAGGAGAAGGGAGAGGAATGTTGAGAGAAAGAGGGAAAGGGTGATGAGTTAGAGAGAAAGAGGGGGGGGGGGGGGGGGGTGAGAGAGAAAGACAGAGTTTGGAGGGAGAATGATGGGAAGAGGAGTGAAGGAGAGAGAAAGAGGGGGAGAGCGAGAGAGTACTGCAGTATTTTCAAAGCACAGCTTGCTCTGTGTTTTGTACTGTGCTAAAGTGGCTCAAGGTGCTTTACAACAGTGTGTGAAGCCCGGAGTGTTCGCATTATAAAGGAAGCACACTAAAAATGCGGCTCAAACGGATGATAATGAATATTAAGATGTAAGGCTTTTAAGATGCCATCATTATTTAGTATATATCAGCATGGACACTAATAACAAGATTGTCAGTCTTCAACAATGTTCAGTGTAGCATAGCAAAAACTAAGAGAAGTTCAGTAAACTATAATAGACTTCACTACACAGGGTATTAACCGGCTTTTTCAGAACGTGTTAACAGTTTGAAGTGTCAATCTCGAGAAGAGTGAATCCTCGTATGAATGAATCCATCCAACTGATTTGGTGAAGTGATAGGACAGAACAGAGTAGTGTCGTATTCTCTCAGAAGAGGTGAGAAGAACGGAAAGGATGTGGGATGTGCTGCCAGAGGGGGATTTGGAAAGGGCTGGGTTGTTGGTAGTTACGTGAAGGTGACACAACCCTTGGCATAACCCTGGAACCCATTTCAAACACTCAGTCTGTGATTTGATTAGGATGTGTGTCCTCTGTGCGTGTGTAGATTGCTGTAAGGCAACCTCCAGTAGCCAGCCAGTCTACAGATGACACTATTTACGGTCCCCCATAGCTCCTAAAGGGTGAGAAGAGACTGTCCTTGAATGAATGAACAGAGTGTACTGTTGGAGGAATTCAGAACACAGAATAGATGCTAGAACAGGGACCCATTCAAGGACTAAACTTATTTTGATTAACAGTTAATCAGAGCAAGTCATGACCATTTACAATGAGGGGTTAATGTGTGCAAACACTGTGTTATGGTCCAATACAGAGTGCCATTGTGACTGAGGAGATGGTGCTGGCCTTCGTTGGAAGGAAAGCAGCACTTGTTCTCAGTTCAAGATATAAGTTTTGTCTTCAGACTTAGCTTGACCTGTCAAGATGATTTCTCATACACATACACTACCGTTCAAAAGTGTGGGGTCACAGAAATGTCCTTGTTTTTGAAAGAAAAGCAAAGAATTTTGTTCATTAAAATAACATAAAATTTATCAGAAATACAGTGTAGATATTGTTAATGTTGTAAATGACTATTGTAGCTGGAAACGGCTGATTTTTTAAATGGAATATCTACATAGGCGTACAGAGGCCCATTATCAGCAACCATCACTTATGTGTTCCAATGGCATGTTGTGTTAGCTAATCCAAGTTTACCATTTTAAAAGGCTAATTGATCATTAGAAAAACTTTCTGCAATTTTGGTAGCACAGCTGAAAACTGTTGTTCTAATTAAAGAACCAATAAAACTGGCCATCTTTAGACTAGTTGAGTATCTGGAGCATCAGCATTTGTGGGTTCGATTACAGGCTCAAAATGTCTGGAAACAAATAACTTTCTTCTGAAACTCATCAGTCTATTCTTGTTCTGAGAAATGAAGGCTACTCCATGTGAGAAATTTCCAAGAAACTGAAGATCTTGTGCAACGCTGTGTACTACTCCCTTCACAGAACAGTGCAAACTGGCTCTAACCAGAAAAGAAAGAGTGGGAGGCCCCGGTGCACAACTGAGCAAGAGGACAAGTACATTAGAGTGTCTAGTTTTAGAAACAGATGCCTCACAAGTCCTCAACTGGCAGCTTCATTAAATGGTATCCGCAAAACACCAGTCTCAACGTCAACAGTGAAGAGGCGACTCCGGGATGCTGGCCTTCTAGGTTGTAAAGAAAAAGCCATATCTCATACTGGCCAATAAAAAGAAAAGATTAAGATGGGCAAAAAAACACAGACACTGGACAGAGGAAGATTGGAAAAAAGTGTTATGGGCAGACGAATCTAAGTTTGAGGTGTTCGGTTCACAAAGAAGAACACTCATGAGACGCAGAAAAAAATGAAAAGATGCTGGAGGAGTGCTTGACGCCATTTGTCAAGCATGGTGGAGGCACTGTGATGGCCTGGGTGTGCTTTGGTGGTGTAAAAGTGGGAGATTTGTGCATGGTAAAAGGGATCTTGAAGAAGGAAGGCTATCACTCCATTTTGCAACGCTTTGTCATACCCTGTGGACGGCGCTTAATTGGAACCAATTTCCTCCTACAACAGGACAATGACCCAAAGCACAGCTCTTAACTATTTAGGGAAGAAGCAGTCAGCTTGTATTCTGTCTATAATGGAACGGCCAGCACAGTCACCGGATCTCAACCCTATTGAGCTGTTGTGGGAGCAGCTTGACCGTATGGTACGTAAAAGTGCCCATCAAGCCAATTCAACTTGTGTTAGGTGCTTCAGGAAGCATAGGGTGAAATCTCTTCAGATTACCTCAACAAATTGACAACTAGAATGCCAAAGGTCTGCAAGGCTGTGATTGC